>NC_091988.1:80759666-81073566 GCF_044704955.1 Pristiophorus japonicus | reverse complement strand
GCAAAATGAAAAAAGTGTGTGTCGGCGGGGGTGGGGGCAGCAGTAGCCCTGATAATAAAAGGATGGGATAAAAACAGTGGCGAGCAAGCTTATTAGCTCAGAAAATCAAGATGAAGAATCAGTTTGGACAGACTAAGAAATAACAAGGGACAGAAAACACTGGTAGGAGTAGTTTATAGGTTCCCTAACAGTAGTTGTAGTATTGGGCAGAGTATAAATCAGGAAATTAGAGGTGCATTTAAAAGTGTAATACACTAATCATAGGGGAACATTAATTTTCATTTAGACTGGGCAAACCAAATTTGCAATGGAATGCATTCAAGATAGTTTTCTAGATTAGTATGTCGAGCAACCAACTTGGGAACATACTATTGTAGATCTAGTATTGTGCAATGAGACAGGGTTAATGAATAGCCTTGTAGTAAAGGAGCCTCAGGGGAAGGGTGATCATAATATGACAGAATTTTATATTGAGTTTGAGAGTGATTTAGTTAAATACAAAACTAGGGCCTTAAATCTGAACAAAGTAAACTACGTAGATATGAGGGACAAGTTGGCTAAGGCAAATTGGGAAGCTAGATTAAAAGATATGATTGTAGATAAGCAGAGGCAAACATTTAAAGAAATAATTCATAAGTCACAATGAATATACATTCTCTTCAGGAACAAAAGCCCCATAGGAAAAGTGGTCCAACCGTGGCTAACCAGAGAAGTTAAAGATGGTATTTGATTAAAGGAAGAGGCTTATAATGTTGCCAAAAAGAATAGTAAGCCTGAAGATTGGGAGGATTTTAGATTATAGCAAAAGATGACCAAGAAATTGATAAAGAGAGAGAAAACAGAATATGAGAGTAAACTAGCAAGAAACATAAAAACAAATTATAAAAGCTTCTATAGGTATGTAAAAAGGAAGAGATTAGCAAAAGTAAACATGGGTCCCTTCGAGGGAGACAGGAGAAATTATAATGGGGAATAAGGAAATGGCAGAGACATTAAACAAATACTTTTTATCTGTCTTTTCTATAGAAGACACAAAAACATTCTGGAAATAGTCGGGAAACAAGGGTCTAGTGAGAATGAGGAACTTAAAGAAATAAGTATTAGTAAAGAAATAGCACTGGAGAAATTAAAGGGACTAAAAGCCGACAAATCCCCTGGATCTGATGGCCTCCATCCTAGGGTTTTAAAACAGGTGGCAACAGAGATAGTGGATGCATTGGTTTTGATCTTCCAAAATTCCCTAGATTTTAGAATGGTCCCCGCAGATTGGAAGGTATTAAACATAACCCTGCTATATAAGAAGGGAGGGAGAGAGAAAACAGGGAACTACAGGCCAGTTAGCCTGACATTAATAGTAGGGAAAGTGCTGGAATCTATTATTAGGGATGTGGCAACAGGACACTTAGAAAATCACAATATGATTGGGCAGATTCAACACGGATTTATGAAAAGACAAATGTGTTTGACAAATCTAATAGATTTGTTTTGAGGTTGTAACTAATAGGGTAGATAAGGGGGAACGAGTGGATGTAGTGTTTTTGGATTCGCAAAAAGCATTTATAAAGGTGCCACACAAGAGATTATTACACAAAATGAGGGCTTATGGGATTAGGGATAATATATTTGCGAGGATTGGTTAACGGAGAGAAAACATAGTGTAGGACTTAACACTTCATTTTCAGTTTGGCGGGCTGTAACTAATGGAATACCACAAAGATCAGTGCTTGGGCCTCAGCTATTTACAATCTATATCAATTACTTAGATGAGGGGACCGAATGTAATGCATTTAAGTTTACTTACGATACAAAACTGGGTGGAAAAGTCAGCTATGATGATCCAAAGGGGTCGAGACAGGTTAAGTGATTGGGAAAGAACGTGGCAGGTGGAATATAATGTGGAGAAATGTAAAGTTATTCACTTTGATAAGAAAAATAGAAAAGCAGAGTATGTTTTAAATGGTGAGAGATTGGGAAATGTTGGTGTTCAGAGGGACCTGAGTGTCCTTGTACACAAATCACATAAAGTTAGCATGCAGGTACAGCAAGCAATTAGCAAAGCAAATGGCATCTTAGCATTTATTACAAAGGGATTGGAATATAAGAATAAAGAAGTTTTACTGCAATTATATAGGGCTTTGATGAGACCACACCTGAAATACTCTGTACAGCTTTGGTCTTCTTACATAAGGAAGGATATACTTTCCTTAAAGGACGTGCAACAGAGGTTCACCAGACTGATTCCTGGGATGAGGGGATTGTCCTATGAGGAGAGATTGAGTAGATTAGGCCTATATCCCCTAGAGTTTAGACGAATGAGAGGTGATCTCAATGAAACATAAACATCTTACAAGGCTGAGAGGATGTTTCCTCTGGCTGGGGATTCTAGAACTAGGGGTCACAGTCTCAGAATAAAGGGTCAGCCATTTAGGACTGAGATGAGGAGACATTTCTTCACTCAAAGGGTTGTGAATCTTTGAAATTCTCTACCCAGAGGGCTGTGGATACTCAGTCATTGACTATATTCAAGACAGGGATCAACAGATTTTTGGATACTAGGGGAATCAAGGGATTTGGGTTTAGGGTGGGAAAGTGGAGTTGAGATAGAAGTTCAGCCATGATCTTATTGAATGGCGGAGCAGGCTTGAAGGACTAAATAACCTACTCCTACTCCTATTTCTTATTTTCTTATGTCGCATGTTATCAAAAACCTAATTGAAAATCCATATATAGGACATATGCCCCATTCCCTTTATTTGTACACTCTGATTTCTTCAGTGGTAAAGTCAGAAAATGGTGTCATGCTGTCTTGCAAATGCCTCTGATCAGTGGAGTGAAAAAGGGGAGAGACCTAATATTTGCTGGAGTTCAAATGGCTGCACAGGGCTCTCATGGATCTCATGCTGCTGTGTATTTATTTGGCAGTCCGTATGACAAAAAGCTCCAGTGACACAGGTAACACAGAAAATAATACATGTAAATAAAATATCCAATTAATAATCTACCTAAAGCAATTTGCTTAACCATGTAGTATCTTGCCCACATAAAAACAGAGATGATGCTATTTAATTGCCTAAGATGTTTGCCTAATGTTCTTTTCAGTTCCAGTTCTATTTTACAGCATGTACCACAGCTTGAGGGGGGGGTCCCTGAGCTAGGAAGGCGAAAAAAATCATCAGGACATTAGAGGCTGCAACAATGTGTTGAGGGAAAAGGTGAGAATCTTTATACACATGCCAATCACCATTTTAAGATGCCAGCCAGTGTTCCAACGCATATTTGACCCTGAGCTGAGTTAAAAATCCCAAATCTTAGCCACCACAAAGACTGCTTATTTTCACCTCTGCAGCATTGTGTCAGCTCTGACCTCACACCTAATCACTGAAATGCTTATTCACATCTTAGTCACATTCAGACTAAATTACTCCAATGCTCTCCCTAGTTCTGTCCTTCACAAATTGCAACTTGTCCAAAACTGCATCACTCGCATCCTGTCCCACTCCTTGGTCATCCTGCCTTGCCAACTTTCATTGGCTATCTACCCTCTATCACATCAGTTTCACGTCCTTGTCCTCATTTACAAGTCCCTCAATGCCCTGGCCCCTCCCTATCACTGCAACCTCCTTCATTCAAATACAAGTTTTCTGACTTTAAACTCTTTTTAATCTCTTTTGCATCCCTCACCCTCTGCCCCACCTTGAGCAATATGCAGAGCTTTAACCATCCTAGGCCCACACTTTGGAACTCTCTTCCTGAACCCATCAATCTTTATATCATTCTCTCTCCTCAGAACTTATCTCTTTGATTAAGTCTTTGGTGAGCATCCTTCTCCCACGACTGCTGATGTCCAGTTATTATTGCCTCTGCTTAAGTTGCATTTATATTGCACCTTTATCATCTCACAAGAAAAAAATACTTTTTTCACTAAGATTGAAAGCTGTCAGCATCAACCATTCAGAAGACAAGACTAGAGGCTATAGAACCAATCTGATTGTTTCAAGGTCAATGACCAATGGATAGAAAAAAATCATCTCAGTTGGCGAGCAGAACTGGACGTTGTCAGATTGATTGGGGACCAAGTGATTAGTAACTAGAGGACACAGATTTAAAATAATTGGCAAAAAAGCCAGGTGGAGGTGAGAATGTTATTTTATTCAGTGAGTTGTTATGATCTAGAATGCACTGCCTAAAAGGATGATGAAAGCAGATTTAATAATAACTTTCAAAAGGGAATTGGATCTACTTAAAAAAGAAAAATCTGGAGGACTATGGGGAAAGAGTAAGGGAATGAGACAATTGGATAGTTATTTGAAGCTGGCACAGGCACGATGGGTTGAATGGCCTCCTGTGCTGTATGATTTTATTTCTGTGATGATTGGTTGCACACAAACTTGAGTGGCAAAGTTTTAAGGTGAGCTGATATCTTCTGAGAATTGTAGTTATAGCTGTTTGTTTAGTTTTTTTTTAAAACAGGTCATATTTAATAAAAACTGATAAATGCAGTTTTAAAATCTTTTCTTTATTTTCCAAAAGGAACTTTCTAGGGTATGTCTGGCTATAGCCTTATTCAAAGGTTTATTCATTTCAAGGCTCGTTCCAGCCATTTTGGGGATAATGAGGAGATTTCTTGGAGTGAATGCACTAATTGGCTTTATTTGATCCTTCCTGTCACTGCACTTGTAAAGTTGCCCAGATTTTGAATTTAATAGCAAAAATTACACTGAGATTCCTATGTTTAAGGATTTTACTTCTGTGCGCTACTGATGTGTGATGTGGACTGTTGGCCTGTTTGTGGGTGACAGTAGTACTCAATGGCAAACATTTAAAGATCACATGGATGAACTTCAACAATTATATATCCCTGCCTGGAGTAAAAATAAAACGGGGAAGGTGGCTCAACCGTGGCTAACAAGGGAAATTAAGGATAGTGTTAAACCTAAGGAAGAATTCTGGTCAGAAAAAGCAGCAAACCTGAGGATTGGGAGAAATTTAGAATTCAGCAGAGAAGGACAAAGGACTTAATTAGGAGGGGGGAAATAGAATATGAGAGGAAGCTTACCGGGAACATAAAAACTGACTGCAAAAGCTTCTATAGATATGTGAAGAGAAAAAGATTAGTGAAGACAAACCTAGGCCCCTTGCAGTCAGATTCAAGTGAATTTATAATGGGGAACAAAGAAATGGCAGACCAGTTGAACAAATACTTTGGTTCTGTCTTCACGAAGGAAGACACAAATAACCTTCCAGAAGTACTAGGGAACCGAGGGTCTAGTGAGAAGGAGGAACTGAAGGACATCCTTATTAGGCGGGAAAGTGTGTTAGGGAAACTGATGAGATTGAAGGCTGATAAATCCCCAGGGCCTGATAGTCTGCATCCCAGAGTACTTAAGTAATTGGCCCTAGAAATAGTGGATGGATTGGTGATCATTTTCCAATAGTCTATCGATTCTGGATCAGTTCCTATGGACTGGAGGGTAGCTAATGTAACACCACTTTTTAAAAAAGAAGAGAGAGAGAAAACGGTAATTATAGACCGGTTAGCCTGACATCAGTAGTGGGGAAAATGTTGGAATCAATTATTAAAGATGAAATAGCAGCGCATTTGGAAAGCAGTGACAGGATCGATCCAAGTCAGCATGGATTTATGAAAGGGAAATCATGCTTGACAAATCTTCTGGAACTTTTTGAAGATGTAACAAGGGAGAACCAGTGGATGTGGTATATTTGGACTTTCAAAAGGCTTTTGACAAGGTCCCACACAAGAGATTGGTGTGCAAGATCAAAGCACATGGTATTGGGGGTAATGTACTGACATGGATAGAGAACTGGTTGGCAGACAGGAAGCAGAGAGTCGGGATAATCCTTTTCAGAATGGCACACAGTGATTGTGGGCTGATGCAGGGCTCAGTGCTGGGACCCCAGCTATTTACAATATACATTAACGATTTAGATGAAGGAATTGAGTGTAATATCTACAAGTTTGCAGATGACACTAAGCTGGGTGGCGGTGTGAGCTGTGAGGAGGATGCTAAGAGGCTGCAGGGTGACTTGGACAGGTTAGGTGAGTGGGCAAATGCATGGCAGATGCAGTGTAATGTGGATAAATGTGAGGTTATCCACTTTGGGGGCAAAAACACGAAGGCAGAATATTATCTGAATGGCGGCAGATTAGGAAAAGGGAAGGTGCAACGAGATCTGGGTGTCATGGTTCATCAGGTCATTGAAAGTTGGCATGCAGGTACAGAAGGCGGTGAAGAAGGCAAATGGTATGTTGGCCTTCATAGCCAGGGGATTTGAGTATAGGAGCAGGGAGGTCTTACAGGGCCTTGGTGAGGCCTCACCTGGAATATTGTGTTCAGTTTTGGTCTCCTAATCTGAGGAAGGACGTTCTTGCTATTGAGGGAGTGCAGCGAAGGTTTACCAGACTGATTCCCGGGATGGCTGGACTGACATATGAGGAGAGACTGGATCAACTGGGCCTTTATATACTGGAGTTTAGAAGGATGAGAGGGGATCTCATAGAAACATATAAGATTCTGACGGGACTGGACAGATTAGATGCAGGAAGAATGTTCCCGATTTTGCCGAAGTCCAGAACCAGGGGACACAGTCTTAGGATAAGGGGTAGGCTATTTAGGACTGAGATGAGGAGAAACTTCTTCACTCAGAGAGTTGTTAACCAGTGGAATTCCCTACCGCAGAGAGTTGTTGATGCCAGTTCATTGGATATATTCAAGAAGGAGTTAGATATGGCCCTTACGGCTAAAGGGATCAAGGGGTATGGAGAGAAAGCAGGAAAGCGGTACTGAGGGAATGATCAGCCATGATCTTATTGAATGGTGGTGCAGGCTCGAAGAGCCAAATGGCCTACTCCTGCACCTATTTTCTATGTTTCTATGTTTTTCTGTTATCTTCTGTAACATTGAAAGCTGTTTTCAGTTTGCTTATGTGGTTGTGATCGAGGCCACTTTGTTACTTTGCAGTAACCAAAGCCTGGACTGCTCCTAATAGCACAGTTATTGTTCACTGGAAATGTAATGAATGATAATGAATAAGAGTATAATAGATTGCAAAACACAGATCAGAGGCAGTCAATCAAGTTCACTTGAGACCATATTATCCGGTCCCCAGTTCCTAGAAACCATAATTTTGTGGACTTTTTTTAATGCGTATAGTCTACACGTCTTACTTGCGAATTTTCAATAAAATTTCAACCAGTAAAGTGCATTTGTAAAATCAGTCCTGTATACTACTCTGTTTTCCCATTTGGTTAACTACAGTAGCATTCTTACGTACTTAATATTTATCGACCTATATATCTGTCTACCAACTATAATGATGGAAGAATCTATCTAATTAATGGTTGAAATTATTTTACACCACTCGCCACTAGCAGTGTCTTGCACATAGCGGGCCCAAGTTTCGAGCCGCGCCTAGAACGGCGCAGTCCTGAGCTGGACGCCCGTTTTTCGTGCCACAAAGTGCGGCAAAAAAACCCTCCAGATTCTCCAGCTCCCTGCAGGTCCTCTGGCCCTTGGTGCAGTGCAGCACGAGCTTTAGGGGGCGGAGCCAGGTCCCTGCGCTGAAAACAGTGCCGGGACCTCTGCACATGCGCGCTACAGTGGGCGCGCAAGTGCAGTAGCTCCAGGCACCCAAAACTGTGTGGGAGGGGCCGAAGCACGCAGCCCCTAGCCCTGGCCCAATGGCCTCACTGGGGCTGCGTGAATAAGGCTCCTCCCATGGCCAGCTCCTGCTTCCTCCCGACCCGACTCGACACCCGCCTCCGGACCGGACTCGACACCGACCTGACTCCCGCTCCCCCCCCGCCCCCGCCTCCGGACCGGACCCGACACCGACCCGACTCCCACTCCCCCCCCCCTCCCCCCGGACCCGACACCGACTCCCGCTTCCCCCCCCATGCCCCCGCCTCCGGACCGGACCCGACACCGACCCCGACCCAACTCCCGCTCCCCCCCACCCCCGCCCCCGGACTGGATCCGACCTGACCTCCCTCTCCCCGACCTGACCTCCCTCTCCCTCCCTCCCCCTGACCCGAACCGAACCGACCTCCCTCCCACCACCCCCCCGACCCGCGCTCCCCCCAACCCGACCCAACGCCACCTACCTGTAAATCTGGTGCTGGGGACGGGCCCTGCCCGAAGTCTCGGGCCCGGCCCGTTCAGCCTCCCTCCCCCTTCTCCTTTCCCCCCCCAATCTCCTTCCCCCCCCAATCTCCTCCCCCTCAATCTCCTTCCCCCATCTCCTTCCCCATCTCCTTCCCCCATCTCCTTCCCCCCATCTCCTTCCCCCCATCTCCTTTCCCCCCATCTCCTTTCTCCCCCTTCTCCCCTTTATCCCCTTCTCCCCCATCCCTCCCCCTTCTCCCCCATCCCTCCCCCTTCTCCCCATCCCTCCCTCTGCTCCCCCCCTCTCTCACTCTACTCCCTTCCTCCCCCTCCCCTCGCTGTCAGAAACACAGACACTGACAGACAGAGAATGAGAGACACACACAGACAGACAGAGAGATAGAGACACTGACAGAGACACACTCGGGGGAGCATCCCAGCACGCTGTTGGAGGGCTCCCGGTGCTGCAGTCGGTAAGTAGAAAATGTTTTATTTATTGATTTAAAAAAAAAATAATTTCTTATTAATTTTTTTTGATTGATTTATTGGTTGATTTATTGATGTATTTATCATTTATTATTGATGATGGCTCTTTATTTGTAAAACTGAAGTGTTTAATGTTTGTAAACTTCCCTTTAAACCCTCCCATCCCCATTCCCTATGCCTGATTTGTAACCTATGCCTGATTTTCTAAAGTGTAGACAAGGTTTTTTCGAGCGTACAAAAATCTTCACTTACTCCATTCTAAGTTAGTTTGGCGTAAGTTTTCACTGACGAAACTTTGAAAACAGGCGTAAGTGGCTGGACATGCCCCCTTTTGGAAAAAAAATTCTGTTCCAAAGTGAAACTGTTCCAACTGACTAGAACTGGAGCAAACTAAATGACGAGAATTCCGATTTCTAAGATACTCCGTTCTACACCAGTTGCTCCTAAAAATCAGGAGCAAATCATGTGGAAACTTGGGGCCAGCAAGTGGTGTACTAGAAAATCACAGGTGCACTGACTATAATAAAATTAATGGATGGAAAGTTTTCTTCCTATTTGCTTCCTTTCATCCAGCATTTCATCATTTCAAACACTGTTCTCCTGTAGTCCAGTTTCTTAATAGGTTTTATTATCTGCTCTGTCCTCAATTTAACATTAAAATTAAGCACTTTGTCATCACTAAACCACACATAGTTCCGGACTTCAACCTGACTCATTAGTGCACCTTCATTACTTCGGAGGAAATTCAATATCGCCTTCCCCCTTGTGGGCTCCTTCACTCGCTGTTTAAGAAAAGATTTTTGAAATACTTCAATAAATTCCTTCATGCATACTAATTCCCCCAGCACAGGTCCTAGCCGATGTCAGGAAGTTTAAAATCTCCTGTAATTACAACTATGACCTCAGCACAAATCTCTCTGAGCTCCCACAGCAGTACACTCACTTCCATTTTATTTTGTGGTGGTGTATAATATGTTCCTACCATTAATATTTTCCCCTGTCTATCTTCCTGATCCATCCAGAAAGTCTTTCCCAATGCCAGTTGCTAGTTCTTTCCTCGCAGCTCCATTTAAAGATTGACACCCTATACCTTTTCATTCAGTCTTTCCTGAGCATACATAGCCCTGCAGTTTGCTTCCTCATTCACTCCCTTCCTTTATTCAGGTTTCAGTAACTCCTACAATTTTCGATTAGCTCCTGATTTACCATCATTTCTAGCTATTTTGTTGCACTTCTAATGCTCTTTATCTATTTTGCTGTATTCACATGACTCCTTCCTAATAATTGGTGCATTCTAGTTGGTTTGTTCTCAATATAGGAACAGGAGTTGGCCTTTTGGCCCCTCGAGCTTGCTTTGTCATTCAATAAGATCATGGCTGATCTGATCTTGGCCTCAACTCCACGTTCCTGCCTGTTCCCCATAACCCTTGACTTCCCTGTAGTTCAAAAAACTGTCTATCTCCACCTTAAATATATTCAATGACCCAGCCTCCATAGCTCTCTGGGGTAGATAATTCGACAGATTCATGACAATCTGAGAGAATAAATTCCTCCTCATTTCTGTTTTAAATGGGCGTCCCCTTATTCTGAAACTATGCCCCCTAGTTCTAGGTTGCTCCACGAGGGGAAACATCCTCTATGCATCTACTCTGTCAAGCCCTCTCAGAATCTTATATGTTTCAATAAGATCACCTTCCATTCTTCTAAACTCCAATGAATGTAGGCCCAACCTTCCTTCATAACTTCTCATAACAGGATCTTATCCATCTGCCTGGTCAAGACCTGAGCCCTGGCACCTGGGAAGCAATGCCTTTCAAAATTCCATTCATGCGCGCAGAAAATTCTATCAATCTCTCTTAGAACATAAGAACATAAGAAATAGGAGCAGGAGTAGGCCATTTGGCCCCTTGAGACTGCTCCGCCATTTAATAAGATCACGGCTGATCTGATCATGGACTCAGCTCCATTTCCCTGCCCGCTCCCCATAACCCTTTATTCCCTTATCGCTCAAAAAACTGTCTATCTACGCCTTAAATATATTCAATGACCCAGCCTCCACAGCTCTCTGGGACAGAGAATTTCATAGATTTACAACCCTCTGAGAGAAGAAATTCCTCCACATCTCAGTTTTGAATGGGCGGCTCCTTATTCTGAGACTATGTCCCCTAGTTTCATTTTCCCCTATGAGTGGAAATATCCTCTCTGCATCCACTTTGTCGAGCCCCCTCATTATCTTATACGTCTTGATAAGATCACCTTTCATTCTTCTGAACCCCAATATCAATAGGCCCAACCTACTCAACCTATCTTCATAAGTCAACCCCCTCATCTCTGGAATTAACCTAGTGAACCGTCTCTGAACAGCCTCCAATGCAAGTATATCCTTTTAAATACGGAGACCAAAACTGTCGCAGTACTCTAGGTGTGGCCTCACCAATACCCTGCACAGTTGTAGCAGGGCTTCTCTGCTTTTATACTCTATCCCCCTTGAAATAAAGGCCAACATTCCATTTGACTTCCTGATTACTTGTTGTACCTGCATACTAACTTTTTGTGTTTCATGCACAAGGACCCCCGGGTCCCTCTGTATTGCAGCACTTTGCATTTTTTCCCCATTTAAATTATAATTTGCTTTTCTATTATTTCTGCCAAAGTGGATAACCTCACATTTTCCCATATTATGCTCCATCTGCTAAATTTTTGCCCACTCACTTAGCCTGTCTATACCCCTTTGCATATTTTTTGTCCTCCTCACAATTTGTTTTCCCACCCATCTTTGTATCATCAGCAAACTTGGCTACATTACACTTGGTCCCTTCATCCAAGTCACTAATATAGATTGTAAATAGTTGAAGACCCAGCACCGATCTCTGCGGCACTCCACTAGTCACTGTTTGCCATCCGGAAAATAACCCATTTATCCCGACTCTCTGTTTTCTGTTAGTTAGCCAATCCTCTATCTATGCTAATATATTACCCCCAACTCCGTGAACTTTTATCTTTTGCAGTAACATTTTATATGGCGCCTTATCGAATGCCTTCTGGAAATCCAAATAAACCACATCCACTGGTTCCCCCTTATCCACCCTGCTTATTATATCCTCAAAGAACTCCAGCAAATTTGTCAAACATGATTTCCCTTTCATAAAACCATGCTGACTCCGCTTGACTAAATTATGCTTTTCCAAATGTCCCGCTACTGCTTCCGCAATAATGAACTCAAGCATTTTCCCAATGACAGATGTTAGGCTAACTGGTCTATAGTTTCCTGCTTTTTGTCTGCCTCCTTTTTTAAATAGGGGTGTTACATTTGCGGTTTTCCAATCCGTTGGGACTGCCCCAGAGTCCAGAGAATTTTGGTAAATTACAACCAATGCATCCACTATCTCTGCAGTCACTTTTTTAAGACCCTAGGATGGTTTTTAAGACCCTAGGATAAGACCCCATCTGGTCTTATCCTAGGGGACTTGTCCGCCTTTAGTTCCATTATTTTACCGAGTAATACTTCATTAGTGATAGTGATTGTATTAAGTTGCTCCCTCCCTGTAGCCCCTTGATTATCCACTATTGGGATGTTTTTAATGTCTTCTACCGTGAAGACCGATACAAAATATTTGTTCAACATCTCTGCCATTTCCCTGTTCTCCATTATTAATTCCCCAGTCTCATCCTCTAGGGGACCAACATTTATGCTAGCCACTCTTTTCCTTTTATGTACCTGTAGAAACTCTTACTATCTGTTTTTATATTTCATGCTAGTTTACTTTCATAATCTATCTTCCCTCTCGTTATCATTTTTTTTAGTCTTCTTTGCTGGCTTTTAAAAGTTTCTCAATCCTCTGGCCTCTCACTAGTCTTGGCCACATTGTATGCCCTTGTTTTCAATTTGATACTATCCCTTATTTCCTTCGTTAGCCACGGATGGTTATCCCTTCTCATTGGGATATATTTTTGTTGCGAGTTATGAAATATCTCCTTAAATGTCTGCCACTGCTCATCAACTGTCCCATACTTTAATCTATTTTCCCAGTCCACTTTAGCCAACTATGCCCTCATACCTTGTAGGCTCCTTTATTTAAGCTTGGGACGCTGGTTTGAGATCCAACTTTCTCACCCTCCAACTGAATTTGAAATTTCACCATATTGTGGTCACTCATTCATAGAGCATCCTTTACTAAGGTAGCTTGCTCCATGGTTGGTTCCGCAACGTACTGTTCAAGGAAACTATCCCGGATACACTCTATGAACTCTTCCTCAAGGCTACCCTGGCCAATTTGCTTTGTCCAATCAATATGAAGTTTAAAATCGCCCATGATTACTGTGGAATATCCAACAACTACAGTGTTTCCTTTAATCTTGTCAGATATCTGTTACCCTTCAGCAGACACTTGCTGTAATGCGCCTTTGGCGATCACCATCCCCTATGGTTCCATACTTGTTCACTTCCAGTACTGAAAAGTTGTTGGGTAACTCTAGTTCCACAGATTTCCTGTGTTTCTTTTTACATACCCTAGGGACTGCCACCAATATTTTTGCTGCATTATCTGCCTATATCATGGCGGTGACCCTATGGAAGTCTCTTCCAGACACTTTTCCTCCTTGTGTATAGTGCACGGTGTATCTAGTTGGTCTTTGAGCACAGGAATTCATTTCGAGAAGGACTCAATTAGTTGGCATTCCATGCAAACAGACTCTCTCTCGGTAGTTTGAGGATCTAGGGCGGCCCAAGTCTATCACACATGCTATAAGCTTAGCATCAACAACAACCATTCAAATTCAGCTGTGTGGGACAGAGTAGTTGGTCAACCTTTTTTTAGAGTGTACATTTATAAGTTAACCCCATTTCTTTAGTCCCAACTCCCTTAAATTAAAAAAAAAGCTTCTCATTCTGCCATATGTTTTTTCTACTTCGCTGCTATTTTTATAGAATTATATGGAATTTTACAGTACAGCAACAGGCCATTTGGCCCAATAAGTCTATGCCAGTGCTTTTGTTCCATACGAGCCTCCTCCTACCTTACTTTATCTCACACTATCAATATATCCTTCTATGTACTTATCTAGCTTCCTCTCAGTTGCATCAACCACTCCACATGGTAGCGAGTTCCACATTCTCACCACTCTCTAGGTAAAGATGTCGCGTCTGAATTCATTATTGGATTTATTAGTGACTATCTTATATTTATGGCCCTTAGTTTTGGACTTCCCACAAGTGGAAACATCTTCTCTACTTCTACCGTATCGAACCCCTTCATAATTTTAATTTTCATTAAAATGAAAACAAATTAATATTCTTTCCTATATGGGCACATACTGATCACTACTTCTGCAATCAGCTGCATTATATTATGCAAAAGCCTTTTGAAGAAAATGAAAACAACCCTTGCATCGATATCCGGGGTTTAAATGCTAGTTGGTAGTAACAGCCCAATACAGGATATGTGAGTTGATCGTAATGGAACAATAATATTACATGCTTATTACTGTGTAATTGTGCTTGGTAGTCTAGCCAATCTGTGGGCTGTTGTAATTCTGCAATTTAACAAGGAGAGGGGAATATTTGTAACCGGAGAGTACTGTAAACATACAGGCCCAGTGATTATACTATGGGATATCAGCAAATATTGCTGAACACGGTCACCAGAAATTTGTCTCCCCACTATTTCAGTGATGATGTTAACCCCTTCATTTAAATTGGCTAGTACTTCTGCTGAGAGAACAGAGGGAGGAAACACAAACGTGTTAAGCAATCATATAGTAATATTCCATGCCATATTTTTGATGCCACAGAAATGAAAGATTGAGCCCTTGTGCTGAGTTGCAAGTGAATGGATTCTGTATGTGCCCGTATGTTTTTTCTTCATCATGACTTTCAATGAAATTGAAGATGTGGCATCAATTATTCAGATAATTTACCTGGTCCAATGGGAATTGCCTGTATGTTAGTCTTGCTGGCAAGACTGTTTTTTTTTAATGATGGTAGTGCTGGAAACCAGTGACAAAAGAGTAAAAGGAGAGATGAAATTATTATTTTTTTCTATACAGGGCTGGAGAAAGCACATTTAGGGGTTAAGTCCAACATCGCCCATTGTATCTTGAAAGGACGCACTGCTGTAGCACAGAGCTGCACAGTAGGAGACAAGGTTTACCTACAATAAATGATTATCAATGATTGAATAGTTTGTTTGGACTCCCCACCCCCAGATAATGAAATTATGTCAGTGTTAATTATTTTCATGAAAACCAGCATTATTTTTGTGGAGTGGCTCGAAATGGGTAGGATTAGTAGGTATAGTATCTGTCCTTCCTTTTTATGATTATCTCAATAAAAAGTTGCCTTAAAGATGAGTGTGCTGAAATATAAGGGCTTATAACCTTAATTTTATGCTTATGGTGAAATAAGTTCTTAATTCAGGCCCAGCTGTGATGTCTTCTGGTGGCTTCCATCGCAGAACAGCCTGATAGCACTCATTGTCCAGGTGCACACGTTAATAATAGAAACATAGAAAATAGGTGCAGGAGTAGGCCATTCGGCCCTTCGAGCCTGCACCGCCATTCAATGAGTTCATGGCTGAACATGCAACTTCAGTACCCCATTCCTGCTTTCTCGCCATACCCCTTGATCCCCCTAGTAGTAAGGACTACATCTAACTCCTTTTTGAATATATTTAGTGAATTGGCCTCAACAACTTTCTGTGGTAGAGAATTCCACAGGTTCACCACTCTCTGGGTGAAGAAGTTTCTCCTCATCTCGGTCCTAAATGGCTTACCCCTTATCCTTAGACTGTGACCCCTGGTTCTGGACTTCCCCAACATTGGGAACATTCTTCCTGCATCTAACCTGTCTAAACCCATCAGAATTTTAAATGTTTTTATGAGATCCCCTCTCATTCTTCTGAACTCCAGTGAATACAAGCCCAGTTGATCCAGTCTTTCTTGATATGTCAGTCCTGCCATCCTGGGAATCAGTCTGGTGAACCTTCGCTGCACTCCCTCAATAGCAAGAATGTCCTTCCTCAAGTTAGGAGACCAAAACTGTACACAATACTCCAGGTGTGGCCTCACCAAGGCCCTGTACAACTGTAGTAACACCTCCCTGTCCCTGTACTCAAATCCCCTCGCTATGAAGGCCAACATGCCATTTGCTTTCTTAACCGCCTGCTGTACCTGCATGCCAACCTTCAATGACTGATGTACCATGACACCCAGGTCTCGTTGCACCTCCCCTTTTCCTAATTTGTCACCATTCAGATAATAGTCTGTCTCTCTGTTTTTACCACCAAAGTGGATAACCTCACATTTATCCACATTATGCTTCATCTGCCATGCATTTGCCCACTCACCTAACCTATCTAAGTCACTCTGCAGCCTCATAGCATCCTCCTCGCAGCTCACACTGCCACCCAACTTAGTGTCATCTGCAAATTTGGAGATACTACATTTAATCCCCTCGTCTAAATCATTAATGTACAATGTAAACAGCTGGGGCCCCAGCACAGAACCTTGCGGTACCCCACTAGTCACTGCCTGCCATTCTGAAAAGTACCCATTTACTCCTACTCTTTGCTTCCTGTCTGATACCAGTTTTCAACCCACGTCAGCACACT
Source organism: Pristiophorus japonicus (assembly GCF_044704955.1). NCBI lineage: Eukaryota > Metazoa > Chordata > Chondrichthyes > Pristiophoridae > Pristiophorus > Pristiophorus japonicus. The sequence goes on along the minus strand of NC_091988.1, from coordinate 81,057,350 downwards.
ACCCCCAATCCCATGTGCTTTAACTTTGCACATTAATCTCTTGTGTGGGACCTTTCAGAAAGCCTTCTGAAAGTCCAAATACACCACATCAACTGGTTCTCCCTTGTCCACTCTACTGGAAACATCCTCAAAAAATTCCAGAAGATTTGTCAAGCATGATTTCCCTTTCACAAATCCATGCTGACTTGGTCACTTTGGTGAGGTAACAGCAGGCTGCCAATACCTACAAAAATGTAGCCCAGCACGAGTCACCCCTTTCAGGAGAGGAAGGAGAAAAGTGGAGAAAATTGAAAAAAATCATTACAGCAGCCAGCTGTATTTATGCACTCTCTTTGCTATGCTGCACCACAGGGTGGTAGAGTATGGATTTGTGCCATGTGTCTCTGCAATGTGAGTTTCTGTTCTTTCCCAGAACACAAGGTGAGGATAAGATTAGGCTTGATGGACAAGTTCTCCATAAAAAGAGTAGCCTGCTAGCGCTCACTGTCTCAATGACCACTTTGGTTTTGCACTAGAGAGCAGTTTGCACTGTTGGAACTACTCCACATAAGTCAACTTTCAGAATAGGAAAGAGAGGGTGGGAGATTGCTTGTAACTTACTTATGGGTTTCTGGACACCATTTTACTTTCTATTCAGAACTTGGATCAGAAGTTCCTTTACATCACTTCCCAGTTTAAAGACTTAAAAAAAAATCAGTTGAAAGTATTGAAAAAAAAATTTTGAAAGGTGTTTTGAATTCTTTTCTGGAGTAAAGAAAGCTCCTTGTCTTTTGGTTGGCATTTCCCAAACAAGAAATGCTGCCAAAACTTCCTGGGAACACAGTGCTACCTTACCCTCTGATAGCCTGAGGGACCGCATGTAATTTCTGTTTTGCTGAACCTAAAGAAAAGCCCACTACGATGGTAATTGAACAGTTTGTCGCTCTCAGGTATATCACATGATGTAATCTCAGGCCAACCACCACACCGAATCTGAATCATGTGACTGGTGGTTACTCAGTGATATATATCAGTGGATAGGTTAGTTAATTGTAACTCAGTGTGTGAATTGATTTATGACACCATAATTGCCAAAACTTTGTTTTTCTCTTTGTAGATTACTTTGTTTTCTCCCCATTCTTTCATTTTAAATAAGTTCAGTCCTTCAGACTTTATAAGGTTAAACATTAAACCTAGAAGTCTAATTTTAATAGCAATATTTCCATATAATATAAAGAGTGTATGATGGCCATATAACATTTGGTGAATTAAAATTCTAGATTACTGCAGTAGTAGTCATGAGTTATGTGGTAAAATAGCACAGCTTGAGTCATATGGCTCGATCCTGATACTCGATTAATTCTCGGCCAGATTTCTGATGAAGTGTTACGATGTTTAATTTTTTGTATATTAGGATAGTATGCTTAGAACAATATTTCAAGGTATTAGCACATCTCGCGATTCAAATATCATGGTAGCTCCTCTTGCAGCTGTTTGTATTTTTCCTTTCTACTTTTCTGTAGTTTAAATGCAATTAGTAATACATTTTTGTATAAATATGACAAACATGATCGAATAACAACAATGGATTCCAAGCTGCACCTATAATTGGGGGATTACCACACCAGCCACAGTTTTAGCCTTTGGCTCTGCATTATCTGTAAACAATTTGTGGCATAATAAAACTCCCAATGTATTTATGTACACATCATGTCATTCATTATTGTCTACTTACCAGGAGTACTTTTCACAATAGCCATAATTTGATGCATTTAAAGGGCATTATCGCCAGTACAAACTGCCAACCTCTCTTCCACTGTTTCTCAACACACAACACAATAACAGTATCTGTATGAAAACATGTCATCACATTGCCATACAAATCATTGCATGACTTGCTATGTGATGAAAACAACACAGGGCTCCAAGCTCTAAAGCTGCCGTCCCTCTCTGGCTTGTTAGTTGGGATCTGGTTCTGTTTCAGTATTTCCAGACGTGTGCATCTTTTTTGAAACCTGATGGGTATGTCATAGAAATTCCCAGCTTGCAGGTCTGTGCCTTAACCCACTGTTACTACAGTAAAACCAATTTGTGCATTGTACAGGTGTGTCTATCACTTATTTACTGTTTTATCTGTTCAAGATGCTTTTACCCCAATAGGCAGATGTGATTCCTTATACCTCTGATTATTTAATGCAAATAAGAGATTAATATAAGGACTGTTTGTGTTGTATTTCTGTAGAAAAAGTGTTGGACCAGTTAAAGAATCAGCTTTGTTAATGACTGTTAGTGTTAGAGGATGTGTTACCTTGGCAATAGATACTTACTAGCATTGTAATATTTACTAAGATGATATTGTGTGAAATATAGGTATGCAGTTGAGCCATTGCGTTCATAACATAATTTTAATTCTAACAGTTGTATTAATATTGTACGAAAAGAAAATCAGTTTTAAGGTGTTTTGGTTCGTGAATATATACACATATATGTTCAGTTACACCTTTACACTTTTTGTTTGGAATAAAGCGGAACACTAATAAATAATTTTGGATCATTGTTGCTCAGTTCTTCAAAAATGAGAGTTCTGAGTTGAGAGAGCTGGTGGGGAAAAGTGGTCAAAGCTTCACTGGGGTCTGGCTAATGTTATTATAAAACGATCCTTTCGAATCAACACAACGGTGCATATGTCTCACATCAGGATCAGAATGGTATTCCGATAGTCATCCCCGTATGCCCCCAAAAAATGGGAAGTATGGAAACACTGCCTTTGGTAGTTTAGATTTGGCGAATAGTAAAGAATACATAGGCCCCTATTTTCGTCATGATTGGGTGCCGTTTTTTGGCGTGAAATCCTCCTTTTGCAACTTTGGCAAGTTTGCGCTCCGGCGCCCACTGTCAGCGCCAGTTTTATTTTGGGAGCGCCTGATGACATCATAACTGGATCGGGCGCCGAATTATGCTGTTTTTTCTCAGTTAAGTGATTTTCCCCGTGTGCGATTTTTTTTTTGAGCACGGCGCACAGTGGCCAAAAGCACCGCAAAAACAACCCTCTGTTAACTTAAGGAAATCGGTGCGGCGCACAAGACGACATGGAGCGAGGCAAAAGACAAATTAAAATACAAATGCATGATTATTTTTTCACAGGGAACTCTGAAATTGGAGCAAGGGAAGATGATTTTTTCAGAGGGAACTAGTTAATGGATTTTCATCTGTTGGCCTAACCCGCTGTAATCCCGGGCCGAAAGGATTGCTCCCCCCGCTGTAACCTGGGCCGAATGCCCCCCCTCCCGGTCCTGCTGCAACCCCGGACTGTGGAACTTCCAACTCGCAGGGGGAGCAGGACCGGGAGCGGGGGGGCATTCGGCCCGGGATTACAGCGAGGGGAGCAATCCTTTCGGCCCGGGATTACAGCAGAAGGGGGCGGGCTTCACCTTGCTTCAGCTGTCAGTGTGTCTCTGGTTGCTGTGGCAATCTCAGCTTTTCGCGCATGCCCACAGAGTTTTTGGCGCACACTTGGAGCTCTGCCCCCAGAATTAATTTCAGGTAGCGTGGCGCCAAAATTAAATTTTACTTTGGGGAAAGTTGCGATTTCTTTTTTGGCGCAATCGGGCAAAAAAACGTACGCGGGCACCAAAAATCGGGAACGTGGAAAATAGGGGCCATTAGCTCTTTCTCACAGAGTCTGACTACCTCATGAGTCTTTAAGTGCCATTTTTACAAAGGGGTCCTGTGCATTGCAAATTGCATTGGTGATGCTACCGACGTCGTCATAGAGGATGTCGATATACAACTGTTCTGTTTCGACCATTCTGTAATATCACAGATTTCAATTGCTACTACCTGTTAGTGGTCTGTTAATGAGGATTGCAGTACATCCGGATAATATAACCTGACCTTTATTTATTAGTAAGCAATTGTTGGTTATCAACCATTAAAGTTGCAGTCATGCCACAATCTACTGATCAAAAGATCTTATTTCCTGTTGTTACACTTTTATGTCAATTTTTTTCTATTATAAATTTCCATGCCTACAGTTGTAATGGAAATCACTGATGTAAGCTCCTACGCTGTAATTAGAATCTGGCAACTGGGTGGCTTTTCCCCACAAATTGCTCAAAATGTTTCCTGAATAATTTTGATTCACCATTTTTCTTCAGTAATTAAATTCCTAGGGGCCGAAATTGCCCCCTCCGGCTAGGCCTTACTAACTGGGGGCAAGTGGATGGGCCAACCCATCCTTTATTGCCTCAGGGCTGGGAGCCGTGGGAACGGGATTCTGCGCCACCTGAGTTGCCGCCCTTCGGGCATGCGCTGACCCCCTTCCAAACAGCGGCGACTCTCTTGGGAAAATGTCCTGTGAGAAATTGCCCCGTGGGAAATTGCCCTGCGGGAGCGGTGCTGCTGCCGGTCGGTGCCACTGACAGCTTCCCCCTGCGGCGTGTCCGCCCTTAAAGGGGAGGGCGCCCTGCCACGGTCGCCATCTTATTTTAATTGTCAGCCGACTGCTAAATCGGCCCATGGGTTCGGTCAGGACACCAACAGGCAGCTCGGCACCTCCCTCTTGGGTGCCATGCCGCTGGCCCGGCCAAAACCCTCCCTGGTGGCCCAGTGTTTGGCACTAACATGGCTGCAGAGTTTGCAGTGGCCTTCCCCTTTAACTGAAGGAGAGGGTTGTTGTGACGTCATCAGCACGGCGCTGATGACTCAGAGCGACGGCCGCTCCGATGCAAGGGCACTTCCACCCCGCAGCCAATAGCAACACCACCCCGACCGAAAAAAACTAAACAATCAGCTGAATATTGGTCGACTCTCCGCCCCATGGATTGGGGCGGAGGAAAAACTACAAAACCGGTGAGTGCGCCACTTTTTCGTCGGGGGGGGGCAAATTTCGGCCCCTAATGTCTAAAATAAGGGTTTAAACAAAATTTAAAAATCAGAATAACATGGAAGTCAAAAAGCTGGGTCATTCCTTGCTGAACTAAATTCTATTAAATTTGTGGGGTTAGTGTCCTGAAGAAGATCCAAAGTCAGACAGTGCAGTGAGCCACATTTTTCCAGAAAAACAGTGGCTGTTGCAGCCCTTTCACCTGCTGCAGCACCGGATTCTCCTGGCTCCCCTCCCCAACCCCACACCATAGTTGGACACCGTATAGAAGATGGTATTAGTGCCAAGAGCCCTCCATAAATATTTAATATAAGTACATCAGGAAAAATGTGTGTGGCTCTCAGAGATCGAACACCAGCCAGTAAAAACACAATTCCTGCCCAATTTTGATGGTAACTGACCAAGGAGAAACGTGTAGGATATAAGTGGCAAGTAAAATTCATGCCACACAAATGCCAGGCAATGACTATCTCCAACAATGGAGTCTAGCCACTTCCCCTTAATAGTCAACAGAATTACCATCACCGAATCCTCTATCATCAATATCCTGGTGGGTCACCATTGATCAGAAACTTAACTGGACCAGCCACATAAACACTGTGGCTACAAGAACAGGTCAGAGGCTGAGTATTCTGTGGTAAGTGACTCACCTCCTGATTCCCCAAAGCATTTCCACTATCTATAAGGCACAAGTCAGAGGTGTGATGGAATACTCTCCACTTGCCTGGATGAGTGCACCTCCAACAATACTCAAAAAACTCAACATCATCCTGGACAAAACAGCCCACTTGATTTGCACCCCATCTACCACCGGCGCACCATGGCTGCAGTGTGTACTATCTGTAAGATGCACTGCAGCAACTCGCCAAGGCTTCTTCGATAGCACTCCCAAACCCACGACCTCTACTACCTAGAAGCACAAAGGCAAGTTCCCCTCCAAGTTACACACTATTCTGATTTGGAAATATATCACTGTTCATTCATTGTTGCTGGGTCAAAATCCTGGAACTCCCTCCCTAGCAGCACTGTGGAAGTACCTTCACCACACGGACTGCAGTGGTTCAAGAAGGCGGCTCACCACCACCTTCTCAAGGGCAATTAGGGATGGACAATAAATGCTGGCTTTGTCAACGATGCTCACATCCCATGAATGAATTTTTAAAAATTCTGTGTGCTGTTCACACCACAGACTGCACTGTATAGACCATCGGGCAATATTCACCAGATACAATTGTTCTTCCTTTATTTAAACAAATTATTTTCCTTTCCTCCCCATGAATGCATGAACTCCTTGGTAAGACAGTGAGATATATTTTGCTATGGGTGTTAATTAGATATGAGTAAACAGCTGGGAAGTATTAATAGACTATAATCATCTGAATCCTACTCACAGCTGAATTGGGTATAAGTAAATTAAGCAGATAAAACACCCGCAAAAACTGCTTATTAAGGAGTGTGAAATCTTGTTAAAGGCCTAAAAATTAGAAATGAGTCCTAAATCTCCATGGGATTTGTTATACAAAGGAAGGCTGAGATTTGGAGTTATCAACACTGCGTTTTCAGAAGTGAATAGTGTAGCCACACATGATGGGTGGTGCTGAAAGTATTGGTTATTTCACATTTCAGTTGGAGGAGGAGCTGGATTAAAGGTCAGACCGGAAGAGAGTAGGCAAAGAAATTGTTGCATGCATACAGTGACTAAGGCCTTGTACTTTGAGGAAGCTACCAATGTTGAAAATCTGCTAATGTTGGTGGTCTTTACTGAAACATCTGCAGGTGGCGAACAGAATTACCGAGATGGGCATTACAGAGTAGTCTATGAGTCGGCTTGGCCTCAGCCGGAAGGCTGTGACTGGCTGTGGTTCTCGAAGACCTGCAGGCACGGTTAACAATAAGCTTTGCACTACCACTGGCAGTGAAGGTCATCACTGCTCTCAACGATCGTGTCACAGGAAATTTCCAGGCACCTATCGCAGACCTTGCAGGAGTCACTTCCTCGGCTGTGTACTGGTTGCATTAAGCAGGTAACTGATGTCCTGTTTTGCCATGCACCCACCTGCAGATGTTTCAGTAAAGACCACCAACATTAGCAGATTTTCAACATTGGTAGCTTCCTCAAAGTACAAGGCCTTAGTCACTGTATGCATGCAACCATTTCTTTGCCTACTCTCTCTTCTCTTGGGCAGTCCCTCGGATTCGAGGATGACTTGCTTCCACACTAAAACTGAGTTCTCAGGTGACTGAAGAGTCCAATGCGGGACCTACAGTCTCTGTCACAGGTGAGACGGACGGTGGTTGGAGGAACGGGAGGCTGGGATGCCTGGATTGCTAAGCACTCCTTCCGCTGTCGACGCTTGGCTTCAGCTTGCTCTCGGCGAAGAGACTCGAGGTGTTCAACGCCTTCCCGGATGTTTTTCCTCCAATTTGGGCGGTCTTCAGCCAGGGATTCCCAGGTGTCGATGAGGATGTTGTACATTTCAAGGGTGCTTTGAGGGTATCCTTGAAGCGTTTCATCTGCCCACCTGGGGCTTGTTTGCCGTATCGGAGCTCTGAGTAGAGAGTTTGTTTTGGGAGCCTTGTGTCAGGCACGCGTGCGATGTGGCCCGTCCAGCGGAGCTAATCGAACGTGGTCATTGCTTCGATGCTGGGGATGTTGGCCTGGGCCAGAACACTGACGTTGGTGCGCTTATCCTGCCAATGGATTTGTAGGATCTTGCGGAGGCAACGTTGGTGGTACTTCTCCAGTGTTTTGAGGTGCCTGCTGTACATAGTCCATGTTACTGAGCCACTTGGAGGGCGGGTGTCACCACTGCTCTGCAGACCATGATCTTGGTGCCGGGTTTGAGGTCCTGGCCTTCAAACACTCTCTTCCTCAGGCAGCCGAAGGCTGCACTGGCACACTGAAGGCGATGTTGGGCCTCGTCATCAATGTCTGCCCTTGTTGACAGTAGGCTCCCAGGTATGTGAAATGGTTCATGTTGTCCAAAGCCTCGTCATGGATTTTGATAACCGGGGAGCAGTGCTGTGTGACGGGGGGCAGTTTGGTAGATGATATGTCCTTACTATACAGTATAAATGCACATGAAGCCCATACTTGAGAGAAGGTCACTCTGTTACCTTTATTACCAAGCCCTCAAGAGACTCTAGATGGGTGGAGCTACCCCTTTTATACCAGAAAGTCCAGGTTAGGAGTGTCTCACACAAGTTCACCCGCTGTGGTCAGTGTTCTCACAGTGTACAACTTAGGTCAGCTTATACATGGGTTACAATGATAGTTGAATGCATGACATCACCTTCCCCCCCAAAGTCTTATTGGGATCACAGGTTAAGTCTCTCTGATGGTTTACGCTCCCTTGTAGAGCACCTGAGTTGGGGCTCCGGCTGTTGGGTACTGGCCTGAGTGTCTGCTGTTTGCGGTGCCTCAGACCTGTCCGGACTGCCCACAGTGACTGGGCTCTGCTCCGCTTGGTTCCGGTGTTTGGTCACCTGTGGTGGAGTAAACTCTACGTTGTGTTCTTCCTCTGCTTCTTCTATGGGGTTGCTGAACCTCCTTTTAGTTTGATCCACGTGTTTGCAGCAGATTTGTCCATTGGTAAGTTTAACTACCAGAACCCTATTCCCCTCTTTGGCAATCACAGTGCCTGGAAGCCATTTGGGCCCTGCAGCATAATTAAGGACAAAAACAGGGTCATTGACATCAATACATTGCGCCCTCGCATTCCTGTCATGGTAGTCACATTATGACTGACGCCTGCTCTTAACAATTTCTTTCATAGTAGGGTGTATAAGGGATAACCTGGTTTTGAGCGTCCTTTTCATTAGCAGCTCTGCGGATGGAACCTCTGTGAGCGAGTGTGGTCGGGATCTATTGGCCAACAGGAGGCATGATAAGCGACTTTGTAGGGAACCCCTTGGATTCTGAGCATCTCCTATTTGATTATCTGCACTGCTCGTTCCGCCTGGCCGTTTGAGGCCGGCTTGAACGGTGCCGTTCTGACATGGTTGATTCCATTGCCTGCCATGAAGTCCTGGAATTTAGTGCTTGTGAAGCACCGGCCATTGTCGCTGACCGAGACGTCCAGTAGACCATGGGCGGCGAACATTGCCCATAGACTTTCTACCGTGGCAGAGGATGTGCTTGAATTTAAAACGGCACACTCAATCCATTTGGAGTAGGCGTCTACTGCAACCAAAAACATTTTTCCCATGAAAGGACCTGCGTAGTCCACATGGATGCGAGACCATGGCTTGGTGGGCCAGGGGCTAAGGGGGGCTTCCTTGGGTGCGTTGCCCAGCTGAGCACACGTGTTGCACCTGCGAACACAAAATTCCTGCATCTATCCCTGGCCACCAAACGTGTGACCTGGCAATTGCCTTCATCCTGACAATGCCCGGGTGCTCATTGTGAAGTTCTCTATAAACACCTCACTGCCCTTCTGAGGCATGACTACTCGGTTTCCCCACAGTAGACAATCGGCCTGAATCGGGAGTTCATCCTTGCGCCTATGAAACGGTTTAAACTCCTCAGGGCATGTCCCGTACGTGGCTGCCCAGTGCCCATTTAGGACACATTTCTTAACTAAAGACAGTAGCGGATCTTTATTTGTCCAGACTTTAATCTGACGGGCTGTCACAGGTGAGCCTTCGCTTTCGAAAGCTTCAACAGCCATGACCATCTCAGCATCATGCTCAGTTGCCCCCTCAGTGGTGGCTAGTGGGAGCCCGCTGAGTGCATCGGCACAGTTTTCAGTGCCTGGTCTGTGCCGAATTGTGTAGTCATAGGCGGCTAACGTAAGTGCCCACCTCTGTATGTGGGCCGATGCATTCGCATTTATGGCCTTGTTGTCGGCCAAAAGGGACGTTAGGGGTTTGTGATCTGTCTCCAGCTGAAATTTCCTGCCAAACAGGTACTGGTGCATTTTTTTTTTACTGTATATACACATGCAAGCGCTTCCTTTTCTACCATCCCGTAGCCCCTTTGTGCCTGGGACAGACTTCTGGGGGCATAAGCTACCAGCTATAACTGACCATTGGCATTCACATGCTGCAACACACACCCGACCCCATAGGACGACGCATTGCAAGTTAAAACTAGTTTCTTACATGGGTCATATAACGTTAACAGTTTATTGGAGCATAACAAATTGCGTGCTCTATCAAAAGCCCTTTCCTGGCTGTCCCCCCAGACCCAATCGCGACCTTTGCGTAGGAGCACGTGTAGTGATTCTAACAGCGTGCTCAATTTGGGATGAAAGTTGCCAAAATAGTTCAGGAGCCCCAGTCGTGTTACGGGGTCTGGGTGCTCTCTGGATCGCTTCAGTTTTGGACGCAGTAGGCCTGATCCCATCTGCTGCTACCCTCCTCCCCAGGAATTCTACCTCTGGAGCTAAGAAGACACACTTCGCCTTTTTCAGTCGCAGCCCTACCAGTTCCAGTCTGCGTAGCACCTCCTCCAGGTTGTGGAGGTGTTCTTCAGTATCGCGACCCGTGATGAGGATGTCGTCTTGAAAAACCACCGTCCTTGGAATCGACTTGAGGAGGCTTTCCATATTTCGCTGAAAGATCGCGGCATCGAATGAATCCCGAACGGACATCTGTTATACTCAAACAACCCCTTGTGTGTCGTGATGGTGGTCAGCTTCTTCGACTCACTTGCCAGCTCCTGGGTCATGCAAGCTGAGGTCAGGTCCAATTTTGAAAAAAGTTTGCCCCCGGATAGCGTCGCAAAGAGGTCCTCCGCTCTCGGTAGTGGGTACGGTCTTGGAGTGACACCCGATTGATGGTGGCCTTGTAATCACCACATATCCTGACTGACCCATCCGCCTTGAGCACCGGCACAATTGGGCTCGCCCAGTCACTGATTTCGACTGGCGAGATGATGCCTTCCCTCAGCAGGCGGTCCAATTCACATTCTATCTTTTCCTGCATCACGTACGGCACTGCTCTGGCCTTGTGTTGTACTGGCCTGATGTCCGGGTTTATGTGAGTCACTACCTTGGTCCCCATGAAAGTGCCGATGCCGGGTTGAAATAATGAGTCAAATTTGTCCAGGACCTGTGAGCATGATACTCGCTTCACAGAAGAAATTGCATTGACATCGCCCCATTTCCAGTTCATGACAGCAAGCCAACTCCTCCCGAGTAGTGCGGGACCGTCCCCCGGGACAATCCAGAGTGGCAACCTGTTCTCCGAATCTTTGTGGGTCACGACTACCGTGGCACTGCCTAGCACCGGAATGATCTCCTTTGTATATGTCCATAGCAGTGCGTCAATCGGCAATAATTTTGGCTTCCTGGCCTTGGACACCCACAACCTTTTGAACTATTTGATACTCATCAGGGACTGGCTGGCCCCCGTGTCTAGCTCCATTAATACTGGGATGCCATTAAGGAGCACTTTCATCATCGGTGACGTCCTGGTATATGAACTGTATATGTGCTCCACATGAACTCGCTGAACTTCATCTTCCAGCAATTTCCCCCAGTATTCATTTGGCCTCGTAGCCTTACATCGGGCCCGTCCTCCTTGTACATCAACCTGGCTGCAGGCTTCCTGCACATACGCGCCAAGTGACCGCTGACGTTGCAGTTTCTGCAGGTATATTGCTGATACCTGCAAGCTCTGGCTGGGTGTTTGCCATCACACCTCCAGCATGAGCTGGAGGCCCCATTGTTGGAAACAAAAGGTCCATTACCAGTTGATCGTCTCTGACTGTCTCTGTAACTGTCCTTAAGCGCACCATTAACAGGTGTTGATGGCCTCATTACTGGCCGCATTGTCCATTGCGATGGCATGAATTGCCGTTCAGCTAGCCATTGTCTCTGTTGAATTCCCCCTTTGGGTTCGACTGCATGCTGGGGCATGTCCGATTGCCCTTGTCTGCCTAGAGAACTGTGTGCCGCGTTAACAATATTGACTCCCTGGTCGTTTGCCGCATTTGAGCCAAGATTTTTGCCATAAATCATTCTGGTCTCTTCCTCCCGAGATAATTGTCTGGGCTATCATAGCCGCCACTTCCAAGGTTAAGTCTTTGGTCTCAATCAGTTTCCTGAAAACCCCAGTGTGCCTGATGCCCTCAATAAAAAAGTCTTGCAGCATCTCCGCTCTGCATGCATCTAGGAACTTACATAGGCTCGTCAATCACCGGAGATCTGCCATGAAGTCTGGAATGCTTTGCCCTGCTCGCCGCCGGTGCGTGTAAAACCGGTGTCTCGCCATGTGCACACTGCTCGCCGGTTTAAGGTGTTCCCCGATCAACTTACTGAGCTCTTCGAACGTCTTGTCTGCCGGCTTCTCTGGCACTAGAAGGTCCTTCATCAGGGAGTACGTTCTAGATCCACAAACCGTCAGGAGATGAGCCCTGCGTTTGTCGGCCGAATCCTGTCCCAACCATTCCTTAGTGACAAAACTTTGCTGTAGTCTCTCAATAAAGTCGTCCAAATCATCACCAACACAGTACCTCTCTTCTGTGCTGCTAGTGGCCATGCTCGCGTGGTTTAAATCCCAGTTTCTCGTTGCCAATGATATGTCCTTACTATACAGTATAAATGCACATGAGGCCCATACTTGAGAGAAGATCACTCTGTGACCAATTACCTTTATTACCAAGACCTCAAGTGATGAAGGTGGGTGGAGCTTCCCCTTTTATATCTGAAAGTCCAGGTTAGGAGTGTCTCCCACAAGTTCATCCCCTTGTGGTCAATGTTCTCAAGATGTACAACTTAGGTAACATGGGTTACAATGATAGTTGAATACATGACACAACCTGTCATGCCGGTCCTTTGAAAGAGCTGTCCAATTTAGTCCCACACCCTAATTCTTTTCCCCATAACCCTGCAAATTAGTTCTCTGCAAGTAAATGTCCAATTGCCTTTTGAACGTTCCTATGGAAGCTGCTTACACCACCCTTTCAGATAGTGCGATTCGGATCTTAGCAACCCTCTGTGTGAAGACTTTTCTCCTCATTCCCCCTGCAGTTCTTTTGCCAATTATTTTCAATCTATGACCTCTGGTTACTGACCCACTTGTCAGTGGAAACAATTTCTCTCTACCTGCTCTATTAAAACCCCTCATTATTTTGAATACCTCTATTAGGTGTCTTCTTAACCTTCACTGATCTAAGGAGAACAATCCCAGTTTCTCTAATCTCTAAATAATTTAAGTCCCTCATCCCTGGTATCACCCTGGTAAAACTCCTCTGTACCCTCTCCAAGGCCTTGACAACCTTCCTAAAGTGTGGTGCCCAGAATTGTACACAATACTCCAGCTAAAGCCTAACCAGTGAAGTACTGGTTTAGCATGACTTTCTTGTTTTTGTATTTAATGCCCCTGTTGTATATGCAGACTATGGATGTACTCTCTGTGTAGTCACTGTGTGGTTGCATAAGATGGTGACTTGTTTACCTGATGTACTATCAAATAGCTTTACATTAGAGGGTGCAACTGGTGGAGACCGGGGATTTCCTGCCCCGGTGGCAGGGCCCAGTATAAAAGGTTGCACACCAGGCTTGTGCCTCACTCTGAAGTTTGGAATAAAGGACCAAGGTCACTATAGTTTGAGTACAACACATTGCCTCGTGCAGTCATTCATAAGTACATCGCAGACATAACAACTGGCGACGAGAATAAGGACCTTCACGCGATATTTTAGCTACATTTGGCACACTAAAAGACTTCACAGAGGTGATGATTGGGATGCTTTCACGGAAAGGCTCGAGCAATATTTTGTGGCAAACGAACTGGCATGGGAGATGAACACATTGGCAGAAAAGCGCAAGGCTATACTGCTGACCAGTTGTGGGCCTGCGGTCTACCGCCTCGTCAAGGATTTGCTGGCACTCATGAAGGCCAAGGATAAGACATACGATGAGCTAACTAAACTAATTCGTGACCAACTAAAACCAAAAGAGAGCATCCTCACGGCTAGGTACAGATTCTACACTCACCGCAGACCTGAGGGCCAGGAGATTGCAAAATATGCTGCCGACCTCAGAAGACTTGCGGCACTGTGTGATTTTGGCACGCACCTCAACGAAGCATTGCGAGACATCTTCGTTATGGGAATCGGCCACGAGGGCCTCCTTCACAAGCTATTATCTGCCAACACCACAGTCAACCTGCAGAAGGCTATCAGCATCAGTCAGGTGCTCATGACCTCGACCTGCAGAACCAAGCAAATTATTCATTGTTATGTCTTTAGATGCTCTGATAATAACTCCACGAGGCAATGTATTGCACTTGAATTGTAGTGAACTTAGTCCATTTAATTTAACTCCAGAGTGTTCATCACACATGGTGGCCTACCTTTTATACTAGGCCTTGCACACCTGTACAGGTAACAAGTCTTCCACTGCAGTGCCCTCTGGTGGCATATCATGTATAATAGTACAAGCAGTAAACATGTCTGGATACATGACTTCACTCTTCCCCCAAGTCCTGAGTGCAAATTGCCTTCATACATTGACTGTGCTCTGGGCTTAGCTCTATCTGGTTGACCCTTGGAGGGTCGTTTCCATCTTGGGTGAGTAGGTGGTGTTTCGTTGGCAGTAGAGGTGCTGGTGGTTTCTGTTTGTGAGTCCATGACCACTCCATTCTCTCCCCCCACTCCCCACCCCATATATAGATTATGCTGGTGGCTCATTACATTCACATACATTCAAGTCCAGGAAAAAAAATTGCATTTACATCATTACATTTGTGGTACAGTTGTGAGGCAAGTACATTTCACTGGTGAGGTACATTCTTGATACATACTTGGAATCAGAACTGGTGTCCGCACCGGTGCGTGAGGACAAGCTAGTTCCAGAACTGCTGGATAGTGTCCAGGTAGTCTGGTGGTGGCGCGGTGCCCAGTGCTGGCAGTGGGAGCCCGGTTGGTTCAAGTTGCCTGCTCTCAGGGCCTTTGCCGTTGTTCCTAGCGTTGGGCATGTTCACAAATGCCTGTCACCTCCCTGTCCTTTCCTTATGCCCCAGGTTGCTGCTGCTCCCTGAGGGACAGTCGTCTAGCAGTGTGCAGGGAAATGCTGACTCGCTTGCCTGGGCGTTATTTGGTTTGGGATCCCGGCTGGTCTGTTGCGGGTGACCCTTCGTTCCCAGGTGTAGCCTTGGTGGCAGTAGGGTCTGGGGGCTGCGCCTTAGTGCAGTTTGCTCCTTCAGGCTCATGGCGATTGGTGCCATTGGGTGCACCACGCCATCATGAAGTACCTTTACATCCGCACTACCAACGAGTGGGATAAGTTCATTGATGTAGGTGCACAGCTTTGCCTGAACTAGGACCAACTTGGGTCATTCAGCTTGATTGTCCCAGAGCCTCTCAGAGGCTTCTTGATTCATTACTGACTGGCTCACCCCTGTGTCCACTTCCATGAAGACTGGAACGCCGTTTATCTCGACTTCCATCCTCAACGGGGAACATTCTGTGGTGCAGGTAAACATACCAAACACCTCATCGTGGGGCTGAGCTGCCTCTCTGACTACCTCTTCATAATCAGTGCTAGATTCATGGCCATCTGCAGACTCTTCATCAACACAGTGAGTCCTATTTCTTTTATATATTCGCTGGAGGTGACCCTTTGTGCTGCAGCCATTAAACAGATAGTCCTTAAAATGGCAATGGTGAGCCCTGTAATTCCCTCGACAACGCCAGGATGATGCTACATGATTAGCCCCCCTTGGCAGACTCTGATTTAAGGGACTCGGGGGCCTGTTCTCTCTCCCCACATTCTACAGTCCAGCCTCTAAAAGGCGCTCGTCTTCGTACAGTGCTTGCTGGGTTTGAAGCCTGAGGATGAGTCATCCACCGAGATCTGCAGGTCGAGGTCATGAATGTCTGGCTCATGGTGCTGGTCTTTTGTAGTGTGACTGTGGTATCCACAGACAGTAGCCTGTGAAGAAAGCCCTCGTGGCCGATTCTGATGACAAAGATATCCTGCAGCGCTTCGCCGAAATCACACAGTGCCGCCAGCCTCCTGAGGTCTGCAGCATATTTCGCGATTTCCTGGACTTCAGGTCGTCGGTGTGTATAAAACCGGTGTCTGGCTGTGAGGATGCTCTCTTTGGGCTTGAGTTGTTCTTGGATCAGCATTACAAGCTCCTCGTACGTCTTGGTCGTTGTCTTCGCTGGTGCCTGCAAGTCCCTGACAAGACCATAGAAGATGGGCCCATAACTGGTTAGCAGAATAGCTCTGCACTTATCAGCCAGTGTGGCCGGATTATCGCCTGCCAGGTCATTTGCTGTGAAGAAATGGTCGAGCCTCTCTGCAAAGGCGTCGCAATCATCACCATCGGCGAACTGCTGCAACGTACCAAGGTTAGCCATTTTTGTGTGAAAGTCCGTAATCTCGTCGCCAATTGTTATGTCTTTAGATGCTCTAATAATGACTCCACGAGGCAATGTATTGCACTTGAGCTGTAGAGACCTTAGTCCATTTAATATAACTCCAGAGTGATCATCACATTCATCCTGTGGACTCAAACCCGGCAAGTACTGTACACAGAATGGCGCCTTTCACAGGCAAGACTGTAGACCATGGCTTGGCGCAGGGCAGAGGGCACAGAGCTCAGGGTTCCAGAACTCAGAGTCCGCTGAGGGGTGCTAATCGAGTAGCACCATGCTGGCGTTGCGGAGGAAACCATAGGGCTCACCAGTGTCGGTTTCCTGAGTACGTATGCAAAGCCTGTAACACGAAGGGTCACCTCCAGCATATGTGTAAAAGAAATACGACTCACCGTCTAGCAGAGGAGTCGGTAGATGACTTTGAATCCAGCGGGGAGTATGATGATTTGGCCAGAGAGGCAACTCAGCCCCAAGAAGTGTATGGAGTGTATACCTGCACCACCGATTGTCCTCCAGTGAAGCTGAAAGTCGAGATAAACGGCATTTCAGTCTTCATGGAAGTGGACACGGGAGCGAGCCAATCAGTGATGAGCCAGGATGCCTTCGAGAGGCTATGGAACGAAAAACGACCCGAGCTGGTTCCAGTACAGGAAAAGTTGAGCACCTACACCAAGGAGCTGATCACAGTCCTTGGTATTGCGGATGTAAGTGTAATCCATAATGGCATGGTGCACAAGTTACCTCTGTGGATTGTTGCAGGGGATGATCCAACGCTACTCGGAAGAAAGTGGATGGGGAAGATCCAGTGGAAATGGGAAGACCTCTTCACTCCAATAATCGATGTCCCCCATGCTCAGAGGCAGAGCAAAACCTCACCTTCGCTTGGGACAGGCACCAGAGAACAGACCAGCACAGCACCTGAAGCACAGACCATCCATCACGACTGCATGGCAATGATCCGACCAGAACAACCTAAAGGTATCTTCCTGGCTCCAGTGGCAGGACTCCTGGGGAGGAAAATCGAATTCACAGGCACTCTTCCATCTTTTGTGGCACAATCGCAGGAGAGAAGGATCAAGGCAGTCGACCTCGAGGACAGAGGCAAGATGGCGTCCCTGATGCAGCGAGGGGCAGCATAACTGAAAATAAAGATGGCCGCGGCCATATCACGAGGCGCAACGCTGAGGGACCAAGACATGGTGTCTAACAAAGGATTTGATTGGGGTAAAGCCAGCAGGGTTCTCTTAAAGGAGACCTGCAACCAACTGAACTTAAAGAGACATTGTATGCATGGCAATCAATGTAACAAACCAATTAAGATTGTGAACAAAATGTTGTTGCAAATTGTCGGGAATAGAGTGTCCCCAAAAGTAGCAAGCGAGCGACCTCAGGAGGGTGAAGGCACTGATCCTGATACCCTGCCCCAGGTCTATCCCACGCTGCAAGCACCCGATGGCACTATTCACCACAAACCAATACACGCAGTCGGCCGCCATTGCCCACCACCCGGGTGGAGACGGTGCAGCCCCCAGACCCGGTCACTACCTCGGGCATGTTCGGGAGTGAAAGGTCAGAACCAACGAGTTCCCCAAACGGGACCTGGAACAGCCAGGTTCCCAACACTGTTAGAGAGCAGACAGAAGACTCTAATGCCCTCAAAGGAGGACAGGGAGGCCACACATATCTGTGGCTCTGTCCACCACTAGGCAATGGCAAGAGCCCTGAGTCCTGGCTAGATGAGCGAACCAAGCCCACCCCGCTAGCAGGGAGCGCAGCGCCGCCATCAGACAACTAGGACCCCGTCGAGTTGCTCTGAAACTAGCGGTCCTCGCATACCTGTACTGCTACCTCAGTACTGACCATGACTGAGCTATAAATGCAATCTACCCAATCCTGTTGCTTGACTGTAAAATGTAACGAATGTAAGTCACTGAACGAAGGTGTCACGATATAAACTGTAAAAATGTTTCTTCCTTTCTTTGTACTTGCACTGTGTCTGATCCTGTATGTTAATGTAACGGGCCTGCTGCACGATCTCGCTGTGGGGGGGGGGGAGGTGGTGGAATGGATGTATGTAGCCATGGACACAGACATAGATCACACCCAGAACCTACTGGAACCTCCATTGCATCATCGTGTCATCCAATCTGGTAACCACTACCCAACAAAAGGACTTGGGGGTTAACAGGGAGAGAGCCAAGCCAAAGCACAGCCAAGGTGCAAGGGCTATTGGCACTTAAGTCTGGGGCGAGCTAAGCCAGAGCACATAGTGCAAAGGTAATTGGCACAAAGGACTTGGGGGAAAGTGATGTTATGTATGCAGACTATGGATGTACTCTCTGTGTAGTCACTGTGTGGTTGTATAAGATGGAGACCTGTTTACCTAATGTACTATCAAATAGGTTTACACTGTGTATATACATGCTGGCACCGCTGGAGGGTGCAACTGGTGGAGACCAGGGGTTTCTCGCCCTGGTGACAGGGCTCAGTATAAAAGGTTGCCCACCATGCTTGTGCCTCACTCTGGAGTTTGGAATAAAGGACCAAGGTCACTACAGTTTGAGTACAACACATTGCCTCATGGAGTCATTCATAAGTACATCACAGACATAACAGCCCCTATTTACATAGCCAATATCCAATACGCTTTCTTAACCGCCTTATCATCTTTCCCTGTCACCTTCAAACATTTGTGAATATCACCCCCCAGGTCCCTCTGCACTTGCAGTACTCCCCCAGACCCGCTGCTGCTCAAAATAGTACCATTTAGATTATAATGCCTCTCCGTATTGTTTCTCTCAAAGTGCGTCATTTCACAATGTCTGAACATTTCATTCGTCTGTCTATGTCCTCCTGAAATCTGCTACTATCCTGCTCATTATTTACTCTGTTGTCATGTTTTGTATCATCTGCAAACTTTGAAATTGTACTCCCTACACCCAAGTCCAGGTCATTTATATACAACAAGAAAAATAATAGCCCTAATATCGATCCTTGTGGGACCCGACTTCATACTTCACTGCAGTCAGAAAAACGTCCGTTCATTATTACTCTCTGGCTCCTATCCCTTAGTCAATTATGTACCAGCATCCCTTTAATCCCATGTGCTTCTATTTTCTGAATAAGTCTGTTATGTGGTACTTTATCAAATGTCTTTTGAAAGTCCATATATACAACATAGAATTATAGAACATAATCATAGGGGCCGAAATTTATCACCTCACCGCCCGCTGCCCACTTCCGCCGACATTCCTCGTCAAGATCCGCCCAGTGCCACTTTCGGGTGGCCTGGAGCGGGCGGGAGGGGAGAGTGCCAGGGAACCGCCCACTGACATCAGCGGATAGCCACGTGGCACAACTGACCTCCCGCCCGCCGAGCTCCCAGATTCCTGCGGGTGAGAGTCGGCGGCAGAACGGGGGTGGGCTGCTGGCTGGAGGCTGGTCTGTCCCCGATAGTAGCTATGAAGAACCTGAAAAAAAGGTAAGTGAACATTTTTTTAAAATTTTCAACAGTGACTTACCTGCATGGGGCCCCCTGAAGGTCTTCAGATAGTTTTTTAATTTTGTTATTGGTGATTTTTTTTTCAGGTCTCCGACACTCCGTGGGCCCGACTCCATCCTCGGCGGCACTTGGGCAGTAAGCGCCTCTGCCGCCGAGAATGAGATCTCCCGCCTGCTGTTGCCCAGATTGGTGGTGTATGTCGTCCATTTGCCACCCGCCGACCTTCGAGAGACCTCGGCCATGAATATCCCGCCCAAAGTACCATCCGGTACCTCGGCGGCCATCAGCGGCACTTTAGGTGGCACTTGGGCGGGAGGAGGCCTTGATGAAAATTGGCCACATAGAATGGTTACAGCATGGACGAAGGCCATTAGGCCTGTCGAGCCCGTGCCGACTCTCAATCCCACTCCCCCGCCCTTTCCCGTAGCCCTGCAAATTATTTTCCCTCAGATACTTAGCCAACTCCCATTTGAAAGATAACATTGAGTTTGCCTCCACCATCCTTTCAGGCAGTGCATTCCAGATCTCAACCACTTGCTGCGTTAAACCCCAGCTTCTCCAGTCTATCAATATAACTGAAGTCCCTCATTCCTGGAATCATTGTCGCAAATCTTTTCTATACCTTTTCTAAAAGCTTCATATCCTTCCTAAAGTGTGGTGCCCAGAATTGGACACAATACTCCAGTTGGGGCTGAATCAGTGTTTTATACAGGTTCATCATAATTTCCACACTTTTGTACTCTATACCTCTATTTATGAAGCCCAGGATCCGATAAGCCTTTTTAACTGCTTTCTCAACCTGCCCTGCCTCCTTCAACGATTTCTGCATACATACCCCCAGGTCTCTCCGTTTGTGCACCCCTTTTAGGATTGTACCATTCTTTCTATCAAATGCATCACTTTACACTCCTCTGCATTAAACTTCATCTGCCATGTGTCCGCCCATTCCATCAGCCTGTCTATGTTCTCTTGAAGTCTATCACTCTCGTCCTCACTGTTCACTATATTTCCAAGTTTTGTGTCATCTGCAAATTTTGAAATTGTGCTTTGTACACCCACGTCCAAGTCATTAATATACATCGCAAAAAGCAGTGGTCCTAGAACCGACCCCTGGGGAACACCATTGTATAACCTTCCTCCAGTTCGTAAAAGAACCGTTCACCACTATTCTCTGTTTCCTGCCCAGAAGAGGCGAGGGCCCAGGGACAGCATGGATCAGCCCATAACATACTGCGATATGTGTGCGCACTAGGTCCATGCAACAGAGCTGGTCTCCAGTCGTCTTGGTTAATCCTTGACACTGGACCAAGACCATGTGGTGGCTGGTGTGCAACGGCCACCATACATTAAAAAAATCCACACCCAGGCATCTTCCACCCTCCAACATGTAGTTCGGGACCTGGAATATTAGGTCCTTCATTGAAATACTTGTGAACTTTCTGGTGTGGAAGCAAGTCATCCTCGATCCAAGGGACTGCCTATGATAATGATGATGGTTTCCTGTCACTTAACCAATTTCGTATCCAGGCTGCCACTGTCCCTTTCATTCCATGTGCTTCAATTTTCTGGCAGACCTACCATGTGGCACTTTGTTGAATGCCTTTTGGAAATCCAGGTACACTACGTCAACCATATTACACTCACCAACTCTCTCTGTTACCTCATCAAAAAACTCGATCAAGTTAGTTAAACACGATTTGCCTATAATGAATCCGTGCTGGCTTTCCTTAATTAATCCACACCTATCCAAGTGAATGTTAATTTTGACCCTGATTACAATTTATAAAAGCTTCCCATGACCGAGGTGAAACAGTCTGGCCTGTAGTTGCTGGGTTTATCTTTACACCCTTTTATGAACAATGGTGTAACATTTGCAATTCTCCAGTCCTCTGGCACCACGCCTGTAACTATGGAGGTTTGGAATATTATGGCCAGTACCTCCTCGATTTCCGTCCTCAATTCTGTCAGCATCCTAGGATGCATCCCATCTGCTCCTGGTGATTTATCTACTTTAAGTACAGCCAGCCCTTCTAATACCTCTTCTTTATCAATTTTTATCCTATCAAGTGTCTCCACTACCTCTTCTTAAACTATGTCTATGGCAGCAGCCTCTTCCTTGGTAAAGACAGATGCAAAGTACTAATTTAGTACCTCAGCCATACCCTCCGCCTCCATGGGCAGGTCTCCGTTTTGGGCCCTAATCGGCCCCACCCCTCCTCTTACTACCCTTTTACTATTTATATGCCTATAGAAGACTTTTGGTTTACCTTTTATGTTGACTGCCATTCTATTCTCATACCCTCTCTTTGCCCCTCTTATTTTATTTTTCACTTCTCCTTTGACCTTTCTATATACAGCCTGATTCTCAGATGTATGTGCAACCTGACATCTGTCAAACATGCTCTTTTTCTGCTTCATCATATTCTCGATCTGTTTCGTCATCCAGGGAGCTGTGACTTTAGGTGCCCTACCTTTCTCCTTCATGTACCCGAATTATTTCCTCTTTTCAGGCAACCCATTATTTCACTACAGTTGTGTCTACCAATCTTTGATTCTAGTTTACCCGGGCCAGATCCATTGGCATCCTACTGAAATTGGCCTTCCCCTAATTAAACATTTTTACTCTAGATTGCTCCCTGTCCTTTTCCAAAGTTAATCTAAAGCCAAGGCCAGCCCAAGTGCCGCCCAAAGGACCGCCGAGAGACCTGTCTGTACTTTGCAAGGAAGATTCCTCCAAAAGATATGCCAGTACCGCTGGCGACAAAAAAAACGACTTACGCCGTGAATCTGGGCGGCAGCGGGCGGGTGCTCCCAATCTCGGCGCCAAATGTAATCCTCACCAAACTGTCGCCGAGGATTGAGTTGGGCCTAGAGAGGGGGAAAATCACATAAAAATAAAAATTTACACAAAAAGAAAATCCACTGGAAAAGCTTCAGAGGACCCCATCCATCTAAATCGCTGAAAAAAAAATTAAGGAAGTTCACTAACCTTTTTTTGCAGGTCGTCTTATTTACCGTTGGGGTTAGACCTGCATTCATGCAGCGGTCTTTCCCCCTGCTGCCGCTGACTCCTGTTCGCACCAAACTGCCAGCTCAGCGGGCAGGAGGACACTACGGCCTTGTGCGCTAGCGGCCGTCAGTGGGAAGTTCCCACCGGTCCTCCCTTCCCGCCAGCGGGAGGCCGAGTGGAAACTGTCAGCGAGGGGAGACTGCCCAGAAAACTCGGCGGCAGATGGCGGCAGTGGCCGGTAAGGCCACCCAGTTCAGGCCCTTATGATACTATGATCCCTAATTGTTCATCTACTGACACTTGCTCCATTTGACCTATCTGATTCCCCAGAACCAGATCCAGTAATGTCTCGTCGGGCCGGAAACATACTGATCAAGAATGTTCTCCTGCACACACTTCAAAAATTCTTTCCCTTCTCTGCCCTTCACACTATTACGATCCCAGTCTATATTAGGATAGTTGAAGCCCCCCATTATTACCAGTCCATAGGTCTTGCACCTCTCTGTAATTTCTCTGCAAATTTTAACCTCCATAACTTTCCCAATATTTAGTGGTCTATAGAATACACCCAGTAGTGTAACGGCATTATTTCTTCACTCTAGCCATATAGATTCTGTCCTTGACCCCTCCAGGACACCCTTCCTCTCCAGCACTGTAACTTTCTCCTTAACCAATACTGCCACACCAACTCCGATCTTTCCTGAACACCTTATAACCAAGAATATTTAATACCCAACCCTGTCCTTTTCAAGCCAGGTCTCAGTTAATGTCATAACATCATAAGTGGCTATTTGTGCCTGCAGCTCACTTACCTTGTTTAATACGCTTCGTACGTTCACAAACATACACTGTAAATGCATCTTAGACCATCCTGTATTCTCTCTTAGTTGGACCCCACCTAATACCTTACTATTTCTTACTTTAGTGCTCTCTGCCTCTCCCAATTCTTTGAGCATTTTGTTCCCTCTTTCTAATGTTACATCCTGGTGCCCATCTGCCTGCCAAATTAGTTTAAATCCTCCCCAACAGCACTCGCAAACCTCCCTGCGAGGATATTGGTTCCGGCCCTGTTGAGGTGCAACCCATTCGGCCTGTACAGGTCCAACCTCCCCCAGAAGCGGTCCCAATACGCCAGGAATCTGAAGCCCTCCCTCCTGCACCATCTTTCCAGCCACGCATTCATTCACCTGCTCTCTCCTCCTATTTCTATACTCACTTGCATGTGGCACTGGGAGTAAACAAGAGTTACACTATCTTTGAGGTCCTGCTTTTAAATCTCTATCCCAGCTCCGTAAAATTTGCCTGCAGGATCTCATCCTTCTTTCTACCTATTTCATTGGTACCAATATGGACCATGACCTCTGGCTGTTAACTCTAACCCCTCAGATTGTTCTGCAGCTGCTCAGTGACATTCTTGACATTCAAAATAAAGTAAATGAGTTGACGGCATAAATCATTATAAATGGGTATGATTTGGTGGCCATTACAGACACATGGTTGCAGGGTGGCCAAGACTGGGAATTAAACATACAGGGGTATCTGACAATTCGGAAGGATAGACAAGAAGGGAAAGGAGGTGGGGTAGCTCTGTTAATAAAGGATGATATCAGGGCAGTTATGAGAGATGATATTGGCTCTAATGAACAAAATGTTGAATCATTGTGGGTGGAGATTAGAGATAGTAAGGGGAAAAAGTCACTGGTGGGCGTAGTTTATAGGCCCCCAAATAATAACTTCACGGTGGGGCGGACAATAATCAAGGGAATAATAGAGGCATGTGAAAAAGGAATGGCAGTAATCATGGGGGATTTTAACCTACATATCGATTGGTCAAATCAAATCACACGGGGTATCCTGGAGGAGGAATTCATAGAATGCATACGGGATTGTTTCTTAGAACAGTATGTTACAGAACCTACAAGGGAGCAAGCTATCTTAGATCTGGTCCTGTGTAATGAGACAGGAATAATAAACGATCTCCTCGTAAAAGATCCTCTCGGAATGAGTGATGACAGTATGGTTGAATTTGTAATACAGATTGAGGGTGAGGAAGTTGTGTCAGAAACGAGCATACTATGCTTAAACAAAGGGGACTACAGTAGGATGAGGGCAGAGTTGGCTAAAGTAGACTGGGAACATAGACTAAACGGTGGCACAATTGAGGAACAGTGGAGGACTTTTAAGGAGCTCTTTCATAGTGCTCAACAAAAATATATTCCAGTGAAAAAGAAGGGCGGTAAGAGAAGGGATAACCAGCCGTGGATAACCAAGGAAATAAAGGAGAGTATCAAATTAAAAACCAATGCGTATAAGTTGGCCAAGGTTAGTGGGAAACTAGAAGATTGGGAAAATTTTAAACGACAGCAAAGAATGACTAAGAAAGCAATAAAGAAAGGAAAGATAGATTACGAAAGTAAACTTGCGCAAAACATAAAAACATATAGTAAAAGCTTTTACCGATATATAAAAAGGAAAAGAGTGACTAAAGTAAATGTTGGTCCCTTAGAAGATGAGAAGGGGGATTTAGTAATGGGAAATGTGGAAATGGCTGAGACCTTAAACAATTATTTTGCTTCGGTCTTCACAGTGGAAAACACAAAAACCATGCCAAAAATTGCTGGTCACGGGAATGTGGGAAGGGAGGACTTTGAGACAATCACTATCACTAGGGAGGTAGTGCTGGACAGGCTAATGGGACTCAAGGTAGACAAGTCCCCTGGTCCTGATGAAATGCACCCCAGGGTATTAAAAGAGATGGCGGAAGTTATAGCAGATGCTTTCGTTATAATCTACCAAAATTCTCTGGACTCTGGGGAGGTACCAGTGGATTGGAAAGCAGCTAATGTAACACCTCTGTTTAAAAAAGGGGGCAGACAAAAGGCAGGTAACTATAGGCCGGTTAGTTTAACATCTGTAGTGGGGAAAATGCTTGAAGCTATCATTAAGGAAGAAATAGCGGGACATCTAGATAGGAATAGTGCAATCAAGCAGACGCAATATGGATTCATGAAGGGGAAATCATGTTTAACTAATTTACTGGAATTCTTTGAGGAGAAAACGAGCATGGTGGATAGAGGTGTATCAATGAATGTGGTGTATTTAGATTTCCAAAAGGCATTCGATAAGGTGCCACACAAAAGGTTACGACAGAAGATAAAGGTACATGGAGTCAGCGGAAATGTATTAGCATGGATAGAGAATTGGCTGGCTAACAGAAAGCAAAGAGTCGGGATAAATGGATCCTTTTCTGGTTGGAAATCGGTGGTTAGTGGTGTGCCACAGGGATCGGTGCTGGGACCACAACTGTTTACAATGTACATAGATGACCTGGAGGAGGGGACAGAGTGTAGTGCAACAAAATTTGCAGATGACACAAAGTTTAGTGGGGAAGTGGGTTGTGTAGAGGACACAGAGAGGCTGCAAAGAGATTTAGATAGGTTAAGCGAATGGGCTAAGGTTTGGCAGATGGAATACAATGTTGGAAAATGTGAGGTCATCCACCTTGCAAAAAAAAACAATAAAAGGGAATATTATTTGAATGGGGAGAAATTACAACATGCTGCGGTGCAGAGGTACCTGGGGGTCCTTGTGCATGAATCCCAAAAAGTTAGTTTGCAGGTACAGCAGGTAATCAGGAAGGCGAATGGAATGTTGGCCTTCATTGCAAGAGGGATGGAGTACAAAAGCAGGGAGGTCCTGCTGCAACTGTACAGGGTATTGGTGAGGCCGCACCTGGAGTACTGCATGCAGTTTTGGTCACCTTACTTAAGGAAGATGTTGTAGGCATTAGGCACCTGCTGAATATATCAAAACACTAGGCATTAGGCACATGCTGAATATATCTAAACTCATATAAGTTTAAAATGGCCACATATAAAATGGCTGCCCAAGCATGATGGGAACCCCGTTAGTCAAGTAATGAACTGGGGCTGACCGAGCAATGACCGAGCAATGACCCTGTGAGGCCCACTAGCAAGAATGCCTTGGATACAAGATAATTATAACGAACCATTATAGTACACTGGTATAATCAGTGACTTCACACAGCCGAACCCCGAGGAACAGAGATAAGGGGAGAACCTGCCTCACATAACGAGGTCATTAATCAGCCCGAGCTGACAAAAACCGAACATACAGCCCCTGAGGTATCAGGGGAACTCTATTGGGTTTTAGAAACCTATATGTAATCTATAATCGTTATGATTGGATTGTGTCCAGCTGAAGTGGGCTGAGTAACTGTAAAGAACTATTGTAAAACATATAAATATCGATGAGTTTCTTTGTTCGTCGGAGAGAAGTGCCTGGATCCAGTCCTGAGGCTTCCTCCCCGCATGCGAAAATAAAGGCCGCATTGGCATTGGAACCGACTCTGAGTGTTGAGTGATTCTTCTGAGAAAACATTCACACTAACAGTGGCGTCACGAACAGGATATCGGGGTTGCTGACGCTCTTGGAGAAACCAGGTGAGTATACCTTAAACAAAATTTTATAACGGGTGCGGAAGGTGGATGCTGGTTGATCGACACAAGGAGACGGTCCAATATCTCAAACACCTCGCCTGAGCCTGAATTAAGAGGACTTTAGTCCCACGTGACGGCCAGGAACTAAGTAGGTGCCGGGAACACACTTGGACCGTGGGATCGTGATACCGAAAGACATCGTCCGGACCCAGCAGTGTGATTTGAAATATACCCCGGGGTAGAACCAAGCGGTGTACAGCAGCTAACGGAATCCAAACCTGTGAACAGGGTCGGACCAACGGGCAGAGCGGTGGTAGGTAGTCGTTAAGGATACGTAGAGCACTGCGGAAATTGCTTAAACGCGTTTTAAGAATTGTATAAGTTTGTGTAACAGCAGAACTTGTGACCTGACAGTAGCCAGGAGACGGTCTACTACAAGTTACGCTCGGTAGAAAGCGGACCTCTGAGAGTAGATTCCTAACAGTTCTAGTCCGACCCAGGAATGGCTACGAAAGCAAGTAACCTCGTGTGGGAACCAGAAGGGTCCCTTACCCACCACCTGGCAGAAAAAACAAAAGAAACTAATCGAGAAAATGATTAGAGGAGGGTGGGATCCTCAGGACCTGCCAGCGAATAAAAATGAAAAGGCTGTGGTCTTGATACTGCGAGCCCACATAAAACTAACAGAGGAAGTAAATCAATATGTAAGAAATAAAAAAACCTGATAGTGATTATCTTAAGTGAAGTATGGATCCAAGAATAGAGCCGGCCAAAAAAAATTAATAAGCTTTGTTGAATGAAGAGAGACTTTTGTGAATGTCTGTCGTTGAGAGTCCTTGTGTGATTTTTTGACTGCGGAATGAATTTTTTTTATGTTTTCATGTTTCCGAAAGCCTGGTTGGAAGAGGAATTCAAGTGTCTGTTTATTTTAGCTCCACCCACTTTTCTAAACAGAGTGAAAGGTTTTTTTAACCCTTTGTAGTGTTGTCCTGTATGTGGGAAGTTTTAAGACATTTTAAGTTAGAAATGCAGGTATGGATTTATTCGGATGATAAGTTACGTAGCTAGGAAATGTACAAAGAATAGGTTTGTTGAGCAAAAGATAAAAAATACATGGTCCCGGTGGTTAAAAAAAAAGAATTTATTTGACAGACTCACTTACTTGTCGAAAGAAAACATGCAATGATTGATTACATTGGGTTGAAAGACATAAATTTAGTCTCTGAATGAGATAAAGAATGCCTTTTAAAAAAAGCTTCTAGCTCAAAAAAAAAGTTTTAAATAAAGATTTAAATTACAAAGTTTGAATTGGGATTTTGAGATATTCAGAGAAGGCACAGCAAAATACAGAGGTGGATTCAAAAAAAAAATTATTAAATTAAATCTGTTCTCTTAAAGAAAAAAAGGAGAAATAAAACACAAGATTTGCCCAGTGAACGGGACCGTAAAAAAAAATGAAATGTTGGAATGTATGAAAATAACGAGAAGAAAAGATCTAAGCTATGCTAACTCAGCACAGAAAGAAAAAATGGAACTGACACAGAAGTTTAGATTTGGTGCTGAGAGAGAAATAAAAAAAAAAATTGAATTTCAGTAAACAAAATAGCTATTAAAAATGTGTGGTCTCGTTTTAAATCAATTTAAAAAAAAAATTATTTGGCAAGTACTTGAATTAGAAGTTAAGAAAACATTGGAGTTTACTCTAAAATGAGAAGACTTTTATTATGACGGCTTTACTAATGATTTCTGCTGTTTCAACGGATTCCTAATTTCTAAGCAAGTTTTGAAGGCACAAAGACTTAAAAAAAATTTTTTTTCGCATGATTACGTGAAGTCACGCAATGACATCAGGCTTTCTTACAAACCTGTAAAGGAGTTAACCCTTTCCATTGACAGCTGTTTTATACTGGACATTATTAATTTGGATTTCTTAATAAAATAAAGAAGACTCACCTGACAGACAGAGGAAATGGTGGGATATTCAGAATAAAAAAAAACGGAACTAGCTAGTCAAGAGTTAAAAGCTAAGATAAACAAGCTGGAAGAGATGTTTTAAAAAACAGGACTAGACGGATAGTGCAGTGCGCAGCCATAGCACCATCACCTATGGCAATAGAGCCAATGTACCCCACGGTGGATAGGTGTAGTCCACAAATCCAACCTAACGGTAAAGCAGACTGGGATGTTTGGAGGAATAGTGGTGGCATTGGTGTTGATTGGAGTTTGGATAATATTTAGATGGGTCATCGTGCAGGCTCGAGCACAGCAGGCTCAAATGCAAAACCGACGGCAGCCCAGACAGGGACATGAAGTGATAGAGATGGTACGACTATAAAGAATATGGATAACCTAATCCTTACCTTCGATTCCACAGAGTGACAGCGACACAAGTAGACCAGAACCTAACACCTGGTGACGACCAGGCTATCTGTTTAAAATTTTCAGATAAAACACTCACCAAGATGGGACCGCAGTGGTGACTTCGACTCTGGGGACTCATGATACTGGGAACCTCAAGACCCATGCAAACACTGGATGATACCAACGGATTGCAGCGCACTCAGGAAATAAACAACTACATGAACTATGGAGTCTTGTTTAATTTAACGGATGGAATGTGCATCCCAGCAGCCAAGGACTGGAGCAAGGACAGGACTTATTTTAATGCATGGTTACAAGTGAATTCTAATAAGAACCGGGTATGTGTACAGTGCTCCACGGGTATAAGGAGCAGCTGCATTAAACGGAGGGATGTCAAAGGGCCCGATGAATGTACTTTCGGCATAATTTGCGCGCCTCCGGGACAGTCCCAGCAATCAGTCATCCGCAAAAAGGGAGTGGGGCTGTGTGGGTACTACGAGGAGGTGGGGGCGGCTGCAATATCATTGTATGTATGCTTCTCACCCCCTCCGACACCTCGCGCCCCATAAGAACCACTACATTGCCCGAGGAACTGCCTTGTCCCATAACTACTAAGGGACCAGAAAATGGGATTGTAATGTACAACGAAGGGGAATTATTGTATGATAATGTTAAACATGAAATTGTGCCTGTCCTGATCAATATTTCAGGCATCCAGATGCCAGAATACTGTACAGAACAGTCAAGGAAAATGTACAATGTATTAAGTAAAGTTGTAATGCAGCAGGCTGCCGATGCAATGGGTGCCAGTAGATTCCGAGGACAGGGGTCAGCCCCCAGGATAAAGAGCGGAATAGTTAATGATGTTGCTACCGGGTTCAATACAGGGACCTCTGTAGTAAACTCGATAGATATACAAGGGTTAAATGAGAGGGTGGAACAGCTTAGAGGGGTGATGAAGGGGTTATTAGAGAGGGTGGAGCAAAACCAGGAAGACCAAGCCAATCTAGAAAAGGAGGGTGCCGAAATCCAGTTGGATGGCATCTCAGTCCTGGAAGCTCATGCCAAAACCATCAATCACCTCATTGATAGAGAAAAAGAAGATACAGGAAAGCAAAGACAGGGGCAACTCTGTCACGCTTATGGTCTGTGGATGGTGGGACAGATCCGCCACAATCGCAACCAGATCCAACGCGGGGAAGTACCCGATTGGATAGACAGTTCACATTTGGCTCAGTTGGCTAACCAGAGGGGGACACTGGATAATTGTACTCTGAAGGGACTGACCCGAGTATACCCAGCAATTCCAGATTGCCAGATGGGTAGGAATACTGGGATAGGGATAGTCCTGATGATCCCTATAGCCACGCCGGACTCAGGGCCGTTTCCCCTGTACCAACTAGAGAATATCGGAGTAATACGGGAAAATGTCTCCATACGTTACTATCTGACCACCACTTCCGCCGTTCGTCGAAACAACATACTTAACGGAATTTCCCTATCAGGATGCAAGCAAAGGGGAGAGATCACAGTATGCCCTCACCCGGTAGGCCGAGGTGAGCTAGACGAGTGCGGGTTTAACCAAACCGACGGGTGTGTACTAGAAATAGTGCCCGCACACAGGCACTTCGCGAGGGCAGGCTACGGAGGGAAGGGAAGATACTGCATCTCTACCACAGAGCGTTCATACTGGTATAATGACCTGCAGTGCCCGATACCACAGCCGAACTTTTGCTTTGCGCCGCTATGATCAGGCAAGCGCATATCACCCAGGTTAGGCACCGGAAGCCCGAAGTTATTGATGTAACCGATCAGCTCCACGATCATTTGCAGGATTATGACGAGCCAGCACAGGTCCCTATCCCACATCTAACCGAAGTATTACGAGAATTGAGGCTCAGGGTGGGTCAATCCGTGAAGCTCTACCACCAACTGCAAACTAAAATCAAAGTACTGGAAGAAGATATCGATGTAGACTTACAAAGTCAGAGTTGGTGGAGAAAGGTCTGGGACTGGGGAATAAATGTGAACATCCATCCTTGGATTCGAATAATTCCACACATACTGGTCGGGATACAATTGATCTTAGCAATAACATGGGGCATAATGGCCTGCCAGGCATGCAGGCACCAAGCACGACGAAGAGGGACCCATGCTCGGTCCCCAAATACTAAACAAGCCTGTCTAATAAAGGGGCAGGAGGATTTGGCCTTTGTTAATTTGATTTAAGCAACCGGGACTCCTGAAACCGCGTGACTGGCCAGCACGTTGAGGCAGGGAGTACCGGGCCGTGCACAAAATCTAGTAAAAGTAGGGCGGTCGGTTAAAGGGGGACTAGGACTAGTCCCTTTACCGAAAGGAGGGAATTGTTGTCGGCATTAGGCACCTGCTGAATATATAAAAACACTAGGCATTAGGCACCTGCTGAATATATCTAAACTCATATAAGTTTAAAATGGCCACATATAAAATGGCTGCCCAAGCATGATGGGAACCCCGTTAGTCAAGTAATGAACTGGGGCTGACCGAGCAATGACCGAGCAATGATCCTGTGAGGCCCACTAGCAAGAATGCCTTGGATACAAGATAATTATAACGAACCATTATAGTACACTGGTATAATCAGTGACTTCACACAGCCGAACCCCGAGGAACAGAGATAAGGGGAGAACCTGCCTCACATAACGAGGTCATTAATTAGCCCGAGCTGACAAAAACCGTACAGCCCCTGAGGTATCAGGGGAATTATATTGGGTTTTAGAAACCTATATGTAATCTATAATCGTTATGATTGGATTGTGTCCAGCCGAAGTGGGCTGAGTAACTGTAAAGAATTATTGTAAAACATATAAATATTGATGAGTTTCTTTGTTCGTCGGAGAGAAGTGCCTGGATCCAGTCCTGAGGCTTCCTCCCCGCTTGCGAAAATAAAGGCCGCATTGGCGTTGGAACCGACTCTGAGTGTTGAGTGATTCTTCTGAGAAAACATTCACACTAACAGAAGGATATACTAGCCTTGGAGCGGGTACAGAAACGATTCACTAGGCTTATTCCGGAGATGAGGTGGTTACCTTATGATGATAGATTGAGTAGACTGGGTCTTTACTCGTTGGAGTTCAGAAGGATGAGGGGTGATCTTATAGAAACATTTAAAATAATGAAAGGGATAGACAAGATAGAGGCAGAGAGGTTGTTTCCACTAGTCGGGGAGACAAGAACTAGGGGGCACAGCCTCAAAATACGGGGGAGCCAATTTAAAACCGAGTTGAGAAGGAATTTCTTCTCCCAGAGGGTTGAGAATCTGTGGAATTCTCTGCCCAGGGAAGCAGTTGAGGCTAGCTCATTGAATGTATTCAAATCACAGATAGATAGATTTTTAACCAATAAGGGAATTAAGGGTTATGGGGAGCGGGCGGGTAAGTGGTACTGAGTCCACGGCCAGATCAGCCATGATCTTTTTAAATGGCGGAGCAGGCTCGAAGGGCTAGATGGCCTACTCCTGTTCCTAATTCTTATGTTCTTATGTTCTTATGTTTGACCCTGGCACTAGGGAGGCAACATACCATCCTGGAGTCACGTCTGCGGCCGCAGAAACACCTGTCTGCTCCCCTAATTATCGAATTCCCCACCACTATTGCTCTTTCACTCGTCTTCCCCCCCCCACCCCCTGACCCCCCACACTACTAAGCCACCCGTCGTGCCGTGGACTTGGCTCTGGCTGTACTCCCCAGAGGAACCATCGCCCTCATCAGTACTCAGAATAGACTACTGGTTGGAGAGCGACATGCACTTAGGGAACTCCTGCACTGCCTGCCTGAGTCCTCCTTTTCTGTCTGGCAGTCACCCATTCCCTCTCTGTCTGCGCACTCCTTATCCATGGGGTTACCACCTCTTGAGACGTGCTGTCCACGAAGCTGTCAGTGTTGCGGATGCACCACAGTGACACCAGTTGCTGCTCAAGCTCCGAAACCCTGAGCTCGAGCTCCTCCAGCTGACAACACTTCCTGCACATGTGGTTGTCCAGGACACAGGAAGCATCCTGGATTTTCCACATGGCACAGGATGTGCATTCTGCTGGACCAAGCTGCCCTGCCATGCCTTTATTTATTTGACTATTAACTAACTTTATGGCAACTTAAAACTACAATGTATCTAATTCAAGTTATTAATATAATATAGTATTAAATTTACTAATTTAGCATAATATTAACAGTTATTAATATAATTCAGTATCAGCAGTTACTAATTTAATGTCATATTAAGAGTTATTAATCTCCAAGCTTCTTCTTGATTACTAACCAGCTATTTAAGCCGGCCCCTAACTTGAAGTTAAAAAAAAGTGTGACATAAAAACATTAGAAATAGGAGCAGGAATCGGCCATTTGCCCCCTCGAGCCTGCTCCGCCATTCAATAAGATCATGGCTGATCTGATTTTGGCCTCAACTCCACTTCCCCACCCGCTCCCCAAAACCCTTGACTCCTTTATCGTTCAAAAATCTGTCTATTTCCACCTTAAGTACATTCAATAACCCAGCCTCCACTGCTCTCTGGCGCAGAGAATTCCAAAGATTCATGACCCTCTGAGAGAAGAAATTCTTCCTCATTTCCATGTTAAATGGGCGACCACTTATTCTGAAACTATGGCCACTAGTTCTAGATTCCCCCACAAGGGGAAATATCCTCTCTGCAAGAGGGAGGGATTCAAATTCCTGGGACATTGGAACCAGTTCTGGGGGAAGTGGGACAGTTTGCACTTGGGCAGGACTGGAACTGATATCCTGGGGGTAACATTTGCTAATGCAGTTCGGGAGTGTTTAAACTAACATGGCAGGAGGATGGGAACCTATGCAGCAAGACAGGGCGAAGTAATATGGAGTCAGAAACAGATGGTAGAAAGGTAAAAAACAATAGTGGAAGGCCGAGTAAATAAAGGCAAGAAACAAAAAGGGCCACACTACATCATAATTCTAAAAGGAAAAGGGTGGTAAAAAAACAAGCCTGAAGGCTTTGTGTCTAAACGCAAGGAGTATCCATAATAAGGTGGATGAATTAACTGTACAAATAGATGTTAACAGATATGATGTGATTGGGATTACAGAGATGTGGCTCCAGGATGATAAGGGCTGGGAACTCAACATTCAAGGGTACTCAACATTCAGGAAGGAAAGAATAAAAGGAAAAGAAGGTGGGATAGCATTGCTGGTTAAAGAGGAGATTAATGCAATAGTTAGGAAGGACATTAGCTTGGATGATGTGGAATCTATATGGGAAGAGCTGCAGAACACCAAAGGGCAAAAAACGTTAGTGGGAGTTGTGTACAGTCCTCCAAACAGTAGTAGTGATGTTGGGGAGGACATCAAACAGGAAATTAGGGGTGCATGCAATAAAGGTGCAGCAGTTATCATGGGTGAGTTTAATATGCATATAGATTGGGCTAACCAAACTAGAAACAATACGGTGGAGGAGGATTTCCTGGAGTGCATAAGGGATGGTTTTCTAGACCAATATGTCGAGGAACCAACTAGTGGGGAGGCCATCTTAGACTGGGTGTTGTGTAATGAGAGAGGATTAATTAGCAATCTCGTTGTGCGAGGCCCCTTGGGGAAGAGTGACCATAATATGGTGGAATTCTACATTAGGATGGAGAGTGAAACCGTTAATTCAGAGACCATGGTGCAGAACTTAAAGAAGGGTAACTTTGAAGGTATGAGGCGTGAATTGGCTAGGATAGATTGGCGAATGATACTTAAAGGGTTGACAGTGGATGGGCAATGGCTGACATTCAGAGACCGCATGGATGAACTACAACAATTGTACATCCCTGTCTGGCGTAAAAATAAAAAAGGGAAGGTGGCTCAACCATGGCTATCAAGGGAAATCAGGGATAGTATTAAAGCCAAGGAAGTGGCATACAAATTGGCCAGAAATAGCAGCGAACCCGGGGACTGGGAGAAATTTAGAACTCAGCAGAGGAGGACAAAGGGTTTGATTCGGGCAGGGAAAATAGAGTA
This sequence comes from Pristiophorus japonicus, assembly GCF_044704955.1. Taxonomy (NCBI): domain Eukaryota; kingdom Metazoa; phylum Chordata; class Chondrichthyes; family Pristiophoridae; genus Pristiophorus; species Pristiophorus japonicus. The sequence goes on along the minus strand of NC_091988.1, from coordinate 81,021,806 downwards.
CGAGAGGAAGCTTGCAGGGAACATTAAGACGAACTGCAAAAGCTTCTATAGATATGTAAAGAGAAAAAGGTTAGTAAAGACAAACGTAGGTCCTCTGCAGTCAGAATCAGGGGAAGTCATAACGGGGAACAAAGAAATGGCAGACCAATTGAACAAGTACTTTGGTTCGGTATTCACTGAGGAGGACACAAACAACCTTCCGGATATATAAGGGGTCAGAGGGTCTATTAAGAAGGGGGAACTGAGGGAAATCCTTATTAGTCGGGAAATTGTGTTGGGGAAATTGATGGGATTGAAGGCCGATAAATCCCCAGAGCCTGATGGACTGCATCTCAGAGTGCTTAAGGAGGTGGCCTTGGAAATAGCGGATGCATTGACAGTCATTTTCCAACATTCCATTGACTCTGGATCAGTTCCTATGGAGTGGAGGGTAGCCAATGTAACCCCACATTTTAAAAAAGGAGGGAGAGAGAAAACAGGGAATTATAGACCGGTCAGCCTGACATCGGTAGTGGGTAAAATGATGGAATCAATTATTAAGGATGTCATAGCAGCGCATTTGGAAAGAGGTGACATGATAGGTCCAAGTCAGCATGGATCTGTGAAAACGAAATCATGCTTGACAAATCTTCTGGAATTTTTTGAGGATGTTTCCAGTAAAGTGGACAAGTGAGAACCAGTTGATGTGGTATATTTGGACTTTCAGAAGGCTTTCGACAAGGTCCCACACAAGAGATTAGTGTGCAAAGTTAAAGCACATGGGATTAGGGGTCGTGTGCTGACGTGGATTGAGAACTGGTTTGGTAGACAGGAAGCAAAGAGTAGGAGTAAATGGGTACTTTTCAGAATGGCAGGCAGTGACTAGTGGGGTACCGCAAGGTTCTGTGCTGGGGCCCCAGCTGTTTACATTGTACATTAATGATTTAGACGAGGGGATTAAATGTAGTATCTCCAAATTTGCAGATGACACTAAGTTGGGTGGCTGTGTGACCTGCGAGGAGGATGCTATGAGGCTGCAGAGTGACTTGGATAGGTTAGGTGAGTGGGCAAATGCATGGCAGATGAAGTATAATGTGGATAAATGTGAGGTTATCCACTTTGGTGGTAAAAACAGAGAGACAGACTAGTATCTGAATGGTGACAGATTAGGAAAAGGGGAGGTGCAACGAGACCTGGGTGTCATGGTACATCAGTCATTGAAGGTTGGCATGCAGGTACAGCAGGCGGTTAAGAAAGAAAATGGCATGTTGGCCTTCATAGCGAGGGGATTTGAGTACAGGGGCAGGGAGGTGTTACTACAGTTGTACAGGGCCTTGGTGAGGCCACACCTGGAGTATTGTGTACAGTTTTGGTCTCCTAACTTGAGGAAGAACACTCTTGCTATTGAGGGAGTGCAGCGAAGGTTCACCAGACTGATTCCCGGGATGGCGGGACTGACATATCAAGAAAGACTGGATCAACTGGGCTTGTATTCACTGGAGTTCAGAAGAATGAGAGGGGATCTCATACAAACGTTTAAAATTCTGACAGGTTTAGACAGGTTAGATGCAGGAAAAATGTTCCCAATGTTGGGGAAGTCCAGAACCAGGGGTCACAGTCTAAGGATAAGGGGTAAGCTATTTAGGACCGAGATGAGTAGAAACTTCTTCACCCAGAGAGTGGTGAACCTGTGGAATTCTCTACCACAGAAAGTTGTTGAGGCCAAATCATTCAATTTATTCAAGAAGGAGTTAGATGTAGTCCTTACTACTAGAGGGATCAAGGGGTATGGCGAGAAAGCAGGAATGGGGTACTGAAGTTGCATGTTCAGCCATGAATTCATTGAATGGTGGTGCAGGCTCGAAGGGCCGAATGGCCTACTCCTGCACCTATTTTCTATGTTTCTATGTTTCATCTACCATGTCAAGCCTCCTCAGAATCTTATATGTTTCAATAAGATCACCTCTCAGTCTTCTAAACACCAATGAGTATAGGCCCAACCTGCTCAACATTTCTTCATATGACAACCCCTTCATCTCAGGAATCAACCTTGTTAACCTTCTCTGAACTGCCTCCAATGCAAATGTATCCTTCTTTAAATAAGGAGACCAAAACTGTACGCAGTACTCCAGGTCTGGTCTTACCAATGCCTATGTTTATACTCCATCTGCTTGCAATAAAGACCAACATTCCATTTGCCTTCCTAATTACTTGCTGTACCTGCATGCTAACATTTATGTTTCATGTAAAAGGACGCCCAGATCCCTCCCCATTTAAATAATTTACTTTTTTATTTTTCCTACCAAAGTGGATAACCTCACATTTTCCCACATTATACTCCATTTGCCAAATTTTTGCCCACTTACTTAGCCTATCTATATCCCTTTGCAGGTACTTTGCGTCCTCCTCACAACTTGCTTTCCCACCGATCTTTAAATCATCAGGAAAATTGGCTACATTACACTCGGTCCCTTCATCCATGTCATTAATATAGATTGTAAATAGTTGAGGCCCCAGTAATGATCCCTGTGGCACCCCACTAGTTACAGTTTGCCAACCTGAAAATGACCCATTTATTCCAACTCTCTGTTTTCTGTTAGTTAGCCAATCCTCCATCCACGCTAATCAACCTTTTATGTGACACCTCATCGAATGCTTTCTGGAAATCCAAATACACGACATTTACTGGTGCCCCTTTATCCATCCTGCTCGTTACATCCTCAAAGAACTCCAGCAAATTTGTCAAACATGATTTCCCTTTCATAAAACCATACTGACTCTGCTTGACTGCATTTTGATTTTCTAATTGACCTGCTACTACTTCCTTAATGATGGACTCCAGCATTTTCCCAATGACAGATGTTAGACTAACTGGTCTATAGTTTCCTGCTTTCTGTCTCCCTCCTTTCTTAAATAGGGGTGTTACATTTGCGGTTTTCCAGTCCGCTAGGACCTCTACTGAATCCAGGGATTTTTAGTCGATTGCAATCAATGCATCCACTATCTCTGCAGCCTCCACTTTTAAGATTGTAGGTTGCAGGCTATCAGGTCCAGGGGACTTGTCCACCTTTAGACCCATTAGTACTAGTTAGACCTAGTACTTTCTCTAGTGATAGTGATTGTATTAAGTTCCACCTCCCCCGCCCCCCCCTCCCCAATAGCCCCTTGATTATCAATTATTGGGATGCTTTTAGTGTCTTCTACCATGAAGACAGATACAAAATATTTGTTCAAAATCTTCACTATTTCCGTTTCCCATTATTAATTCCCTAGTCTCATCCTCGAAGGGGCCAACATTTACTTTAGCTTCTCGTTTCCTTTTTATATATCTGTAGAAGCTCTTTCCGTCTGTTTTTATATTTCTTGTTAGTTTACTCTCAAAGGCTATCTTTTCTCTCTTTATCATTTTTGTAGTCATCCTTTGCTGATTTCTAAAAATTTCCCAATTCTCTGGCCTTCCACTACTCTTAGCGACATTGTATGTCTATGTTTTCAATTTGATACCATCCTATACTTCCTTAGTTGGCCACATATGGTTCATCCTTCTCTTAGAGTCTTTCTTTCTCACTGGAGCATATCTTTGCTGAGAGTTATGAAATATCTCCTTAAATGTTTACCACTGCTTTTCTATAGTCTTATCCTTTAAGCTGTTTTCCCGGTCCACTTTAACCAACTCTGCCTTCATACCTTTGTAATTGCCTTTATTTAAGTTCAGGATACTAGTTTGAGACCTAGCTTTCTCACCCTCAAGCTGAATTTGAAATTCTACCATGCTATGATCACTCTTCCCAAGAGGATCCTTCATTACGAGATCATTAATTAATGCAGACTTATTACACATTACCAGCTGTAAATAGTCTGCTCCCTAGTTGGTTCCACAACATATTGTTCCAAGAAACCATCTCTCAAGACTACCTTGGCCAATTTGATTTCTCCAACCAATATGAAGATTGAAATCGTGCAAGTCTCCATTATTTCTTGAGTTATACTCTGTCCTACAGTGTGGCGACTGTTTGGGGGCCTGTAGATCTCTCCCACCAGTGATTTCTTTCCCTTATTATTTCTTATCTCCACCCAAACTGATTCTACATCTTGATCTTCTGAGCCAATATCATTTCTCACTACTGCACTGATCTCATCCTTTATTAACAGAGCTACCCCATCTCCTTTTCCTTTCTGCCTCTCCTTCCAAAAAGACAAATACCCCTGAATATTCAGTTCCCAGCCTTGATCACCTTGCAACCATGTATCTACAATTGCTAGCAGATCATACCCATTTATTTGTATTTGTGCCGTCAACTCATCTATCTTGTTATGAATTTTGCATGCATTCAGATATAGAGCTTTTAATTTTGTCTTTTTACCATTTTTCCCTACTCTGACCCCTCTTCCTGATACACTCTTATGTGTTTATGCTCTGTCCCTTCCTGTGACACTCTGGTTATCATTACTCCTATCGCTACCCTGCAATTTTTCATTCTTCTTTCTCTTTGTGACTTTTTACATTTTCCGCTCACTGGATCCCTCCCCCTGCCCCCACCGCCCCACCCCCCCGCCCCATACTATTTAGTTTAAAGCCTTATCTAAGCCCTAGTTATTTGATTCACCGAGGCATTGATCCCAGCCTGGTTTAAGTGAAGCCCATCCACCGCTACCACGTTTCTTTTTACTCCCTTGCTTGAATGGCCCCCTGTACCACAGTGCTGTGGTCAGTTTGCTCATCCTCTCTGCAGTCCCTGCTCTCATCCACACAGGGAGAAAGAACCTTGTACCTGTTAGACAATTGCAAGAGCATTATTACATCCGGGGTCCCCATACCTGCCTCACTCGTAGTCACACCTTCCTGTCCCTGACCACAGACCAAATTTGAATGATTTAACTTAAGGGGTGTGACTCTCTGCTGGAACACAGCGTCCAGGTAACTCTCCCCCCGCCCCCCCCGATGTGTCGCAGAGTTTGAAGCTCGGACTCCAACTCATCAACACCGACCCAAAGTTCCTCGACCATCTAACACTTACTGCAGATGTGGTCACCAGGGATCACACAGGTGTCCACCAGCTCCCACATGCTGCAGCCTCCCCTGCCATCTCTAATGTATTTAATTTAATTAATTAAGTTTTCAAGTTTTGAATGTTTAGTTTTTAATCCCAACTCTTAATTTAAACCAATCCCCAAGAAAAAGAGAGAAATACTGACCAACCAATCTCTTCCCTGCTTTCCTGTGATGTCACACTTTGATTTATTTTTATTTCTTACCCTCCCAGGTCCGTTGGTGCTGCTCTGGTTAACTTTTTTATTTCCGGCCGTTGGTCCCAATCTCATGCTGTTAGAAGTCCCGCTGGGACCTTTACCAACCAATCATTTACTAGCTATCCTGTGACATCATTCCTTGGGTTAGAAGCTCCACTTTTGTGCTATGGGCGATATTTCCGGCGTGGGCGGTGAAAAAAGGTTTTCAGATCGCCAGCTGCTTGGCGATTCTCAAAGCAGCTAGTCTCCATTTTTGAAAATGGGCGTTACAGCGAGCGATCTGAAATGGACGTTAGCGTTAAATTTTTTTGACCTTCTGCCGTAAAGTGTTGCCGCCTTAGCAATGGCATGGCAACGCTCGATTCCCGCGATTCAGGAGGTCACAGGTCATCATGACATGCACAGAAGAGGAGACAGAGAGAGAGGGAGCTCAGAGGCACTGAAAGCATGTGTGGCTGTGGTGTGTGCTTGTCTGGCTGTTGTGGGAGGCATGAGGGCGATTCACCTGCAGCAAAAAGCCGACTAAACACCAAGAACATAGTTGGCACCGAGTTTTTGTCCAACAAATAGATATAACATGGAAAGGATGGAGGAGGCCCTGGAGCTGGTAGCCAGGAACACTGGTGGCAGAGAGCTCCCAGTGGTCCCGGAGCGCCGCACTGCACCCCAAAGTGCTGCACCCCCATTGCCAACCACACGAGAGCCAGCAGCAACATCTTGATTCTGGCTCGGAGCACGTTCCCACTTCGGGACGTCCTCTCCCGTATCCGTTCAAGCAGCGTTTTGGCCGTCATCCCCCCCCCCCCCGCCCCCCCGCAACAAAGCATCACCTGAGGCGCTCCTCGGCCAGGCGGCTTGGAGTCAGGAGAGGAAGGGGAAGGGGTAGAGGTGGAGAGAATAAGCGGGGGGAGCGGGGGTGGGGGGAAGGATTGGTTTATACAGAAATACTGATGATTTCAGACTAATGTTCGGTTTAATTGTTTTTTATTTAAAAAACCTTGTAGCGCATTGGCTCAGATAGCTGTACTGTTACACGCTGGTGATTCCTTAACATCAAAGGGTATAATTACACTTAACTTCAATCAACTTAAACGTTAACTGTCACCAAGGTGATGCCCACCATTGATGTATCACCTGCACACCTAAGAGTGTGCCAGCCTTGTAAATAACACCAACGTTCTTTCAGGCAAAGCGATCATTGATGAGCTCCTGATGTAAGGCTCTTGCAGCTATCATGCCACCATGGGCCCTTTCATGCGGTCTAAGGGGGGCGGGGACATGGCTTCAGCATCAGCCTGATTGTCTGGGCCAATGTCAGCGTCCGCCTCCTCATCCTCCTCTTTCTCTCTCTGGTGAGGTGGATTGCCAGACTCATCAGGCAATTCTTGTCCCCTCCTGATAGCCAAATTGTGCAGCATGGAGCACACCACCACAAATTGAACTACCTGCTCAGAGTGGTTTTGGAGCTCGCCTCCTGAGCGGTCCAGGCATCTAAAGCGCTGCTTCAGCACTCCAATTGTTTTCTCAACGATATTGCAAGTTGCTCTGTGGCTCTCGTTGTATCGCTTCTCGGTTTCAGTGTGGGTGTCATGCAGGGGGGTCATCAGCCAGGTGGCGAGGTCATATCCTTTGTCACCAAGCATCCAGCATTGACCTTGTGGCTCATTTTTAAACAAGTCAGATACAATGCTCTCACGCAGGTTGAGCATCATGGATGCTGCCTGGAAATTTAGCATTCACTGCCAGTATAATTTGCTGGTGGTCAACAACCAGTTGAACATTCAGGGACTGGAATCCCTTGCGGTTCCTGAAAACCTCTGCATCCTGAAAAGGTGCCCGCATCGCGATGTGCGTACAGTCTATTGTTCCCTGCACCTTGGGGATGTTTGCAATTCTGGAGAATCCTATAGCCCTCTCACTCTGTGCCTCCCTAATCATAATAAAGCTGATCAAGTCCCTCCTTCGTGCGTACAGGGCTTCAGTGAGCTGTCTAATGCAGCGATGTGTGGCATGCTGAGAAAATCCGTAAATGTCTCCAGCTGTGGCCTGAGAAGAACTCAAGGCATAGAACAACAGTGCCGCGGTGACTTTGACTTCAATGGACAGTGCAGTACTGATGGTGCTGGCAGGCTGCAGATCTGACCTGATCAGCTGGCATACCTCAATGATAACCTCTTTGTGGACGCGCAGTCTCCGAAGGCAGGTGGTGTCGGGCAAGTCAAGGTAAGAATACTTCTCCTTGTACTTGCGGGGGGGTGTAACGTCTGGTCCTCCTCATCAGTCTGTCACGTTTTACATTGGGCATGAAATGCAGTGGCTTGTACCTTCGGCGATCTCGAGTCTGCTGCATGTAATTGGTCACCAAGAGAGGATGAGAAAGGACAGGTCCCATTGCAGTAGCTCTCTGTTTTCCACCGATTGGTCACAAACAAGGAATGTCCCGACGAAGACACCTATTCAATTCCAATCGGTCACAGTATGGTCAAGATGTTTGTAGAGATGTTCACATCAATTCCAACGACGTGCAGAGTACATCAGAACTCTGCCAAGGTTGAAGCACAGCAGCTTTTTAAAGGACGCGACATGTGATCTAGAACATGGCGTCCATAACGCTGGGATTAGTTCCGGTTAGTTCCACTTTTTCTGGGTGTTTTTTGGGCAATATGTGTGCGAGGTGGTGAAATTGACACTGGCCGATCTCGTGGCCGCTAGTTTCGGTAAATATGCTCTTTACGACAAAAAAAAGTGGACGGATGGTATTATTGAATCTCAGCATTAAATCTGTGTGGAAATTAACGCTGGGCGATATTATGGGCGTTGATTTTGCCCATTCTGCTGATTCCGCCCAAAAAAAGTGGGCGAGCAGTAATATTTTTCCCCGGCGTTAAGCACATGGGGAAAGTAACGCTTGCCGATAACTTTCCTAAAAATGCCCGTCAGTTTCCATTTTGTGCCAAATGGGCGATATATGGGCGTTATATATCCTTACAGCGGTAAAATGGGTGTTAAGTGGGTGTTAAGCGTGCAAAAAAAAGTCGAGGTTCTAACCCCTTGTGTTTTTTTTAGAATCGATGTTCAGTTCCCTTTATGCTGCTGCCGTTGCCTCGGTTCCTGCTCAGGCCCATGTTTTTATTGCACTGCATCTACTGCACTATCTTTATCAACCCTCTGTTACTTCATCAAAAAACTCAATAAGGTTAGGCAGATACAATTTGCCTTTAACAAATCCATGCTGGCTGTCCCTTATTAATCCATGCTTCTCCAAGTGAGAATTAATTTTGTCCTTGACAATGGTCTCTAGCATTTTCCCACCACTGATGATAGACTGACTGGCCTGTAGTTACCAGGTTTATCCCTCTCTTTGAATAGGGATGTAACATTTGCAATCCTCCAGTCCTTTCGCAGCACTCCCATATCCAAGGAAGACAGAAATATTGTAGTCAGAGCTATTTTCACCTTTGCAACCTAGGATGCATCACTTCTTGTTAACTTTGTGTAATGCCAACCTATTTAACACCTCCTTTCTATCTTTTTTTTATCTTATACAATATCTCTACATCCTCCTCCTCTACTGCAACTGCAACTTCACCCTCTTCTTTTTTTGAAGACAACAACAATTTGACATTGAATTATATAAGGAGATGTTGGGGCAGATGACCAAAAACTTGGTTGAAGAGGTAAGTTTTAAAGAGCGTCTTAAAGGAGGAAAGTGATGTGGAGAGGCAGAGAGATTTAGGGTGGGAAGTCCGGAGCTTAGGGCCTTGGCAGCTGAAGGCACGACTGCCAATGGTGAAGCATTTAAAATGTTCAAAAATCCAGAATAGGTGGAGAGCAGAGATCCAGGGGGATTATAGGGTTGGAGGAGATTACAGAGATAAGGAGGGGCAAGGCCATGAAGGGATTTGAAAACAAGGATAAGAATTTTAAAATCGAGGCGTTGCTGAATTGGGAGCCAATGTAAATCAGCAAACACAGGGAAAGTGGGTGAGTGGGACTTGGTGCAAGTTAGCACACAGGTGGCAAAGGTGATATGGAGGGTAGAACTAGGGAGACCAGCCAGGAGTGCATTGAAATAGTCACGTCTAGAGGTGGTAAAGACATGAGGGTTTCAACAGCAGATAAGTTGAGGTAAGGATGGAGATGGCCGATATTCCGAAAGTGGAAATGGGAAGTTTTAGAACAGTGATAGAATGGATACAAAGTCCTTATTCAGTATCTCAGTAATGCCCTCTGCCTCCACAGATGATTTCCTTCTTTTTCCCAATCGGCTCCAATATTCCTTTTACTTTTTTATGTTTAAAAATGATTTGGGGTTACCTTTAGCTTTTCTAATATTCTCTCTTTGCCCTTATATCTTTTTTCAATTTCCCCCTGCACTCTCTGTATTCTGCCTGGTTTGTAACTATATATTTTAGCTGACATTTGTCATAAACCTCCTTTTTCTATTTTATTGTCACCTCTATCTCCTTTATCATCCAGAGAGCTCCTCTCTTTTCCTCATGGGAACATGCTTGGTTTGTACCCGAACTATCTCTGCCTTGAAGGCCTGATATTGCTCACTTAGGGGTGGAAATTCGGTATCGCCCATTTCGGTATCGCACATCGTCTGGTCAGTGATTTTACTGCCTGGGGGTAATTACCGCCGCCAACTGAAAAATTCAGTTTTACCACCTGAGGAGGGGATTAGAGCGGTAAATCAGGCATTATACACCACTTGAGGTGCTAAACGGCGGTAAGTGAGGCAGTAAAATCCGAGCGGTAATCAGCATTTGTAGCTGATCGACAGACATACTGGCGCCATGTGGATTCAATTGAGGTAGTGATTTGACATGGCATCACCTCATGCTTATCTTCGCTGCCTATGCACTCTTACTGAGAGTGGGGAAATGGCAGTGGTGAGAGCTCGTCAGCATGTTCTTCGGTTCTCCGACGCGGCCGTGGATGCACTCCTGGATGATGTGGACGGGCGACGAGAATTGTTGCGGACTGAGACTGGCAGGAGGCCACAGCTGCAGACAGTTTGTGGAGAGAAGTTGCATTGAGTATGTCTGTAACAAACACTGTGCCCAGGACAGCCACGCAATGCAGGAAAAAGTTCAACGACTTGACGTGGCTCGTGAGGGTATCTTTTACATGAACTTCAGCATACCATGCTCTGAGCACATGTATAGTGTGTAAAGTCTCTCCTCAGTCAGTATGTGTAGGACCCTATGCTCTCCGTGGATGAGTACAGATGCAAAGTTCGCATTTGCAACCTCAGCCACTCCCTGGACCTGCATGCGCACTTAACCTTCCTGCTCCGTTGTTGAGACCCACCACTGGTCTTGTTACTTCCTCAGTCTCCAGATGCGTGTAGAAGACGGTAGCCTCACCTTAACTCTTAGGTGCTGGCCCACAAATTCCAGCATTGCCACGCCTAGTTAGCTATTCCGAGTGACAGCGACCTGTGAAGGCTTCCATACAGTAACATCTACTCCACTATGCAAGGACAGACAGAGAGAAGGACACTAACTCAGATGTTCCGTTTCTTCTTGCAGGCCAAGCTAACACACATAACCGGCATGAACAAATACGGACCGGAGGAGGGGACTCTGACCTCCAGGCTCTCAGCGCGGTGGAGGAACGTGTTTCAGCCCTCATGGGCGCACAAGTGGTGGCGGGTGAAATGGAGCCCCCTTGGGACAGTGATGGTATGTTGAGGTATTTTCAATCCTCTATCGGACCATATAGCCCTGACAACACAATCTTTCCCCACTTTCCATGAGACTGGCATTTCCTGGCGTTGGTGAGGCCTATAAAGGCTCAGCAGCAGCGAGAGGCGGCGGCAGTCTGAGAGGCGGGAGTTCCTGGCATTGGTGAGGCCTATAAAGGCTCAGCGGCAGCGAGAGGCGGCAGCAGTCCGAGAGGCGGGAGTTCCTGGCGTTGGTGAGGCCTATAAAGGCTCAGCAGCAGCGAGAGGCGGCGGCAGTCTGAGAGGCGGGAGTTCCTGGCGTTGGTGAGGCCTATAAAGGCTCAGCGGCAGCGAGAGGCGGCAGCAGTCCGAGAGGCGGGAGTTCCTGGCGTTGGTGAGGCCTATAAAGGCTCAGCGGCAGCGAGAGGCGGCGGCAGTCCGAGAGGTGGGAGTTCCTGGCGTTGGTGAGGCCTATAAAGGCTCAGCGGCAGCGAGAGGCGTACCTGTGCAGCTGCAGCGGGGAGAGAAGGCAAAAAAGAAGTAAAAAGAAATCAAAAGGTGACGTCACAGCCAAGAGGGTAAGTGATTGGCTGGTGATTGGTGAGTAGTTTTTCTTTTTTCTCTTCTATAACAGTGACTAAACTTTAACATTGTTGTTGCCAATTTAAGTGTATCTAAGGGTTAAGTCATGGCAGGAGAGCTCGGCCGGGTGTTATGCTCCTCCTGTACCATGTGGGAACTCAGGGATGACTCCAGTGTCCCTGACGACTATGTGTGCAGGAAGTGTAACCACCTCCAGCTCCTGATGGTCCGCGTTGCGGAGTTGGAGCTGAGGGTGGGTTCACTCTGGAGCATCCACGATGCTGAGAATGACGTGAGTATCATGTGTAGCGAGTTGGTCGTACCGCAGGGAAAGGGTCCACAGCCAGATAGGGAATGGAAGACCAATAGGAAGAGCAGTGCAAGGAAGGTAGTGCAGGAGTCCCCTGTGGTCATCCCCCTGCAAAACAGATACACTGCTTTAGATACTGTTGAGGGGGATGACTCATCAGGGGATGGCAGCAGCAGCCAAGTTCATGGCACCGTGGCTGGCTCTGTTGCACAGGAGGGCAGGAAAAAGAGTGGGAGAGCGATAGTGACAGGGGATTCAATTGTAAGGGGAATAAATAGGCGTTTCTGCGGCCGCAACCGAGACTCCAGGATGGTATGTCGCCTCCCTGGTGCAAGGGTCAAGGATGTCTCGGAGCGGGTGCAGGACATTCTAAAAAGGGAGGGAGATTAGCCAGTTGTCGTGGTGCACATTGGTACCAACGAAATAGGTAAAAAAAGGGATGAGGTCCTACGAAAAGAATTTAAGGAGCTAGGAGCTAAATTAAAAAGTAGGACCTCAAAAGTAGTAATCTCGGGATTGCTACCAGTGCCACGTGATAGAGTAGGAATCGCAGGATAGCGCAGATGAATACGTGGCTTGAGCAGTGGTGCAGCAGGGAGGGATTCAAATTCCTGGGGCATTGGAACCGGTTCTGGGGGAGGTGAGACCAGTACAAACCGGACGGTCTGCACCTGGGCAGGACCGGAACCAATGTCCTAGGGGGAGTGTTTGCTAGTGCTGTTGGGGAGGAGTTAAACTAATATGGCAGGGGGATGGGAAGCAATGCAGGGAGACAGAGGGAAACAAAAAGGAGGCAAAATCAAAAGACAGAAAGGAGATGAGGGAAAGTGGAGGGCAGAGAAACCCAAGGCAAAGAACAAAAAGGGCCATTGTACAGCAAAATTCTAAAAGGACAAAGGGTGTTAAAAAAAACAAGCCTGAAGGCTTTGTGTCTTAATGCAAGGAGTATCCGCAATAAGGTGGATGAATTAACTGTGCAAATAGATGTTAACAAATATGATGTGATTGGGATTACGGAGACGTGGCTCCAGGATGATCAGGGCTGGGAACTCAACATCCAGGGGTATTCAACATTCAGGAAAGATAAAATAAAAGGAAAAGGAGGTGGGCTAGCATTGCTGGTTAAGGAGGAAATTAAGGCAATAGTTCAGAAGGACATTAGCTGAGATGATGTGGAATCTATATGGGTAGAGCTGCAGAACACCAAAGGGCAAAAAACGTTAGTGGGAGTTGTGTACAGATCTCCAAACAGTAGTAGTGATGTTGGGGAGGGCATCAAACATGAAATTAGGGGTGCGTGCAATAAAGGTGCAGCAGTTATCATGGGTGACTTTAATATGCACATAGATTGGGTTAACCAAACTGGAAGCAATACAGTGGAGGAGGATTTCCTGGAGTGCATAAGGGATGGTTTTTTAGACCAATATGTCGAGGAACCAACTAGGGGGGAGGCCATCTTAGACTGGGTGTTGTGTAATGAGAGAGGATTAATTAGCAATCTCATTGTGCGAGGCCCCTTGGGGAAGAGTGACCATAATATGGTGGAATTCTGCATTAGGATGGAGAATGAAACAGTTAATTCAGAGACCATGGTCCAGAACTTAAAGAAGGCTAACTTTGAAGGTATGAGGCGTGAATTGGCGAGGATAGATTGGCGAATGATACTGAAGGGGTTGACTGTGGATGGGCAATGGCAGACATTTAGAGACCGCATGGATGAACTACAACAATTGTACATTCCTGTCTGGCGTAAAAATAAAAAAGGGAAGGTGGCTCAACCGTGACTATCTAGGGAAATCAGGGATAGTATTAAAGCCAAGGAAGTGGTATACAAATTGGCCAGAAATAGCAGCGAACCCGGGGACTGGGAGAAATTTAGAACTCAGCAGAGGAGGACAAAGGGTTTGATTAGGGCAGGGAAAATGGAGTACGAGAAGAAGCTTGCAGGGAACATTAGACGGATTGCAAAAGTTTCTATAGATATGTAAAGAGAAAAAGGCTAGTAAAGACAAACGTAGGTCCCCTGCAGTCAGAATCAGGGGAAGTCATAACGGGGAACAAAGAAATGGCTGACCAATTGAACAAGTACTTTGGTTCGGTATTCACTGAGGAGGACACAAACAACCTTCCGGATATAAAAGGGGTCGGAGGGTCTAGTAAGGAGGAGGAACTGAGGGAAATCCTTATTAGTCGGGAAATTGTGTTGGGGAAATTGATGGGATTGAAGGCCGATAAATCCCCAGGGCCTGATGGACTGCATCCCAGAGTACTTAAGGAGGTGGCCTTGGAAATAGTGGATGCATTGACAGTCATTTTCCAACATTCCATTGACTCTGGATCAGTTCCTATGGATTGGAGGGTAGCCAATGTAACCCCACTTTTTAAAAAAGGAGGGAGAGAGATAACAGGGAATTATAGACCGGTCAGCCTGACATCGGTAGTGGGTAAAATGATGGAATCAATTATTAAGGATGTCATAGCAGTGCATTTGGAAAGAGGTGATATGATAGGTCCAAGTCAGCATGGATTTGTGAAAGGGAAATCATGCTTGACAAATCTTCTGGAATTTTTTGAGGATGTTTCCAGTAGAGTGGACAAGTGAGAACCAGTTGATGTGGTATATTTGGACTTTCAGAAGGCTTTCGACAAGGTCCCACACAAGAGATTAATGTGCAAAGTTAAAGCACATGGGATTGGGGGTAGTGTGCTGACGTGGATTGAGAACTGGTTGGCAGACAGGAAGCAAAGAGTAGGAGTAAATAGGTACTTTTCAGAATGGCAGGCAGTGACTAGTGGGGTACTGCAAGGTTCTGTGCTGGGGCCCCAGCGGTTTACACTGTACATTAATGATTTAGACGAGGGGATTAAATGTAGTATCTCCAAATTTGCGGATGACACTAAGTTGGGTGGCAGTGTGAGCTGCGAGGAGGATGCTATGAGGCTGCAGAGTGACTTGGATAGGTTAGGTGAGTGGGCAAATGCATGGCAGATGAAGTATAATGTGGATAAATGTGAGGTTATCCACTTTGGTGGTAAAAACAGAGAGGCAGACTATTATCTGAATGGTGACAGATTAGGAAAAGGGAAGGTGCAACGAGACCTGGGTGTCATGGTACATCAGTCATTGAAGGTTGGCATGCAGGTACAGCAGATGGTTAAGAAAGCAAATGGCATGTTGGCCTTCATAGCGAGGGGATTTGAGTACAGGGGCAGGGAGGTGTTGCTACAGTTGTACAGGGCCTTGGTGAGGCCACACCTGGAGTATTGTGTACAGTTTTGGTCTCCTAACTTGAGGAAGGACATTCTTGCTATTGAGGGAGTGCAGCAAAGATTCACCAGACTGATTCCCGGGATGGTGGGACTGACCTCTCAAGAAAGACTGGATCAACTGGGCTTGTATTCACTGGAGTTCAGAAGAGTGAGAGGGGACCTCATAGAAACGTTTAAAATTCTGACGGGTTTGGGCAGGTTGGATGCAGGAAGAATGTTCCCAATGTTGGGGAAGTCCAGAACCAGGGGTCACAGTCTAAGGATAAGGGGTAAGCCATTTAGGACCGAGATGAGGAGAAACTTCTTCACCCAGAGAGTGGTGAACCTGTGGAATTCTCTACCACAGAAAGTTGTTAAGGCCAATTCACTAAATATATTCAAAAAGGAGTTAGATGAAGTCCTTACTACTAGGGGGATCAAGGGGTATGGTGAGAAAGCAGGAATGGGGTACTGAAGTTGCATGTTCAGCCATGAACTCATTGAATGGCGGTGCAGGCTAGAAGGGCCGAATAGCCTACTCCTGCACCTATTTTCTATGTTTCTATGTTTCTCGAATGCCTTTCCCAGTCCTGGCCCCCTCCCCATGCAAGTAACCACTCTTCTTTGGCTTTGTGCTTTCAGATGATGAACCAGACGTGCAGGAGCCTGTACGTGAGCCGTCCAATGCCGGTGATGGTGGAGATGAGGAGGAGGTGCAGGACATCTCTCTCCCAGTCACTGAGGAGCCAGCGGCCTCAGCAAGTGGGGTCACCATCTCAGTCGAGGAGGGCGTGGTCGAGGAGTTGGAGGTGGGTAATGCTCCAGGACCCAGTGGTCGGCAGCAATGCTAGGGGGGAGGGGAAACTCGGGGCCCGGAGAATGAGTGTGTACTTGAGTGATGCTCAGCAGCACACTGATGATGACCCCGAGCTGGAGGTTGTCGCAAGACAATCATTGCGGTTGCACAGCGACATGCTGATAAAATCATAGAAATTTACAGCACGGAAGGAGGCCATTCTGGCCCATCAAGTCCAACAAAGAGCTATCCAGCCTAATCCCACTTTCCCGCTCTTGCTCCGTAGCCTTGTAGGTTACTGCACTTTAAGTGCACATCCAAGTATTTTTAAAATGTGGTGAGGCTTTCTGCCTCTACCACCCTTTCAGGCAGTGAGTTCCAAACCCCCACTAACTCTGGGTGAAAACATTTCCCCTCATATTTCCTCTATACCTTCCCCCAATTACTTTAAATCTATGCCTCCTGGTTGTTGGCCCTTCTACCAAGGGAAACAGGTCCTTCCTCTCCACTCCCCTCATAATTTTATACACCTCAATCAAAGAAAACAGACCCAGCATCTCCAATCTTTCCTCATAGCCAAAATTCTCCAGTCCAGGCAACAATCTTGTAAATCTCCTCTGCATCCTTTCCAGTGCAATCGCATCTTTCCTGTAATGTGGTGACCAGAACTGCACACAGTACTCCAGCTGCGATCTAACCAGCATTTTATACAGTTCAAGCATAACGGCCTTGCTCCTGTATTCCATGTCTCTACTAATAAAGGCAAGTATTCCATATGCCTTCTGAACTACCTTATCTGTCTGGCCTGCTACCTTCAGGGATCTGTGGACCTGCACTCCAAGATCCCATTGTTCCTCTACATTTTTCAGTGTCATTCTATTTAATGTGTATTCCCTTGCCTGTTAGACCTCCCCAAATGCATTACCTCACACTTATCGAATTGAATTCCATTTACCACTGTTCTGCACACCTGGCCAGTACATTGATATCTTCCTGCAGTTTGCAGCTTTCTTCTTCATTATCAACCACACAGCCTATTTTAGTGTCATCTGCAAACTTCTTAATCATACCCCCAACATTCAAGTCCAAGTCATTGATATATACCACAAAAAGCAAGGGACGCAGCACTGAGCCCTGCGGAACCCCACCGAATACAGCCTTCCAGTCACAAAAACACCCATCAACCATTACCCTTTGCTTCCTGCCTCTGAGTCAATTTTGATTCCAACTTGCCCCTTAGCCCTGGATCCTTTTACTTTCGTGACCAGTCTGCCATGTGGGACCTTATCAAAAGCTTTGCTAAAATCCATATACACTGCATCATACGTACTGCCCTCATCGACCCTCCTGGATACTTCCTCGAAAAATATAATCAAGTTAGTCAGACATGACCTTCCCTTAACAAATCCATACTGACTCTCCTTGATTAATCCATATCTTTCCAAATTAAGATTTATGCTGTCCCTCAGGACTTTTCCAATAATTTTCCCATCACTGAGGTTAGGCTGACTGGCCTGTAATTACCCGGTTTATCCCTTTCTCCCTTTTTAAACAAAGGTATAACATTAGCAGTCCTCCAGTCATCTGGCACCACACCTGTAGCCAGAGTGGACTGGAAAATGGCCATTGGCAAGGGTGCCCAAGAGCTTCAATGCACTTGCTGAGGATGGAGGAGTTTGCCTCAACATTTGCACTTGCAACTCAGTAGCCCATCGAGCTCATCCTTGGTAGATACCAACAGATGCTGGAAGCCAGAAGCCAAATGTGGTCCCAGACATTATGGCGCGGACTATGGTTGACATGGCAGTAGCCATTGAGCACCAAGCCGAAGCCATGCAAGGCCTGCATTCTGTCATGTCGTCAGTGCGTGGTGACATCAATATGCTCTCTGCTTTTCTGCAGACGCAGTCCGCCCTGATGCAGACCCCCTCTGCTCTGATGTAGAATCAACTTGATGCCACGCAAGCACTGACTGTTGCCATCGTGTTCGGGTTCCTAACTGTTCAACGACGAGCTTACGGTGCCGAAGCAGGCCAGGAATCTGTGCTCCCAGATTGCTCTGGATAGTCAGGCTCTGCCCCGGGGGAGTGGCAGCATGTTGGTCGAGATGGAACATGATGTCCTCTCTCAGGACGCCATCATTCCATCTCCGACCACACCCATCCAGCCGAGACTGCTGCCACCCATGCTGAGGTGGTACAGTCTGCAGCTGGGCCTTCCAGGGCCCGAGCTGGTCAAGGATGTGCTGCTAGGCCATCAGCTATGTCTGCGGCACCGACAGAGCAACTGTCACCCAGCCTTGATGCAGGCACTGAGACCTCATTGAGGAGGAGAAGTAGGCGTGGGAGGGAAGAAAAGGGTAGGGGTGGTAAATGACTGCGGAAGTCCCACTAACCAATGATAGCATCGTGGACATATATGTTTACCTTACTGGAATATTAAGGCATGTAGTATGCACTTGCCTCTGGGTGATTATGTTTGTAGGTGTGTTGTTTCATTCATAATTTGCTGCTGCTGATGGGTCTGTGTTGTGCTTGTTTACGGCACACTCTTGTTGATATTAATAAAGTTTGTGTTGCGACTTTACATTATTGTTGTGCGATTTGTATGCACGGACGGTTGGAGGGTGGGGTGCGATGTCTTCGGCACATCACCAGGTGAATAGGCTGGCCACTCGACCTGTGTTGTGTCATTTACTGGAATTGCTGTGCGATGAGTCTCTGACGAGCAACCCTTACAGCGGCAACAGTCTCAGGCTGCCTCCTCCGAGGCTGATGCTCCTCGTCTTCTTCCTCATCGTCCTCATCCTCCTGAGGTGCAGCTACCATCCCCGGTAGCAATGGCTCACCCCTCAAGATGGCCAGTTTGTGCAGCATGCAGCACACAATGGTGAAAATGGACACTCTATCTGGGGTGTACTGAACTGTTCCTCCAGAGCAGTCAAGGCAGCGGAAATGCTGCTTTAGAACCTCGATAGTTTACTCTATTATGACCCTGGTTGCGGCGTGGCTGTGGTTGGAACACTGCTCGGCAGGGGGGTGGGGTTGCAGAGGGGTGTTATCAGCCAGGTGGCTGGACCATATGCTTTGTCGCCAATCAGCCAGCCACACCCTTCATGTGGTGGCTGGAACAGTCATGGCACACTGCTCTCCCGCAGCAGGAAGGAATCATGGCAGCTGCCAGGATAGCGGGTGTTGTGTATGTAAAGCTGTAAATACCATGTCTAACCACCAGAGGGCTTATCCCCTGGAGTCCCAAGGGATCCCACAATTCCTTGGGAGCACCTATATATAAGAAGGCCTCTGAGGTCTGGAGAGGTACTTTGAGATTTGTAATAAAGGACTACGGTCACACCTTACTTTGAGCTTGCAGCATCTAATCTGACTTTTTATTCAAGACATAACAACTGACGACGAGATACAGATGACGAACCCCATCTCAACAATGCAGAGAACTGTGGGCATCCTGGAGAAATTTTCGGAGGGAGATGATTGGGAAGCCTTCGTGGAGCGATTCGTGGCCAACGAGCTGGAAGGAGAAGTGAACGCTGCCAAACGAAGGGCGATGCTCCTCACTGTTTGCGGGGCACCAACGTATGGCCTCATGAAAAACCTGCTCGTTCCAGCGAAACTCACAGAAAAGTCATACGATGAGTTGTGCACACTGGTCCGGGAGCATCTAAACCCAAAGGAAAGTGTTCTGATGGCGAGGTATCGGTCCTACACGTACAAGAAGTCTGAAGCCCAGGAAGTGGCGAGCTACGTTGCCAAGCTAAGGCGCCTTACAGGACATTGCAATTTGAAGGACACTTGGAGCACATGCTCAGGGACTTCTTTGTACTTAGCATTGGCCATGAAGTAATACTTCGCAAACTTTTGTCTGTAGAGACCCCAACCTGGAGTAAAGCCATAGCGATAGACCAGGCGTTTATCGCCACCAGTGACAATACCAAACAAATTTCTCAGTACACTAGTGCTGCTGCAAGTACTGTGAACAAAGTAATGTTGTTTTTGAATCGAAATGTACATGGCAGGACTTACACGCCTGCAGCTGCACATCCGCAGATGACTCAGAGTCCACCATCAAGTGTGGTGAATGCAAGGCGCTGCAGGGGTGATCGTTTCCATTCATGCCGCTTCAAAGGATACGTTTGCAAAGGCTGTGGAACAATGGGACACCTCCAAAGCATGTGCAGGCGAGTTGCAAACCCTGCTAATCCTGCAAACCATCATGTTGCAGAGGACAGGTCCACGGTGGATCATGACGAACTAGAGCCTCAGACCGAGAAGGCAGAGGTATATGGGGTGCACACATTTACCACAAAGTGTCCCCCGATAATGCTGAAGGTTAAATTAAATGGACTCCCGGTGTCCATGGAGCTGGACACGTGCACAAGACAGTCCAAAATGAGCAAAAAGACTTTCGATAAATTGTGATGCAGCAAGGCTTGAAGGGCAGTCCTGACTTCCATTCGCACTAAACTGAGAATGTACACAAAGGAACTGATTCCCGTAATTGGCAGTGCTACCGTAAAAGTCTCCTATGGTGGAGTGGTGCACGAGTTACCACTCTGGGTGGTACCGAGCGATGGCCCCACACTGTTCGGCAGGAGCTGGTTGGGAAAGATACGCTGGAACTGGAACGACGTCCGAGCGCTTTCATCCATCGACGACATCTCATGCGCCCAGATCCTAAGCAAGTTCCCCTCGCTGTTCGAACCAGGCATCGGGAAGTTCCAAGGAGCAAAAGTGCAGATCCATTTGATTCTGGGGGCGCGACCCATCCATCACAAGGCGAGAGTGGTACCTTACATGATGAGCGAGAGGGTGGCGATTGAGCTAGACAGGCTGCAACGAGAGGGCATCATTTCGCCGATCGAATTCAATGAGTGGGTCAGTCCAATTGTTCCCGTCCTCAAGGGAGACGGCACCATCAGAATCTGAGTTGATTACAAAGTAACTATCAATCGTTTCTCATTGCAGGATCAATACCTGCTACCAAAGGCAGATGACCTATTTGCGACGCTGATGGGAGGGAAAACGTTCACAAAGCTGGACTTGACCTCGGCCTACATGATGCAGGGGCTGGAGGAATCATCTCACCTGCATCAACACGCACAAAGGTCTCTTCATTTACAAAAGATGCCCGTTTGGGATTCGATCGGCTGCGGCGATATTCCAGAGGAACATGGAAAGTTTGCTGAAGTCAGTCCCGCGCACCGTGGTCTTCCAGGACGACATCTCGATTACAGGTCGGGATACTGTCGAGCACCTGCAGAGCCTGGAGGAGGTTCTTAGTCGGCTTAATCGTGTGGGGCTCAGGCTAAAACGCGCGAAGTGCATTTTCCTGGCACCTGAAGTGGAGTTCCTGGGGAGAAGAATTGCGGCGGACGGCATCAGGCCCACCGATTCAAAGATAGAAGCAATCAAGAAAGCACCGAGACCACATAACATGATGGGGCTGTGGTCGTTTCGAGGACTCCTGAACTATTTTGGTAACTTCTTACCGGGTCTTAGCACATTGTTAGAACCCCTGCACTCTTTACTGCGTAAAGGAAATGAATGGGTACGGGGTAAACGCCAAGAAAATGCCTTTGAGAAAGCTAGGAAGCTGTTACGTTCAAACAAATTGCTTGTATTGTACAATCCATGTAAGCGTTTGATACTAACATGTGATGCGTCGTCGTACGGAGTCGGGTGTGTATTGCAACAAGCTAATGAATTTGGGAAATTGCAACCAGTCGCTCATGTATCCAGAAGTCTGTCTAAGGCTGGGAGGGCCTACAGTATGATCGAAAAAGAAGCATTAGCGTGTGTTTATGGGGTAAAGAAAATGCATCAATATCTGTTCGGGCTCAAATTTGAATTGGAAACCGACCATAAGCCTCTTATATCCCTCTTTTCTGAAAGTAAGGGGATAAATACGAATGCATCGGCCCGCATCCAGAGATGGGCGCTCACGTTGTCCGCATACAACTACACCATCTGCCACAGGCCAGGCACAGAAAACTGTGCCGATGCTCTCAGTAGGCTGCCACTACCCACCACAGGGGTAGAGATGGCACAGCCCGCAGATTTAGTTAGGGTAATGGAAGCATTCGAGAGTGAGCAATCACCTGTTACCGCCCGACAGAGTAGAACCTGGACAAGCCAGGACCCCTTACTGTCCTTAGTAATAAATTGTGTGCTCCACGGAAGTTGGTCTAATGTCCTGCTAGAGATGCAGGAAGAAATAAAGCCGTACCAGCGGTACAAAGATGAAATGTCTATACAAGCAGTTTGCCTCCTATGGGGTAATCGGGTAGTGGTGCCAAAAAGGGCAGGACACCTTCATTAAGGATCTCCACAGCACCCACCCAGGCATCCTATGATGAAAGCGATATCCAGATCCCACGTGTGGTGGCCCGGTATCGATGCAGACTTAAGAGTCCTGCGTGCACAAGTGTAATACATGTTCCCAGTTAAGCAATGCACCCAGGGAGGCGACACTAAATTTGTGGTCCTGGCCCTCCAAACCGTGGTCTAGGGTCCAAGTCGACTATGCAAGCCCATTCTGGGGAAAAATGTTTTTAGTGGTTGTAGATGTGTACTCCAAATGGATTGAATGTGAGATAATGTCGGCAAGCACGTCCGCTGCCACCTTTGAAAGCCTACGGGCCATGTTTGTCACGCACGGCCTGCCTAATGTCCTTGTAAGTGACAATGGGCCATGTTTTACCAGTGCTGAATTCAAGGAGTTCATGACCCGCAATGGGATCAAACATGTTACGTCTGCCCCCTCTAAACCAGCATCCAACGGTCAGGCAGAACGAGCAGTTCAAACAATCAAGCAGAGCTTGAAAAGGGTAACTGAAGGCTCACTGCAGACTCGCTTATCCCTAGTCCTGCTTAGTTACTGCACAAGACCCCACTCGCTCACTGGGGTTCCTCCTGCTGAACTGCTCATGAAAAGAGCACTTAAGACAAGGCTCTCGTTAGTCCACCCTGATCTACATGAACAGGTAAAGAGCAGGTGGCTTCAACAGAATACATATCATGATCGTGCAAATGTGTCACGCAAAACTGAAATAAATGATCCTGTATTTGTATTGAACTATGGACAAGGTCCCAAGTGGCTTGCTGGCATTGTTTTGGCCAAAGGTCCTAAGTGGCTTGCTGGCATTGTTTGTGGTCAAACTCTCAAATGGACTCACCTGCAGGAAACACTTGGACCAAACCAAACTCAGATTTACGGACTATCCAGAACAACCTACAATAGACTCTACCTACACACAAGTGGCAACCGACACCGCGGTTGACCACAAAGCAGAACCCATCATCCACAGCAGCTCAGCAAGACTCACCACCCCCAGCAGCCCAGCAAGGCCAGCTGCACAGCAGCCCAGCGAAGGCCCAACAAACGACTCACCAACATCAGCATTTGCACTGATCAACCAGGGAAAGGAAGGCCCCAGATCGACTCACATTGTAAATAGTTACACTATTGACTTGGGGGGGTGGGGAGGGGGGGGGGGAGTGTTGTTATGTATGTAAAGCTGTAAATACCATGTATAACCACCAGATCCCACAATCCCTTGGGAGCACCTGTATATAAGGAGACCCCACAGACTGGAGAGGCACTCTGAGATCTGTAATAAAGGACTACGGTCGCACCTTACTTTGAGCTTGCAGCATCTAGTCTGATTCTTTATTCAAGACATAACAGCGGGCATTCACAACGAGAATCATCTGCCTTTGATCACACACCAACTGGATGTTGAGGGAGTGGTAGCCCTTGTGATTGTGAAACACCGCTCCATTGTGGGGCGGGGCCCGCAATGCCACATTTAGTGCAACCAATGTCCCCCTGAACCCTGGGGAAGCCCACTATCCTGGCAAAGCCACAGGAGCGCTGATCCTGGGTCTCCCTGGACATACTGAACTTTATGTAGTCCATTCATCGGCTGTAGAGAGCGTCGGTCACCTGGTGAATGCAGCAATGTACTACAAGCTGCGAAAGGTTGCATTTATCGCCTTCAATAGCCTGGGAGGAGCCGTTAGCGTAGAAGTTGAGCACTCTGTCACTTTCACTGGCACTGAAAGCGAGGTTCTGGTACCGAATTCAGCTTCGAGCTCTGTGTGCAGGAGGTGGTAGAGCTCTGTGACCGCCTCCTTGCAGAACCACAGCCATCTTATACACTGCTTCTCGGACATATCAAGGTCCGAAGAATGCGCACGGTAAACCCTGGGGCGGGGGGGTAAGGCCTCCTGCTCTGAGGTCTGAGGCTTCTCAGGTGTGAACCCACATTGGCCGTATCCCGTCTGGTTGCCGGCGCAGTCTCCGCAGCACAACATGTTGCACCAGCACTGGCCCCATTAAGTTGCTGAATGTAACAGCGAGATGCTACTCGGCAATGGATCTGAAATGGAACCCGTCAATGTTGCCGAAATGGTAGTCGTCAAGGTAAGTACTCAGCAGCTGCAGTACACCAACACCTACACACTCTGCTGGGAGAACACCTAGCACTCACCACGACCTCTGTGCCTGGTTGCTACTCCAGTTATATGCCGGCCCGGCATCGTAGCCTTGACTTGTGAACGCCAACTTTTTTGAGGAGAGAGTCCCACCAGCCGGTAAATGAGGCGCAAAAAACGAAGATTGCATCACTGGCGCCAACGAGGCGTTGCACGCTTACTGACGTCAAGATTTCCCTGATGGTAGTAGGCGAGGTTGTACTTCTTTATGACGCTGCAAAAACTCAACCGAAGTTTGCTGCAGGTGGTGACATGCCGAACACGGGCACTAAGCCGTATGCGCCGAGATTCTGCCTCTCCAGGGCACTTTTGGCCCCTTACTGTTTGCTTGGCCAACTTTTGTTCCCAGTCCACCTGTGTGAGATCACTTCTAATGTTATCCTTGATCAATACTGCATCCTTTCTTTTTACCGTCCATATTCCTCCTGAATACACTATAGCCTGGAATGTTTAATTCCTATTGCTGCCCGTGTTTAAGCCAGGTCTTCATAGCGAGGGGATTTGAGTACAGGGGCAGGGAGGTGTTGCAAAAGTTGTACAGGGCCTTGGTGAGGCTACACCTGGAGTATTGTGTTCAGTTTTGGTCTCCTAACTTGAGGAAGGATATTCTTGCTATTGAGGGAGTGCAGCGAAGGTTCACCAGACTGATTCCCGGGATGGCGGGACTGACCTATCAAGAAAGACTGGATCAACTAGGCTTGTATTCACTGGAGTTCAAAAGAATGAGAGGGGACCTCATAGAAACGTTTAAAATTCTGATGGGTTCAGACAGGTTAAGATGCAGGAAGAATGTTCCCAATGTTGGGGAAGTCCAGAACCAGGGGTCACAATCTAAGGATAAGGGGAAAGCCATTTAGGACCGAGATGAGGAGAAACTTCTTCACCCAGAGAGTGGTGAACCTGTGGAATTCTCTACCACAGAAAGTTGTTGAGGCCAATTCACTAAATATATTCAAAAAGGAGTTGGATGAAGTCCTTACTACAGGGGGATCAAGGGGTATGGCGAGAAAGCAGGAATGGGGTACTGAAGTTGCATGTTCAGCCATGAACTCATTGAATGGCGGTGCAGGCTAGAAGTGCCGAATGGCCTACTCCTGCACCTATTTTCTATGTTTCTATGTCTTCTTTATAGCCATTATATCCTAACTCCATGTGGCTAAACTAAAAATGGGAACATAAGAAATCTGGGAATGATTCTGAAACTATTAGTAAGAAAGATTGGTTAAGCTCTCCATTTATAGATCATCATCATAAGCAGTCCCTCAGAGTCGAGGATGACTTTCTTCCTGACTTACTAAAAATGAGTTCTCAGGTGACTGAAAAGTCCATTGCGGTGGGGCAGACGGTGGTTGGAGAAACAGGAGGTTGGGGAGCCTGCGTTGCCATACGCTCCTTCAGCTGTCGATGCTTGGCTTAAGCTTGCTCTCGGCGAAGAAACTCAAGGTATTCAGCACCTTCCCAGATGCTCACTAAAACATGGTGGAGAAGCACTAATGGCGCAGATTCATGACCTCATCTCTCTTATCTGAAAGGAGGAGATCGTGCCAGGAGATCTCAGAGATGCTGTAATCGTGACCATCTTCAGAAAAGGGGACAAGTCCGACTGCGGTAACTACAAAGGAATCTCCCTGTTGTCGACCACCAGGAAAGTCATCACAAGAATCCTCCTGAATCGTCTTCTCCCTGTGGCTGAAGAGTTCCTGTCAGAGTTGCAATGCGGATTCAGCCCACTAAGGGGCACAATGGACATGAGCTTCACCATGTGGCAGATACAAGAGAAATGCAGGGAACAGCACCAACCCTTGTACATGGCCTTCTATGACCTCACAAAAGCCTTCAAAACCATCAACCGTGAGGGATTATGGAGCGTCCTCCTCAGATTCGGCTGCCCTCAAAAGTTTATCATCCTCCGCCTGCTCCACGATGACATGCAAGCCGTGATCCTGAGCAATGGATTCATCACTCATTCCACATTCGGACCTCATTATGCTGTTGGTTTCTCGGGCGGTATACCTGATGAGCACTTGTAGATGGCAAAGGCATTGGTATTTCCGTTCCCCCCTTTCTTTTAAGGTGAATCCTCTAAGAACAAGAAAACTGAGTAAATTAAACAAAATGGAGTAAAACCTCAAACTTTCTGAGGAAAGCACCCTTCTTTATTATGTAAATTGTATGTGATCCTGTTTCCAAAAAACCCTTTATCATCTCAGTGCTAATTTCCATATGCAATTCTCATCTTCGATTCCCATGAACGCACAAAATTTTGAATTATTGAAGCAATTTAAGCCAAATTCAAAAACATTCTCCTTGATTAATTTTATTAATATTTGCAGCCTGAGGAAGATGGAGCATTGCATGCCTGTTCTAAAAAAAAGGCAGCATTTGAAAAAATATAATATTATTCCTCCCTCACGAAGCGTGAAAGGATTCATGAAAGAGCTGTAAATAATTTAGTGATTAATTACATTGAGGTGGAAGCCATATATCTGATAAATCATATGAATTTTAAAGACAGAAATTTAGGTTGTTTCATTCTGGGTTTGAAGATACCTGTAGCTTGTGAATAACAGCTATGTGTTACTCCTTTTGTTGATTCTTAGCCTACATAACAACCGTTTGAAACATTTTGGGACAGCCTGAGGATGTGAAAATATACTCATTTTTTTCTTTTTTCACTCACCCACCCACTCACTCTTTCTTCTCCTTCGCTAAGGACAAAATGGTGGCGGAGACACTCCATTTGCCCAAACCAAGCAGGGATGCTGATCACAAATATCAAACAAAGGGATCCCTTTGATGGGGGCATTGCAGTTGAACATATAATAAATGCAGCTTTGGCAGATTGATAAGTAATTTCCAATTGTCCTTTCATACAATGATAGAAATTATATCACAGAAGGAGGCTATTTATTCCATCACACCTGTACTATTGCTAACTCTTCAACTAGAGCTGTTTACTCACACTCTCCTGCAATTTCTCTCTATCCTTTCGATTCTTCCTATCCAATTCTTTCTTAAAACAATCAGGAAAAACAGCTGTTAATGGCCATTATCACATTCTCTGCCAAAGTGTTAAGCCTGTTTACATTTACTTTGCTTGACTTCTTTAGAATAATTACTTTACTCCAATGGAGATCACAAGCATAATGCACCAGATCTAGCTGCTAGTTTTGGTTCTGATGTCGTTGCATTGAATCCCGTGGACATTTGAGGCTCGCGTATTCCACGTGTAACATCTCCGCTGGTAATTCCATCAGGGATTCTTCTGATCAGCCGCCGTAACTTTGGCGAAAGATTAATGGAAACCCCGGAGAGATGCATAAATGGCATTTCCGCTGAAGTTATGACATCTGATCTTGGGACCCCCTCCCCAAGGAAATTCCCAGCACTCATCCCCAAAAACGGCAGATTTGGAGAATGCATACCGTGGCAGGTTGTGCCATATAACTGCTCTGAATGACTCTTGGCAGTTTCCTTTACTGGCAAATGAAGAAGGGGAGAGTGGGACACTTGTCTTATCTGGACTGTTGATAGCCTGCCTGTCAAAACAACAATCTAGAACTACTTATGCATTTGCCCAGATGTATTGATTTATCAGCCTCTCTAAGTTACACAATCAATAAACCTGAGCTTACAATACTGCAAAAACAAGCTACAATGTTTTATTTTTTCTCTGTAAAAATGAACAAGAGATAGATGTAGACGGTGATAGAAATGTTCTGTGTTTGTGGCATCCGCATCAGCCTTTGATTATTGCCATTCATACACACAGTTATTACTTTTTCGGATTCAGGTCGCACTGGTCCATTCTCAGGAACAGAAGGTTTTCTCTTTGGTATGACTTCGATTAGATGCATCAGGATTTGAGAAAGCTAACAGCAACTAATGAAAATTTACTGTGGATACAGCGAGTTGACAAATAACTTGAAAGCACACAGATTGCAGACCAAAGTCCAAATCTGGACTCTCCCAATCCCTGGGATTTTTTTCTGAATCTTGAAAATTTCAGTTTGATGTTTTCCATCCTGAAGTACTGGAAATAAGTATTGAAAGTAGAAATGGCCATTTCTGCTCATTGAGTTTGACCCTTTGCAC
This sequence comes from Pristiophorus japonicus, assembly GCF_044704955.1. Lineage (NCBI taxonomy): Eukaryota > Metazoa > Chordata > Chondrichthyes > Pristiophoridae > Pristiophorus > Pristiophorus japonicus. The sequence goes on along the minus strand of NC_091988.1, from coordinate 80,993,361 downwards.
AACACCATATATCGCTTACCCACTGGATCGACTTAGTTATCCCAATTTATTTAACCTCCTTACTGAGATCAAAAATCGCATTTAAAATTTCCAAATAGAGGAAGCTATAACTTTTTCTTGACGAACCCAAAGCCAACCAACCATCCCTGTGGTCCCTATAGGATTGGAGATGTAGTTCAACAAAGCATTTGATCATCTAAGCTAAACTTAATCCTACAAAACATTATTGTTTCCTTGGTGAAGCTTTTAGTTTCATTATGAGAGATTTCGATATTGAAGAATGGAGCACATTACCACCCTCCTACGGGTCCTAATATAGGCAGGCACATCTTCTGCAACTACATGTCCTTCCACATTGAATGGTTATCTTGGCCCAACATTCCATCCTTGGCTTCTTTCTCTTCCTCACCTCATTCCTCATCTCAGAGTCATAATCTTCAGGTATGGGGCCAGCTTCTTTGTATATGTATGCTGACACACTCAGCTCTACCGCTCCGCCACCTACTTAAACTTCATAACCACCATTGTGCTGTCTGATTGCTTGTCTGACATCATCGTGGATGATAAAGAACTTTCTCCAGCTTTCAACTTGGCATTAGCAAGATGTAAGCTATTCTGTTTGGCTCCTGCTTCTGTCCTCTCTGTCTGCTCAGCCAGGCTGGATGGTGCACAACCTTAGTGTCCGGCTTTACTCTGAGCTGAGCTTCAAAGCTCATATTACATCTATCGCCAAGATCATTTATTTCCAGATCTACAATATTGCCTGCCTCTTCCTTTATCTTATACTGCTGCTGAACTACACGCTTTTGTGTGACCTTTGCCCTTCCAATTTGGTCTCCTCTGCAGATCCCTTGCTCCACTCTAACTTTGCTGGCAGAACTGTCACCTGTCTTATCCCTACATGCTAGACTGCTCTCCCTGCATCCCTGCTTCAAAAGCCGTCTCACAACCTCCCTCTTTGACCATGCCGTCAGTTACCTGAAACATGGAAACTGGTTCAAGGGTAGGAAACAACAAGCACTTATTATATCAGAGTTGGGGGAGTGCTAAGTGGGGTGCCTCAGGGCTTGGTGTTGGGATGACTACTGTTTCTAATTTACACACGCAACCTGAATTCTGCAACTCAATGCAAAATGGTCACATTTTCAGATGATACCAAACTCGGAGGGGCAGTGGAATTCGAAGAGGCAGCTCAGAAATTGAGAATGATTTGGCCAAGATTTGTAAGTGGGCAGAACGATGGCAGATGAAATTTAATGCAGACAAATGTAAAGTACTACACTTAGAAAGGAAAAATAGATGGCATGCACACTTCATGAATGGAGTTAAAATAGCTAAGGATGAAGCTGAAGGAGACCTAGAAATCTCAATAGATTTGACACTAAATATGTCCAAACAATGCAGAACATAGTCAACAATGTCAATAGGATATTGAACTACAAAGCCAAAGCAGTATATAGGCCAGCAGAGGAAAGATCAAACTTTATAATGCTCTAGTCGGACCATAAAGCTAATTCCCAGTGATATGGGTATGAGTTTTGACAAAAGACTGGAGAAACTTGAGCTTTTCAGTCTGCACAGGAGGCATCAGAATTATATAAAGATTGTTAAAGATGTAAAAAAAAAGAAAACTTGTAGCACTGTTTGTTTGGACTTGGCCAATATTGTATTAAATAAGAATGTACATTTATGTTGTGCTTTTCTGTTGTAGAGAGCACAATCATGATGTGGAGTCTGAGACTTCTGAGAGTATCTGCCACTGATGCCCCTTGCAGCTGTCAGCAAGGAATCTGAGTGGATGTTGTCCTGACGTTCTGCTCCCGAAAGGTCAGGATCCTCCGGAGTCAGTGTCTCCTCTTTAGCCGTGTCAATCCATAGCCCTTCCTGGGTGCAAAGTTGTGAAGGGCGCAGCAGGTGATGACGATTCTGGAGACCCTATCTAGCACATACTGCACAAACGCCCACCTCGCCTGTCTAGATAGTGAAAGTCTGCTTTCAGCATCCCGATGCTCCACTCAATTGCCACCCTTCCGGCTGCATGTGTCTTGCTGTACCACACCTCTGCTTCAGTTCAGGATCATTGCATTGTGATCATCAGCTATGATAGCAGGGTTGCCCTGTAGCCATTGTTGATATGGTTTTCTTCCATGAAAAGAGTAGGGAGTGCTAAATGCCAGAGGATGAAAGCATCACAGCAGTTTCCTACATACCAAGCATTGGCGTGATGGGTCCTCTGAGGGACATCCCAAATTATCTTCACATTCGGACAGTGTAATTCCTTCTTGTACACATAGATGAGGGGTAGGGGGGGTGCGGGGATTCTGTGGGCAACTTTCGTGAGTGTGCACCTTTTTCTCTACTGCCTGGCTTTGGTGCCAAAGCTAAGGAAGTGGGGCTGCTTTGCTGTATGTATAGGGCATCAGTGACCTGGTGTATGCAAGGGCTTACTTTTCCCTACCTTATGTTGCAGAGATTCCCTGTGACTGTTTGAAAGGTGCTTAAGCTTAAATGTAGAGGGCAGTGGTGACCTTCATTGTCACAGGGAGAGAAGTTCAGTCAGACGGGCGTGGCCTGTAATCTTCATGCAGTAGGTCAGGGATGCCCCATTGTAGCTTTTGAGAAGTGGACTGATGCAGAGCTTCTTTAGTTTCCTCCTAGAGGTCCCCCTAGAACTTGTAAATTCTTTGTGTGTAGGCAGGGGGAATATCTGGTGAGATGCATTCTTATGATAGAAGGGCCAAAAAGATCAAGGAAACTTAGGGAAAGTGATTTAAAGATGCACAAGAAGCGCAAATTATTTAAACCTGAGCTTCCTTGATAAAAATGATCCTTATAACATTCCAACACCACTAATGCACCAAAATGCAAGCGCATTCACCTCCACTCTGTGCACATGCTTGATACAAGGTGCAATTTTAGTAACCAAGTGAACCACCGAATCAATTAATCTTGGATATCTTCCATTTTAAAATAAGCAAACAAACAAAAGGGAGGACCTTGAGACAATCACTATCACTCGGGGGGTAGTGCTGGACAGGCTAATGGGACTCAAGGTAGACAAATCCCCTGGTCCTGATGAAATGCATCCCAGGGTATTAAAAGAGATGGCGGAAGTTATAGCAGATGCATTCGTTATAATCTACCAAAATTTTCTGGAATCTGGGAGGTACCAGCGGATTGGAAAGCAGCTAATGTAACGCCTCTGTTTAAAAAAGGGGGCAGGCAAAAGGCAGGTAACTATAGGCCGCTTAGTTTAACATCTGTAGTGGGGAAAATGCTTGAAACTATCATTAAGGAAGAAATAGCGGGACATCTAGATAGGAATAGTGCAATCAAGCAGACGCAGCATGGATTCATGAAAGGGAAATCATGTTTAACTAACTTACTGGAATTCTTTGAAGATATAACGAGCATGGTGGATAGAGGTGTACCGATGGATGTGGTGTATTTAGATTTCCAAAAGGCATTCGATAAGGTACCACACAAAAGGTTACTGCAGAAGATAAAGGTACGCGGAGTCAGAGGAAATGTATTAGCATGGATAGAGAATTGGCTGGCGAACAGAAAGCAGAGAGTCGGGATAAATGGGTCCTTTTCCGGTTGGAAATCAGTGGTTAGTGGTGTGCCACAGGGATCAGTGCTGGGACCACAACTGTTTACAATATACATAGATGACCTGGAAGAGGGGACAGAGTGTAGTGTAACAAAATTTGCAGATGACACTAAGATTAGTGGGAAAGCGGGTTGTGTAGAGGACTCAGAGAGACTGCAAGGAGATTTGGATAGGTTAAGCGAATGGGCTAAGGTTTGGCAGATGGAATACAATGTCGGAAAGTGTGAGGTCATCCACCTTGGGAAAAAAAACAGTAAAAGGGAATATTATTTGAATGGGGAGAAATTACAACATGCTGCGGTGCAGAGGGACCTGGGGGTCCTTGTGCATGAATCCCAAAAGGTTAGTTTGCAGGTACAGCAGGTAATCAGGAAGGCGAATGGAATGTTGGCCTTCATTGCGAGAGGGATGGAGTACAAAAGCAGGGAGGTCTTGCTGCAACTGTATAAGGTATTGGTAAGGCCGCACCTGAAGTACTGCGTGCAGTTTTGGTCACCTTACTTAAGGAAGGATATACTAGCTTTGGAAGGGGTACAGAGACGATTCACTAGGCTGATTCCAGAAATGAGGGGGTTACCTTATGATGATAGATTGAGTAGACTGGGTCTTTACTCGTTGGAGTTCAGAAGGATGAGGGGTGATCTTATAGAAACATTTAAAATCATGAAAGGGATAGACAAGATAGAGGCAGAGAGGTTGTTTCCATTGGTGGGGGAGACTAGAACTAGGGGGCACAGCCTCAAAATACGGAGGAGCCAATTTAAAACCGAGTTGAGAAAGAATTTCTTCTCCAAGAGGGTTGTGAATCTGTGGAATTCTCTGCCCAAGGAAGCAGTTGAGGCTGGCTCATTGAATGTTTTCAAGTCAAAGATAGATAGATTTTTAACCAATAAGGGAATTAAGGGTTACGGGGAGAGGGCGGGTAAGTGGAGCTGAGTCCACGACCAGATCAGCCATGATCTTATTGAATGGCGGAGCAGGCTCGAGGGGCTAGATGGCCTACTCCTGTTCCTAATTCTTATGTTCTTATGTTCTTATGTTCTAACAGAATTCATGAGGGACCAAGTGAACAATGAAAATAAAGAAGCTTCCTTGTTTTTCAGATTTTGCACCCTGTATAATCCCACCGCCCCCAGAGTCCCCTGCTTAGATTCCAGCCTACACTTTACTCCAGGGTCCCTGCTATTTTGTACAGAAACCATATGAACCCAACAATTACATTCCAGCCAATGCTCAAAGTATCCAGTACTCTGTGTGTAAACCATCCAAATTCCTTGATTAGATTCTCGTCTATCCCACTACACTATAAATAAACCATATGTATCCTTCAATTAGATTACAGCGTATAACTCACTTCTAGATGGTCATTACTCTCTATTATGGTAGCAAATCACTTGATGTGTTGCTGTCACCCTGTGCTACATCTCAGCCTGTGCACAATGCTGTATAACGATAATAACCCAACTCGATCATTTTGGCAGCGTTTAAGGTCAGCTTTCTAATGTACAGAGAAACCTGGTTCTCCGGGCATTCGCAAACGACGAATAACCGTAAAATATGAACACTTCATAACAGTCCCAAAAGGCAAGAGGCATTCTGAAACAAGGGACACTGGCAAATTACAGACTAATGACAGCCTTCGATGTAACATGCCCTATTTACTCTGTGTATTTTACACCATAAAATACAGGACTTAGGCCCTTGTACAGTTTTTCACGAGTGATTTCAAAAGGACTGATTGCAATTACGTTTCCCTGTGTCTAATGACCATGAAATGTAAGGCATGTTTTTTAAGTCAATTTCAGGAAAGATTTGAGAAAATGGCTACTAAACCCCAGCATAAAAGAAAAAGTTAGCTCTGGATTCCCAACAGCCATTGATCACCCATAATCTGGGCATTCTGGACTGTCACAAAATCAAGGCAGCAGGGTTAGGGAGCTGCCAGATGGATGTATGCATTACAGACTGGCAGGGGAACTTCTATGGTTTTCCTTCCCTCCCACCACTGTGGGATGACTCTCCCATTGTGTGGGGTTTTGCTGGGGCAGTAGGGCTAGCATTGTTAACTCGGCAGGCCAGCTATGTGGGCTTGAACCCAAGTCCTGCAACTCTTTCTCAGCACACTGCTCTTCAGATCGGCACTGACAGCGAGGGACTAATTAAGTGAATCTTCAGATCTTGCTGGTTTACGTGCTCCTATTTAAAACTGGGGTGCTGGTGAGTTTAACAAAAATGTAAATTATTTCAATTACATTTTAATTTTTTTACACAGCGAGTTGTTGTGATTGAGTGCACTGCCTGAAAGGGTGGTGGAAACAGATTGAATATTAACTTTCAAAAGAGGATTGGGTATATACTTGAAAAGGAAAACTGTGCAGGGCTGTGGGGAAAGAGCAGTGGAGTGGGACTGATTGGACAGCCCTTTCATAGAGCCGGCACAGGCACGATGGGCCGAATGGCCTCCTTCATGGGCTGTATGATTCTATTATATTCGGCAGATGTTCCCTATGGTGGCTTGGAAGGATCGCATAATGGAAAAGCTGATTGCGGTGGTAACCTTCACCTCAACAGGAAGAGCTATCCTTGTTTTGAAAATTGGATGTAGGTCAGCGAGCAGCAGTGGGTATAGCTCTTTGACAACTTCCCTTGTGAAACAGGTGGTAAAGAGCGTTCTCCTCTGTCAAACCCAGATAGTATTGGCAGGAGTATAAAGACAAGTTCTGGGGTAATGATGGGTGCAGCCATAATGTCTGGGGTATGGTAGCATAGTGGTCATGTTACAGGACTAATAATCCAGAGGTCTGGACTAATAATCCAGAGACTTAAGTTCAAATACCCACCATGGCGGTTGGGGAATTTAACTTTAGTTAATTAAATAAATCTGGAATAAAAAGCTAATCTCAGTAATGGTGACCATGAAACTACCAGATTGTCGTAAAAACCCAACTGGTTCACTAATGTCCCTTAGGGAAGAAAACCTGCTGTCCTTACTTGGTCTGGTCTATATGTGATTCTTGGCCAACAGGTTGACCCTTGCCTGTCCTCTGCAAGCCCTTTTGCCTCATCTAGCCACTCAGGTGTATCAAAACCGCAACAAAAACTATGAAAATGAAAGCGGAAGCATCACCTAGCATCACACCAGTGCACGTGGCTGCAGTGTGTACCATCTACAAGATGTATGACAGCAACTCGCCAAGGCTTCTTCGACAGCACCTCTACCACCTAGCAGGACAAGGGCAGCAGACGCACAGGAACACCACCATCATCCTAACTTGGAAATATATTGTCGCTGGGTCAAAGTCCTTAAACTCCCTACCTAACAGCACTGTGGGAGTACCTTCACCACATAGACTGCAGCCGTTCAAGAAAGTGGTTCACTACCACCTTCTCAAGGGCAATAAAGGTTGGGCAATAAATGTTGGCCTTGCCCACATTCCGTGAATGAATAAATGATATCCTCGATATTTACGGAGAGGCGGGGAGGCAGCAGGGGTGACTATCAGCGGCTAGGAAATATGAATTTACCGGCAGGACCCATTTGAGTTTTTTACTCAGTTTCCTGTACTCAGCCTCTCGATCTGGTTGGCTGCCGGATAGAAAAACCTGTTGTACCAGGCCACAACCGGGGACTGGAGAGAAGGGTAGGAGGGAGGTAGAGATCGGGGGGTGGGGGTAGAGGGGAGGGGAGGGGCTGGGGGAGAAAGAGATAATGTTGGTGGGAGACATCAGATCACTGGAAGGGGTGTGGAGATCGCGAGGAGGGTTCTGGAGATTGCGGCGCTAAATCATGCAGAGCTATCAAATCCCTGAAGAAATTCCCTTTCTTAGCAACAAACAGTATCATAGGGAAATCAGGGAAAGGAAAAAATGCAAAAACATTACATCCTACAGCAATTAAAAGTAATACCGGAGCTAAATGAAACCAAGTGTGAAAGCTAACTGGAGAGGGAAAAAACACAATTTCACTATCAACTTTGGCAATAGTTACTGAACTTTGAGAGTCTTACTTCGTCAGGCCCGCTATTTCAGGGGTCATCCACCATTTTATATGTGCTGAGGGTGGAGTTCATCCAAACAATGCGAAATTGTAAAATTTACATAATTATACTTTTATATACATAGATGACCTGGAAGAGGGGACAGAGTGTAGTGTAACAAAATTTGCAGATGACACAAAGATTAGTGGGACAGCGGGTTGTGTAGAGGACACAGAGAGGCTGCAAAGAGATTTAGATAGGTTAAGCGAATTGGCTAAGGTTTGGCAGATGGAATACAATGTCGGAAAGTGTGAGGTCATCCACCTTGGAAAAAAAAACAGTAAAAGGGAATATTATTTGAATGGGGAGAAATTACAACGTGCTGCGGTGCAGAGGGACCTGGGGGTCCTTGTGCATGAATCCCAAAAAGTTAGTTTGCAGGTGCAACAGGTAATCAGGAAGGCGAATGGAATGTTGGCCTTCATTGCGAGAGGGATGGAGTACAAAAGCAGGGTCCTGCTGCAACTGTACAGGGTATTGGTGAGGCCGCACCTGGAGTACTGCGTGCAGTTTTGGTCACCTTACTTAAGGAAGGATATACTAGCTTTGGAGAGGGTACAGAGACGATTCACTAGGCTGATTCCGGAGATGAGGAGGTTACCTTATGATGATAGATTGAGTAGACTGGGTCTTTACTCGTTGGAGTTCAGAAAGATGAGGGGTGATCTTATAGAAATATTTAAAATAATGAAAGGGATAGACAAGATAGAGGCAGAGAGGTTGTTTCCACTGGTTGGGGAGACTAGAACTAGGGGGCACAGCCTCAAAATACTGGGGAGCCAATTTAAAACCGAGTTGAGAAGGAATTTCTTCTCCCAGAGGGTTGTGAATCTGTGGAATTCTCTGCCCAGGGAAGCAGTTGAGGCTAGCTCATTGAATGTATTCAAATCACAGATAGATAGATTTTTAACCAATAAGGGAATTAAGGGTTGTGGGGAGCGGGTGGGTAAGTGGAGCTGAGTCCACGGCCAAATCAGCCATGATCTTGTTGAGTGGCGGAGCAGGCTCGAGAGGCTAGATGGCCTACTCCTGTTCCTAATTCTTATGTTCTTATGTTCTTATATACAGCTCCCACCGCATAATGTGGCTGAGACTGTGCTAACACGATTTGCCTATTAGACGCGGTAAAACCATCTGAATGAAGCTGCCTGAACCTCCAATTTACGACTTCCTCTTGTTCCCTTCCTCTCTCTCCAACTCTGTAGCAGTGGTGTTGAAGCTCTTGCTGTCCTCCTCTACCTCAAAGTGTTGAAACAGCAGGCCTCTTCCTCCTCTCCTGAAGGCTCTGTGCCTCAATGCGAAGAGTATTCGTAATAAGGTGGACGAATTAACTGCGCAGATAGCTATTAACAGATATGATGTAATTGGGATTACGGAGACATGGCTCCAGGGCGACCAAGGCTGGGAACTCCATGTCCAGGGGTATTCAACAGTCAGGAAGGATAGACAGAAAGGAAAAGGAGATGGGGTGGCGTTGCTGGTTAAAGAGGAAATTAACGCAATAGTAAGGAAAGACATGAGCTTGGATGATGTGGAATCAGTATGGGTGGAGCTACGGAATACCAAAGAGTTTGTGGACAGCATCCAGCAAGAAATTAGGGATGCATGCAATAAAGGTACAGCAGTTATCATGGGTGACTTTTATCTACATATTGATTGGGCTAAGCAAACTGGTAGCAATGCGGTGGAGGAGGATTTCCTGGAGTGTATTAGGGATGGTTTTCTAGACCAATATGTTGAGGAGATAACCAGAGGGCTGGCCATCCTAGACTGGGTGATGTGTAATGAGAAAGGACTAATTAGCAATCTTGTTGTGCGAGGCCCCTTGGAGAAGAGTGACCATATTATGGTAGAATTCTTTATTATGATGGAGAGTGACACAGTTCATTCAGAGACTAGGGTCCTGAACTTAAGGAAAGGTAACTTCGATGGTATGAGATGTAAATTGACTAGAATAGACTGGCGAGTGATACTTAAAGGGTTGATGGTGGATAGGCAATGTCAAATATTTAAAGCTCACATGAATAAACTTTAACAATTGTACATCCCTGTCTGGAGTAAAAATAAAACGGGGATGGGGACTTAACCGTGGCTAACAAGGGAAATTAAGGATAGTGTTAAATCCAAGGAAGAGGCATATAAATTGGCCAGAAAAAGCAGCAAACCTGAGGACCAGATGAATTTTATAATTCAGCAGAGGAGGACAAAAGGTTTAATTAGGAGGGGGGAAATAGAGTATGAGAGGAAGCTTGCTGGGAACATAAAAACTGATTGCAAAAGCTTCTATATATATGTGAAGAGAAAAAGATTAGTGAAGACAAACATAGGTCCCTTGCAGTCAGATTCAGGTGAATTTATAATGGGGAACAAAGAAATGGCGGACCAGTTAAACAAATACTTTGGTCCTGTCTTCACGAAGGAAGACACAAATAATCGTCCGAAAATACCAGGGGACCGAGGGTCTAATGAGAAGGAGGAACTGAAGGAAATCCTTATTAGGCGGGAAATTGTATTCGGGAAATTGATGGGATTGAAGGCCAATAATCCCCGGGGCCTGATAGTCTGCAGCCCAGAGTACTTAAGGAAGTGGCCCTAGAAATAGTGGATGCATTGGTGATCATTTTCCAACAGTCTATTGATTCTGAATCAGTTCCTATGGACTGGAGGGTAGCTAATGTAACACCACTTTTTAAGAAAGGAGGGAGAGAGAAAACGGGTAATTATGGACCGGTTAGCCTGACGACAGTAGTGGGGGAAATTATTAAAGATGAAATAGCAGCACATTTGGAAAGCAGTGACAGGAGAGGGAAATCATGCTTGGCAAATCTTCTAGAATTTTTTGAGGATGTAACTGGTAGAGTGGACAAGGAAGAACCAGTGGATGTGGTGTATTTGGACTTTCAAAAGGCTTTTGACAAGGTCTCACACAAGAAATTGGTGTGCAAAATGAAAGCACATGGTATTAGACGTAATGTACTGACGTGGATAGAGAACTGGTTGGCAGACAGGAAGCAGAGAGTCGGGATAAACGGGTCCTTTTCAGAATGGCAGGCAGTGACTAGTGGGCTGCCGCAGGGCTCAGTGCTGGGACCCCAGCTATTTACAATATACATTAATGATTTAGATGAAGGAATAGAGTTTGCAGATGATTCTAAACTGGGTGGCGTTGTGAGCTGTGAGGAGGACGCTAAGAGGCTGCAGGGTGACTTGGACAGGTTAGGTGAGTAGGCAAATGCATGGCAGATGCAGTATAATTTGGATAAATGTGAGGTTATCCACTTTGTTGGCAAAAACACGAAGGCAGAATATTATTTGAATGGTGACAGATTAGGAAAAGGGGAGGTGCAACGAGACCTGGGTGTCATGGTACATCAGTCATTGAAAGTTGGCATACAGGTACAGCAGGCGGTGAAGAAGGCAAATAGTATGTTGGCCTTCTTAGCTAGGGGATTTGAGTATAGGAGCAGGGAGATCTTACTGCAGTTATACAGGGCCTTGGTGAGGCCTCACCTGGAATATTGTGTTGAGTTTTGGTCTCCTAATCCGAGGAAGGATGTTCTTACTATTGCGGGAGTGCAGCGAAGGTTCACCAGACTGATTCCCGGGATGGCAGGACTGACATATGAGGAGAGACTGGATCGACTGAGCCTGTATTCACTGGAGTTTAGAAGGATGAGAGGGGATCTCATAGAAACATATAAAATTCTGACGGGACTGGACAGGTTAGCTGCAGGAAGAATGTTCCCGATGTTGGGGAAGTCCAGAACCAGGTGACATAGTCTAAGGATAAGGGGTAAGCCATTTAGGACTGAGATGAGGAGAAACTTCTTCACTCAGAGAGTTGTTAACCTGTGGAATTCCCTACCGCAGAGAGTTGTTGATGTCAGTTCATTGGATATATTCAAGAGGGAGTTAGATATGGCCCTTGCGGCTAAAGGGATCAAGGGGTATGGAAAGAAAGCAGGAATGGGGTACTGAGGTGATGATCAGCCATGATCTTATTGAATGGTGGTGAAGGCTCAAAGGGCCGAATGGCCTACTCCTGCATCTATTTTCTATGAATCTATGTTTCTAGAACTGAAAGGCACAGAGGGGATTTCCCGGAGGAGGCTCAAGTTGTGAGGCACCCGCACGCGAGGGAGGTTTCGGGGCTTGGCGCCGATGAGGAATTCCGTCCGGACGGAGGTCGGTTCGGACGGGATCGCCCCACGTGCCTGAGCCTCCTCGACACACCTAACGGTGTCAGGGCCCAGTGCTGTTTTTAGTGACTTGATGGCATTGGCCGCGCGCCAGACGTCGGCCCAGGATAGGCGCCATGCCCGTTCGTCTGGCGCCATCCAACCCACTCCTCCACTATCGAGCATGTCCCTGACCCTGGTCACCTTGCCAGACACAGCCCTCTTGTCCGTCTGACTGCCTGTTGTAGTTGTTACCAATGTGAACAGCTGATTGGAACAGCCTGAAGAGCTGACATTGCCTGAATTCAGAGGAGCTTTTAAATCAGTAATTCCTGAACGGCAAAAAATAGTCAGCGCATTTAATATGCTGTAATTGATGCCTAAAGGGATGACAAATTTTAGCATCATTTGCTCAATATAGGCGGCTGTTCGTCATAATTACGGACGGTGTAAGTGGTACAGATTGTATTTAATTCGACATTTAAAAGAGGTTGAGATTGGACAGAGGGCAGCGTCCAGTCGTCCCACTTAATGTTTGCTGTAAAATGTGGCCAGCACTTCCATTCAGTGCAGCCTTGTAAAATTGCTCCATTAGTGTCCAGTGTGCAACCCAATTGGCTGAGATACTACAAATAATTTTCAACAGCAAAAGGGAGTTATAATTCAAGAGGATTGTTCACAGTATTATAACAATGCCTTATACCACAGTTTCTCCAGTTTTGAGATCCCATTTCCGTTACCTGGATCCTAGACGTTTCAACCTTTAATTAGCCTGGAACGACCCTTTGCGGGGGGAAATTGCATAGCACCCTATTTTGGAGCAGAAACAGCAGAGAGGTGGGACGTCCTGTACCAGGTGCAGAAGTCCCACTCAGCCCGCGATATTGGACTTACTACCCCCGAGAGCCAATGGAGCGCAATATGACACGCTCCACGGGGCTCAAGCGGGGCGGAAGGGAAAGCAGAGGGGCGCAGCACTGTGCGCTAAGATGCATAGTGCTGCTGCTGCGTAGAAGGGGCTCGCTCCCTCATTAAAAGTGGAGGGCCAAGCTGCCGACTCTGCAGGTCCCTATCTGGACCAGCGAGGAGCGGGGTGCCGTGGCATCAGCCCCGTACTCAAGCGGCAAGCTGGGCTGCAAGATCGCGGCACGGGCCCCACGTTCGAGGCGCCAATGGGGCACTGGAAAAAATCAGCAGATTTCTTAAGTTAATAGCCACCACCTCCCCTTTAATTAACGTCCGCGAGCGGCCTGCAGCCCGGTGGCATTGCTCAGCACAGCTTCGGGGCTCGACACCCAACTTAGGGGCCAGGGTGTTGCGTGCGAAGATGAGGTTTCATCTCCGGCACAGCGGAGCGGGACGCTATCGGTTACCGTCACCACTAAACTCCCGCGGAATTTAGCGGGAGTCGTTAGTGGCGACGCGCCTGGGCGAAAAGTCATTTATGTCCCATTAGTGCCCCTCCCGGGGATGCTAACAGGGGCCGCAAATTACCCGAATTTCCAGCCCTCAATTCACTGAATTAAGATAAATCTCTCAATGAGCAAGCCAGAGAGAAATCAGTCTCTTCGGCATTGATGGTAATTGCCGGCACCAAATAAATCTACTATACACAGCATTAATTGACTTAAAAATGATTCTGTCCTTTCAATCGGTTGTCACGTGGGCTAAAATAGGTTTTTACTGCCCCATTAAAAAAAGATTGACGAATTGTTTTTTTCCCCCCTCTCTGCTGCCTTGTTGGAAATATTTTACAAGCGGATTTGTGCTGGAACTGCCTTGATTCTAATTTAGTACAGCAGGCTAATAGATTTCCTGAGGTTGGCACTGTGCCAGGCAGTCAGAATTTAAAAGGGCACTGCCTTCATGATTACTAAATCCTTTATCGGTGTCAATACATGGAACTCGTTCCATTTTAGCCAACCACTGTCAATATCAAGTATGCCATGCCTAGGTCAGGTAGAGTTGATTTGATGTAGAGTGAAGTTCCCTCCACTCTGCTCCAACAATGTGCCTCACATTCAACCTCAGACAAGTATGACATTTTTCTCTTTCCCACGTATCTTGATGACATCAAAATATGTAAGTGGTAGAATGATATGCCCGAAACACGACTTAGGTCATTTAGTCATGTGTTTGTAATGGGGCAGTAAAAACCTATTTTAGCCCACGTGACAACCGATTGAAAGGACAGAATCATTTTTAAGTCAATTAATGCTGTGTATAGTAGATTTATTCCATGAAAATAACGTGCTCTTATAGGCAAACTTCAGGCTCCAAAGAGCATCCTCCCAATCTTCCATTTATAACATGAATTACATTATATAACTTGATTTACAGTACAAGGTTCAAAGTGAATACTTCCCAGTTACCAAAAGGAGCCATTGATCTCAGTTTCGATATCAGTAGTAAGCTTATATACTAAATTGTGGTGTCATGCTATTAGCTGCAGGTTAAAGCTACAGTGAAAACAAGGATTCGTCTGGATTTAATGGAACTCTCCAGGATTACAGTTTGGAAGATCCATACTGGGGTGTTAATGCACTTCAACTCGATCAGAACTACAATTGCCACGATGCATCGATGGTTTAAATAGAACAGAGGAAAGCAAATTAAGCATCAGGTACAAGCATAACAACTCCCAAGCCATGACATATCAATTAAGCATTCCAGAATATCAGTAGTATGATAAAAGAACTCACTGCAAAATTGACACACAATGGGCCCAAGTTTCGGGCGGCGCCTAAAACGGTGCAGCCCGGACCTGGACGCCCGTTTTTCGCACCACAAAGTGCGCCTGAAAAAAACTCACCTATTCTCCGGCTCCCTGCAGGTCCTCTGGAGCTGGACACGGCGCAGCATGAGCTGTGGGGGGCGGAGCCAGGTTCCTGCGCTGAAAACAGTGCCGGGACCTCTGCACATGTGCGCTACAGTGGGCACGCAAGTGCAGTAGCTCCAGGTTCCCAAAACTGTGTGGGAGGGGGCCGAAGCACACAGCCCCTCGCCCTGGTGAATGGCCTCACTGGGGCTGCGTGGATAAGGCTCACCTCCCACTCGACCGGACCTGACCCGACTTGACTCCCGCCCCCCGGACCCGATCCGACCTCCGCTCCCCTCCCCCTGGCGACCCGACCTCCGCTCTCCCTACCCGGCGACCCGGCCTCCGCTCCCCCCTCCCCCTCCGACCCCCCGGTGACCCAACCTCCGCTCCCCCCCCCCCCGACCCGACCCGACCTCCGCTGCCCCCTCCCCCCCCCCCCCCCGGCGAACTGACCTCCGCGACTGCCCCCCCGGCGACCCGACCTCCGCGACTCCCCCCCCAACCCCCCCGACATCCGCGACTCTCTCCCCCGATCTCCGCGACTCCTCCCCCCGATCTCCGTGACTCCCCCCCCCGCGACCTCCGAAACCCCACCACCCCCCGACCTCCGCGACCCCCCCCCCTCCCCCGGACCCGAGACCTGACGCCACCTACCTGTAAATCGAGCCCGAAGTCTTGGGCCCGGCCGTTCAGCCTCCTTCTCTCCTTCCCTCCCTCCCCTCTCCTTCCCTCCCCTCCCCTCCCCTCCCCTCTCCTTCCCTCCCTCCCTCCTCTCTCCTTCCCTCCCCTCCTCCCTCCTTCCCTCCCCCTCCTCCCTCCTTCCCTCCCCCTCCTCCTCCCTCCTCTCTCCTCCCTCCCTCCCCCCTTCTCCCTCTCCCCTTCTCCTCCCCCCCTCTCCTCTACTCCTCCTCCCCCCTCCCCTCTCCCCCATCCCCCTCTACCTCCCTCCTCCTGCCTCCCCCTCTTCCCCCCCACCCCCTTCTCCCCCTCCCCTCGCTGTCAGAAACACAGATACTGACAGAGCGTGAGAGACACACACACAGACAGACAGAGAGATAGAGAGACTGACAGAGACACACTGGGGGGGGGGGGGGGGGGACGTCCCAGCATGCTGTTGGAGGACTCCCGGTGCTGCAGTCGGTAATTAGAAAATGTTTTATTTATTGATTTTTTTATTTTTTTTATTTTTTATTAATTTTTTTTGATTGATTTGTTGATTTATTGATGTATTTATCATTTATTATTGATGATGGCTCTTTATTTGTAAAACTGAAGTGTTTAATGTTTGTAAACTTCCCTTTAAACCCCCTCCCCCCCCCCACATTCCCTACGCCTGATTTGTAACCTATGCCTGATTTTCAAAGTGTAGACAAGGTTTCTCTGAGCGTACAAAAATCTACACTTACTCCATTCTAAATTAGTTTGGAGTATGTTTTCACTGCCTAAACTTTCAAAACGGGCGTAAGTGGCCAGACATGCCCCCTTTTGAAAAAAAAAATCTGTTCCAAACTGAAACTGTTCTAACTGACTAGAACTGGAGCAAACTAAATGCTGAGAATTGCAATTTCTAAGATACTCCATTTTAAACCAGTTGCTCCAAAAAAACAGGAGCAACTCAGGCCGAAACTTGGCCCCAATAAAACTATACAAATATTTCTTAATTAAAACCTCACCATTGACCTAATTCTCAATAATGAAAAAACATGCACACTACACAAAATCGTTCTCTTAACAATCAGCACATGTACACAGTCTGTGACTTGTGACTATATCGTCTTCCTAATAACAGACACGCACAAATTCCGGCACTTCATCGTTGACCAAGAAACACACTGCATCTTCTTCCTAGTAACAATATGCACACACTCTGCATCACTGCATCCTCTTCCTAATCTTCTTCTTAGGCGGTCCCTCGTATCGAGGATGACTTGCTTCCACACCAAGAAGGGATGAGTTTACAGGTGTTTCAATGAAGGACCTGATATCCCAGGTCCTGAACTACATATTGAAGGGTGGAAGATGCCTGTGCGTGAATTTTTTTAACGTTTGGTGGTCGTTGCACACTAGCCACCCCATGGGCTTGACAGAGCTAGGTTTTGGTATAGTGGCAAGTATTAACCAAGACGACTGAAGACCTGCTCTGCTGCACGGACCCAGCGCACACACATATCGCAGTGTGGGTTGGCCAGTGCTGCCCCAGGGCCTTCGCCTCAGTTGGGCCCCAAACTCCCGCCTCTCCTGGGCCCCGATCACGTCGCTGTACAATCTCTCTTTGCCCCGAACTCACCGCTCCTGCTGTACCCGCCCACGCTCCAATCAGCGACCTGGGTTATGGTGACGTCCAATCCAGTCGCCTTCCTCACTGCAGTCACCCACCTGCACTAACTTGCGCTGCTCCCTGGAGGGGCCGCTCGCATTTTATGGTCCCGACCTGCCGCTGGTGTTCTCACGCAGGCCGGGACCACCATGCATTTATGCTCCTAATATGCACACGCTCACTCACCCCTTCCTCTTTCTAATAACCAGGACACATACACACTCTACATCCTTTTCTTAATAATGCGTGCATGTGCACACACAGCACACACGCTACACACACGCACACTACATAAACACACACACTATGTAAATACACTACACATACACACTATATAAACACACACCCTATATAAACACATTACACACACACTACATAAACATACACCATCACAAACACACATTACATATAACACACACACACTACGCACAACATAAACATGAATATTTTTTAAATGGTGAGAGATTGGGAAATATTGTTATTCAGAGGGACCTGGGTGTCATTGTGCATGAATCACTAAAAGTTAACATGCATGTACAGCAAGCAAACTGGAAAGCAAATGGTATGTTGGCCTTTATTACAAAAAGATTGGAGTATAAGAGTAGTCTGACTAAAATTATATAAGGCCCTGTTGAGGCCACACTTAGAGTACGGTGTACAGATTTTGGGGCTGAAATTGCCCTCCTTCTGGAAAGGGTCACACATAAGAACATAAAAAATAGGAACAGGAGTAGGCCATACGGCCCCTCGAGTCTGCTCCGCCATAAACCAAAACTGTATGCAGTATTCCAGGTGTGGCCTCACCAATACCCTGTATAACTGTAGCAAGACTTCCCTGCTTTTATACTCCATCCCTTTTGCAATAAAGGCCAAGATTCCATTGGCCTTCCTGATCATTTGCTGTACCTGCATACTAACCTTTTGTGTTTCATGCACAAGTGCCCCAGGTCCCACTGTACTGCAGCACTTTGCAATTTTTCTCCATTTAAATAATAACTGGCTCTTTTGATTTTTTCTACCAAAGTGCATGACCTCATACTTTTCAACATTATACTCCATCTGCCAATTTTTTGCCCACTCACTTAGCCTGTCTATGTCCTTTTGCAGATTTTGTGTGTCCTCCTCACACATTGCTTTTACTCCCATCTTTGTATCATCGGCAAACTTGGCTACGTTACATTTGGTCCTTTCTTCCAAGTCATTAATATAGATTGTAAATAGTTGGTGTCCCAGCACTGATCCCTGCAGCACCCCACTAGTTACTGATTGCCAACCCAAGAATGAACCATTTATCCCGACTCTCTGTTTTCTGTCAGTAGGCCAATCCTCTAGCCATGCTAATATATTTCCCCCAACCCCGTGAACTTTTATCTTGTGCAGTAACCTTTTATGTGGCACCTTGTCAAATGTCTTCTGAAAGTCCAAATACACCACATCCACTGGTTCCCCTTTATCTACCCTGTTTGTTACATCCTCAAAAAATTCCAGCAAATTTTTCAAACACGGGTTTGTTAAGGGAAGATCGTGATTGACAAACCTGATTGAATTTTTTGAGGAGGAAACCAAGATGGTCGATGAGGGTAGTGCATACGATGTAGTATATATGGACTTTAGCAAGGCTTGTGATAAGGTCCCGCATGTTAGACTAGTCATGAAGGTTAAAGCCCATGGGATACAGGGCAAAATGGCAAGATGGATCCAAAATTGGCTTGAAGGTAGGAAGCAAAGGGTAATGATTGATGGATGTTTTTGTGACTGTTTCCAGTGGGGTTCCGCAGGGCTCAGTACTGGGTCCCTTGCTTTTTGTGGTATATATCAACGATTTAGATTTGAATATCGGGAGTATGATTAAGAAGTTTGCAGACAAGACTAAAATTGGCTGTGTGGTTGATAATGAAGAGGAAAGTCATGTGTTGCAGGAGGATATCAATCTACTGGTCAGGTGGGCAGAGCAGTGGCAAATTAAATTTAATTCAGAGAAGTGTGAGGTGATGCACTTTTGGAGGGCTAATAAGGAAAGGTATACACATTAAGCGGTAGGCCAATTAATAGTGTAGATTAACAAAGGGACCTTGGAGTGCTTGTCCACAGATCCCTGAAAGTAGCAGGCCAGGTGGATAAGGTGGTTAAGAAGGCATACGGAATGCTTGCCTTTTTTGGCCAAGGCATAGAATATAAGAGCAGGGAGGTTATGCTTAAATTGTATAATACTTTGGTTAGGCCACACTTGGAGTACTGCGTGCAGTTCTGGTCGTCGTATTATAGGATGGACGTGATTGCACTAGGGCGGGTGCAGAGAAGATTTATTAGGATGCTGCCTGGAATGGAGAATCTTAGCTATGAGGACAGATTGGATAGGCTGGGTTTGTTCTCATTGGAACAGAGGAGGTTGAGAGGAAACCTCATCAAGGTGCACAAAATATTTAGGGGCCTGGACATAGTGGATAGTAAGGGTCTATTTCCAGTGGTGGAGGGAGCTATTACAAGGGGGCATAGTTTTAAGGTGGTTGGTGGAAGGTTTAGAGGGGATTTGAGGGGAGGCTTCTTTACGCAGAGGGTTGTGGGGATCTGGAACTCGTTGCCTGGAAGAGTGGCGGATGCAGAAACCCTCACCACTTTTAAGAGATAGTTGGATGGGCACTTAAAGTGCCGTAACCTGCAGGGTTACTGACCTAGAGCTGGTAATTGGGATTAGACGCGATGACCTTTTGTTGGTCGGTGCAGATATAATGGTAAGTACTGCAGGGAATAGAATACAGCCAGGATGATCTGGACTAGTTTCGATCACCTGGCTGGGTCGGAGAGGAATTTTCCCAGATTTTTTCTCCCTAAATTGACCTGGGTTTTTAATCTGGTTTTTGCGTCTCCCAGGAGATCACATGACTCCAGTTGGGGTGGAGTGTAGATGTTTTTAGTATAAGGGGTGTTGCAGTGGTGTGGGGCGGACTGGTTGGGCTGGGTGCTTTTTGCCTTTCCATCATTGTTCATGGGTTTGTATGCAACCTTTAGGGCTACTGACGAAGGGCCGTGTGGCTCTTTGTCGGCCGGCGCAGACACGATGGGTCGAAATGGCCTCCTTCTGCGCTGTATATTTCTATGGTTCTATGTTTCTATGACTTCTCCTTCATAAATCCACATTGACTCAGTTATATATGCAGACTATAGATATAGTCTCTGTGTAGTCACTGTATAGTTGCATAAGGTGGAGACTTGTTTACCTGATGTACTATCAATAAGGTTTACACTATGTATATACTATGCTGGCACCAGTAGAGTGTGCAACTGGTCGAGACTGGGATTTCCTGCCTTGGTGGCAGGGGCTGTAAAAAAAGGTAGCCACCATGCAGCTGCCTCACTCTGGAGATACGAATAAAGGATAAAGGTCACTACAGTTTGAGTAAATTGTCTCGTGCAGTCACTCATAAGTACATTACAGACATAACAACTGACAATGAGAATACGGACTTTCACGCGACTATGGCTACCTTTGGCACACTAAAAGACTTTGCAGAGAGTAATGATTGGGATATCTTCACAGAAAGGCTTGAGCTATATTTAATGGCAAACGATCTGGCAGGGGAGACGGATGCATCGGCGGAGAAGCGCAAGGCTATACTGCTGACCAGTTGTGAGCCCGAGGTCTACCGCCTCATCAGGGACTTGCTGGCACCCACGAAGGCCAAGGATAAGACAGACGATGAGCTGACTGAACTAGTTCGCGACCAACTAAAACCAAAAGAGAGCATCCTCATGGCCAGGCACAGATTCTACACTCGCCACAGACCTGATGGCCAGGAGATTGCAAAATATGCTGCCGACCTCAGGAGACTTGCGGCACCGTGTGATTTTGGCACGCACCTCAACGAAGCATTGCGAGACATCTTCAATATAGGAATTGGCCACAAGGGCCTCCTTCACAAGCTATTATCTGCCAACACCACAGTCAACCTGCAGAAGGCCATCAGCATCAATCAGGCGTTCATGACCTCGACCTGCAGCACCAAGCAAATTATTCATCCTGTGGACTCAAACCCGGCAAGTACTGTACACAGAATGGTGCCTTTTACAGGCAAGACTGTAGAACTTGGCTCGACCCAGAGCAGAGAGCAAAGACCTCAGGGTTCCAGAACTCAGAGTCCGCCGAGGGGTGCTAATCGAGTAGCACCATGCTGTGGAGGAAGCCATAGGGCACACCAGTGTCGGTTTGCTAAGTACGTATGCAAAGCCTGTAACACGAAGGGCCACCTCCAGCATATGTGTAAAAGAAATACGACTCACCATCTAGCAGAGGAGTCAGTAGGTGACTTTGAATTCAGCAGCGAGTAGGATGATTTGGCCAGAGAGGCAGCTCAGCCCCAAGAAGAAGTGTATGGAGTGTATACCTGCACCATCGATTGTCCTCCAGTGAAGATGGAAGTCGAGATAAACGGCGTTCCAGTCTTCATGGAAGTGGAAACGGGAGCGAGCCAGTCAGTGATGAGCCAGGATGCCTTTGAGAGGCTATGGAATGAAAAATGACCCGAGCCGGTTCCAGTACAGGAAAAGTTGTGCACCTACACCAAGGAGCTGATCCCAGTTCTTGGTAGTGCGGATGTAAGTGTAATCCATAATGGCGTGGTGCACAAGTTACCTCTGTGGATTGTTGCAGGTGATGGTCCAACGCTACTCGAAAGAAGGTGGATGGGGAAAATCCAGTGGAAATAGGAAGACCTCTTCACTCCAGCAATCGATGGCCCCCCTGCCCTGAGGCAGAGCAAAACCTCACCTTCGCTTAGGTCAGGCACCAGAGAACAGACCAGCACAGCACATGAGGCACAGACCATCCATCAGGACTGCGTGGCAATGATCCGACCGGAACGACATAAATGTACCTTCCCGGCTCCAGTGGCAGGACTCCTGGGGAGGAAGATCGAATTCACAGGCACTCTTCCAGCTTTTGTGGCACAATCGCGGGAGAGAAGGATCAAGGCAGTTGACCTCGAGGACAGAGGCAAGATGGCGTCCCTGATGCAGCAAGGTGCAGCGTGGCTGAAAAAAAAGATGGCCGCGGCCATATCACGAGGTGCAACGCTGAGGGACCAACACGTGTGTCTAACAAAGGATTTGATTGGGGTAAAGCCAGCAGGGTTCTCTTAAAGGAGACCTGCAACCAACTGAACTTAAAGAATCATAGTATGCATGGCAATCAATGTAACGAACCGATTAAGATTGTGAACAAAATGTTGTTCCGAGATGTCGGTACTATTCCTAATGTAAAGAACAAAATGTTGTTGCAAGATGTCGGTACCAGTCCTAATATAAAGAACAAAACGGTGTTGCGAGATGTCGGGAATAGAGCGTCCCCAAAAGTAGCAAGCGAGCGAATTCGGGAGGGTAAAGACGCTGATCCTGATGCCCTGCCCCAGGTGTCCCCACAAGTTAGAGGCCAGCGACCTCAGGAGGGTGAAGGCACTGATCCTGATACCCTGCCCCAGGTCTATCCCACACAGCAGGCACCCGATGGCAGTATTCGCCACGGACCTGGAAACGAAAACGGCAGCAATACGCACAGTCGGCCGCCGTTGCCCACCACCCGGGTGGAGACGGTGCAGCCCCCAGACCCAGTCACTACCTCGGGCATATCTGGGAGCGAAAGGTCAGAACCAACGAGTTCCCCAAATGGGACCTGGAACAGCCAGGTTCCCAACACCGTTAGAGAGCAGGCAGAAGATTCTGCAGCCCTCAAAGAAGGACAGGGAGGCCACACACATCTGTGGTTCTGCTCACCACTAGGCAACGGCAAAGGCCCTGAATCCTGACAAGGTGAGCGAACCAAGCCCACCCCGCTAGCAGGGGACGCAATGCCGCAATCAGATGACTAGGACCCCGTTCGGTTGCCCTGGAACCAGCACTCTCGCATACCTGTACTGCTACCTCAGTACTGACCATGACTGAACCATGAATGGAATCTACCCAATCCTGGTGCACAACAGTAAAATGTAATGAATGTAAGTCACTGAACCAAGGTGTCACGATACAAGCTGATACAATTTTTTTTTCTTCCTTTCTTTGTACTTGCACTGTGTCTGATCCTGTATGTTAATGTAACGGGCCAGCTGCATGATCTCGCTCTGGGGGTGTGCGAAATGGATGTATGTAGCCATGGACACACACATGGACCATACCCAGAACCCACTGGAACCTTCACTGCATCATCGAACCATCCAAACCGATAACCACTACCCAACATTGTGGCAAAAGGACTTGGGGGCTTAACAGGGAGAGAGCCAAGCCAAAGCACAGCCAAGGTGCAAGGGATATTGGCACTTAAGTCTGGGGAGAGCTAAGCCAGAGCACATAGTGCAAAGGTCAAAGGACTTGGGGGAGAGTGATGTGTATGCAGACTATGGATGTACTCTCTGCGTAGTCACTGTGTGGTTGCATAAGATGGAGACTTGTTTACCTGATGTACTATCAATAAGGTTTATACTGTATATATTATGCTGGCACCACTAGAGGGTGCAACTAGTGGAGACCGGGGTTTCCTGCTCTGGTGGCAGGGGCTGTATAAAAGGGTAGCCACCATGCGGCTGCCTCACTCTGGATAAAGGACCAAGGTCACTACAGTTTGTGTACAACACATTGCCTCGTGGAGTCATTCATAGGTACATTACAGACATTACAGTCAGGCTCTGCCTGATCGAATTATGCTTTTCCAAATGTCTTGCAACTGCTTCTTTAATAATGGACTCCAACATTTATCCAACCACAGATGTTAGACTAACTGGTCTATAATATCCTGTTTTTTGTCTGTCTCCTTTTTTTAAATAGGGGTATTACATTTGCAGATTTCCAATCTGCTTGGACCTCCCCAGAATCCAGGGAATTTTGGTAAATTACAACCAATGCATCTACTCTTTTCCTTTTTATATACCTGTAGAAACTCTTTCTATCTGTTTTTATATTTCATGCCAGCTTACTTTCATAGTCTATCTTCCCTTTCTTAATCATTTCTTTAGTCATTCTTTGCTGGCTTTTAAAAGCTTCCCAATCTTCTGTCCTCCCACTAGTTTTGGCCACTTTGTATGTCCTTGTTTTTAATTGGATACCGTCCTTTATTTCTTTAGTTAGCCACGGATGGCTATCTTTTCTTTTACACCCTTTTCACCTCACTGGAATATATTTTTCTTGAGAGTTGTGAAATATCTTCTTAAATGTATGCCACTGTTCATCAACTGTACTACACTTTAATCTATATTCCCAGTCCACTTTACCCAACTCTGCCCTCATACTTTCACAGTCTCTTTTATTTAAGCTTAGCACGCTGGTTTGAGATCCAACTTTCTCACCCTCCATCTGAATTTGAAATTCAACTATGCTATGATCACTCATAGAAACATAGAAAATAGGTGCAGGAGTAGGCCATTCGGCCCTTCTAGCCTGCACCGCCATTCAATGAGTTCATGGCTGAACATGCAACTTCAGTACCCCATTCCTGCTTTCTCACCATACCCCTTGAATCCCTAGTAGTAAGGACTTCATCTAACTCCTTTTTGAATATATTTAGTGAATTGGCCTCAACAACTTTCTGTGGAAGAGAATTCCACAGGTTCACCACTCTCTGGGTGAAGAAGTTTCTCCTCATCTCGGTCCTAAATGGCTTACTCCTTATCCTTTGTAAGGGGTTTTCACAAGGCTGTTGTGCCTTCGGTGTCTCTCTTTGGGCTTCTGCCCTCACAGCTTATGCCTAGCCTGTGAGGCACCTGTGAGTGTCAAACACTCCTAACCCCTTCTTCCCTAGCCTGTGACACACATTTGAGCGTTTTCGAGGCATTCCTAGCTTCCCTTACACGGTTCTGACATAAGACTCACGATCAGGAGATGTAATACAATAGAACTAAGACAAGGTGATTCCAAGAGGAACTTTAGGCTTCTAATTTATTTGACAAGGTGTATCTCAACAAACAGCAATACACCAACAAAACAATCCCCCTAAATCCCACTAAAACGGACTCAACGAAAATCTTTACACCAGTTTAGCAGTACAATGCCCAACCTCCCACCTTTCCTGGCCTAACTGAGTTGGGAGTTCTGGGGACCAGAGGTTATACTCACTACTGTGCCTTCCGCAGTCTGGTGGTTTGTTTCTTCTATCTTCAGTGTCTTCGGACACTGGTTTTCCTTCAGTGTCGAGAGGCTTGCTGGTTGTGGTTGTTGGATGACGAGGGCAGGGAAAATCATCACTTCTTTTTCACTACGTCAGAAACCCCTTTTTTATAGCCAGATTATCCAGTCCGCCTCTCCTGCTGAAGTCGATTCTTCTCATTGGTGGACTTTTTGATTTTGAAAAATGCAGCAGTTTTAGATTGGGGTTTTTTTTTCCACTGATGTTAACCTACTCAAGGTTTGAGTGGGTGTTGATTGCATTGGCCTCCTGTAGCCATTGTGCTAGTCTGGCTTGAGCCAGATATTTCTATGCCTGATGAAAAAAGGTGTTGGAATATGTATGTGGCATTGTTTAAATGCTAATGTTTTCAAGGGGCAAGTTTTGAGGGTATACAGTTCCCAGACAATTTGATTAGTTCCAATGTCCAAACTGGCCCTTTTGATATTGACTCCACCCCTTTTCTTGCTGACCCAACATACACCTTTTAAAATCCCAAATTCGATTAACGTTCGTAGTTTCTTCCATGTGCACTTTAGGATTTCAAACTTTTCTGCGATTCCTACTCTGACTAGCACGTGGCACTGGTAGCAATCCCGAGATTACTACTTTTGAGGTCCTACTTTTTAATTTAGCTCCTAGCTCCTTAAATTCGTTTCATAGGACCTCATCCCTTTTTTTTACCTATGTCGTTGGTACCAATGTGCACCATGACAACTGGCTGTTCTCCCTCCCTTTTTAGAATGTCCTGCACCCGCTCCGAGACATCCTTGACCCTTGCACCAAGGAGGCAACATACCATCCTGGAGTCTCGGTTGCGGCTGCAAAAATGCCTATCTATTCCCCTCACCATTGAATCTCCTATCACTATCGCTCTCCCACTCTTTTTCCTGCCCTCCTGTGCAACAGAGCCAGCCACGGTGCCATGAACTTGGCTGCTGCTGCCCTCCCCTGATGAGTCATCCCCCCCAACAGTACCGAAAGCAGTGTATCTGTTTTGCAGGGGGATGACCACAGGGGACACCTGCACTACCTTCCTTGCACTGCTCTTCCTGCTGGTCTTCCATTCCCTATCTGGCTGTGGACCCTTTCCCTGCGGTACGACCAACTCGCTACACGTGCTACTCACGTCATTCTCAGCATCGTAGATGCTCCAGAGTGAATCCACCCTCAGCTCCAACTCCGCAACGCGGTCCGTCAGGAGCTGGAGGCGGATACACTTCCCGCACATGTAGTCGTCAGGAACACTGGTGTCGTCCCTGAGTTCCCACATGGTACAGGAGGAGCATAACACGTGACCGAGCTGTCCTGCCATGACTTAACCCTTTGATAAGCAACAACAATGCTAAAGTTTACTCACTGTTATAGAAGAGAAAAAAGAAAAACTACTCACCAATCACCAGCCAATCACTTACCCCCTTGGCTGTGACGTCACCTTTCTGTTTCTTTCTACTTCTTTTTTGCCTTCTCCCTGTAGTTGCACCGGTACGCCTCTCCACGCACTTCCTCGATGCTGCTCCCGACTGCCGCCGCGTTGGGCCTTTATAGGCCTCTCGCTGACCCCGGAACTCACGCCTCTCCACGCACCTCCTCGATGCTGCTCCAGACTGCCGCCACGTTGGGCCTTTATAGGCCTCTTGCCGACCCCGGAACTCACGCCTCTCCACGCACCTCCGACGCTGCTCCTGACTGCCGCCGCGTTGGGCCTTTATAGGCCTCTCGCCGACCCCGGAACTCACGCCTCTCCACGCACCTCCTCACACTGCTCCCGACTGCCACCGCGTTGGGCCTTTATAGGCCTCTCGTCGACCCCGGAACTCACGCCTCTCCACACACCTCCGACGATGCTCCTGACTGCCGCCGCGTTGGGCCTTTATAGGCCTCTCGCTGACCCCGGAACTCACGCCTCTCCACACACCTCCTCGACACTGCTCCCGACTGCTGCCGCATTGGGCCTTTATAGGCCTCTCGCCGACCCCGGAGCTCACGCCTCTCCACGCACCTCCTCATTCCAAGGGGATCCTTTCATAGGAGATTGTTTATTAATCCTGTCTCATTACACAGGACTAAATCCAAGATAGCCTGCCCCCTGATTGGTTCCGTTACATACTGCTCAAGGAACCCATCCCTTATGCACTCTATGAACTCTTCCTCAAGGCTACCCTGACCAATTTGATTTGTCCAATCAATATGGAGGTTAAAATCACCCATGATTATTGCTGTTTCCTTTTTACAAGCTCCCACTGGTTTATACACTGACCTACTGTTAGGAGGCCTATAGACTATGGCCACCGTTTTTTTTTTAAGTTTCACCACCCCAATCATTGGGTCGGCGATTAGAGCGATATTGAGCACTTTAATTAAAAAAATGGACGGGTCATTGTTTGTAGTAGGAATGGCCTCTATATTGCGTTGTGGGGCGGCCGCAGCTATGGAGTCCTGAGGTCTTACTACAGTTGTACAGGGCCTTGGTGAGGCCACACCTTGAATATTGTGTACAGTTTTGGTCTCCTAATCTGAGGAAGGACATTCTTGTTATTAAGGGAGTGCAGCGAAGGTTCACCAGGCTGATTCCCAGGATGACAGGACTGACATATGAAGAAAGACTGGATCGACTAGGCTTATATTGAATGGAATTTAGAAGAATGAGAAGGCTTCTCATAGAAACATATAAAACTCTGACGGGATTAGACAGGTTAGATGCAGGAAGAATGTTCCAATGTTGTGGAAGTCCAGAACCAGGGAATCACAGTCTAAGGATAAGGGGTAAGCCATTTAGGACCGAGATGAGGAAAAACTTCTTCACTCAGAGAGTTGTGAGCATGTGGAATTCTCTACCACAGAAAGTTGTTGAGGCCAGTTCGTTAGATATATTCAAAAGGGAGTTAGATGTGGCCCTTACAGCTAAAGGAATCAAGGGGTATGGAGAGAAAGCAGGAATGGGGTACTGAAGTGCATGATCAGCCATGATCATATTGAATGGTGGTGCAGGCTCGAAGGGCCGAATGGCCTACTCCTGCACCTATTTTCTATGTTTCTATGCTTCAGCTGTTTCCAATTGATTGAAAACAAGGCAGCTGCTCTCTGCCCTTCTTAAAGGGCAGGTCTGGCAGGTAGGTCTAGTTGATTGTGATCTGAACTGTTGATGGTTGGGAAAGATGTCTAGATAAAGAGGTTTGAGGAGGGCAACTCGCTTTTCTGATGCTGAAATTGACACGCTCATGCAAGCTGTGGAGGGAAGGAGGCGGCTCCTATTCCCGGACTCTGGTAGACCCACTCGGGAGGACTTCTGAGCTGCCTGGGCAGAGGTGGCTGTAGTGTTCTCGGGGACCTCAGTGCACAAAAAGATTTAACGACATCATTCGATTGGTAAGGGTTCATGTTCCCCCTAATCATCACCTTCCATCTCTGAGTCTCACCCACTCTTTTTCCTGCTGTCACTTTTTAGTTAGTGAAGGACCATTTCAGTGGTGAGGCATCTATATGTAATGTTTGGATACTCACATTTGAGCTGCCCTTTCATTTTCAGTGTTACACTTGGATTTAACGAAGCACTACATGGGTTAATTGAGAATGTGTCATTATACTGCTAAGCACCAATCCTTCTTAGCTTTGCAGTCGAAGATAGCACATAACCGGAGGGAGCAGCAGAGGACTAGTGGTGGGGAGGCCGACCTCCAGCAGTTGACCAATATTGAGGAAAGGGTCCTGTAGCTTATGGGCCCACCGGTTGCCTGCCCAGTGGCCACAGACAATGTCAATCCTGCTGGGGGCAGCATCGGTAAGTGAATTACATCTTTTGTCGCCATCTGTCTGTCACTGCACAAACGCCTATCTGCCAATTGGTGAGGAATGTGTGCAACTTGGTTGCTGCATGGTGCACCGCTCTACCTCACCCTCACGGAACCTTTGTACCATTTATGCTTGCAGTTGATTCCCCGAATGTGAACTGTCCCGAAATTGAGAGCTACGAGGCAAGCGGCCAAAGTGAAGAGATGTTGGACGAGGTGGATGCAGCGGGAGAGCCTGCTCCAAGCACCGTGTCACTGCCTCTTACACTCCCACGCACCAGCTCAGATACTGGGAGGACGTGGTAGTTGCAGTTTAACTTAACAGAGGGATCTGCACTGGGTGATGCACTGGGGACTAGCGGGCTGCTGCATAGTCAAGGTTCAAAGTTGTTGGGGGCAATGTCAAAGGTGCCCGAGAGCCTCTCGCAAGTGGTCAAGAGCATGGAGGAGTCCGTCTCCTGCATTGCAGACTGCTCTGCGCACACCATGGGGCCCATCCTTGCCAGTGTGCAGACGATGTTGGACTCCCAGAGAGACAGTGCAGAACGAGACCTCATGGCACGTGTCTTGGGTGATGTGGCAACTGCCATTACAGCACAGGCGGAAACAACATAATGTCAGTGCTCTATTGGAGAGGATGGCTGCTGGCGTGGAAGCTCAGAATGCTTTCGCGCAGTCTCAGCCATATGCCATGGAGCGTCTTACTACTGTCATGGAGTCAGTATCTAGTAGCATCGAGTCTGTGTCTGTTTCACGCAGTCTCAGCTGGATGCCACATGAACTCTGACTGCTGCCATCGCTGCTGGGTCCATCACAGTCTATCGGGGATCTGGCGGTGTCGCAGCAGCCCACCCAACTGTGCTCCAGCAGATTGCTGAGGTGCTGCCCCAGGGGAGTTATGCTGGGTCATTGGAGCAGGAACCTGCTGTGTTCTCTCAAGATCATATATTCCTGTTACTCCGTCATCGGCACCAACCATAGCTTCCACCCAGCCAATCCAGACTGATGGTGCCGAGGCTGAGGCGGCCCTGTCTGCAGCCAGCCCTTCCAGGGCCAGAGCTGGTCAAGGGCATCCGATAAGGATATCTGTAGCATCTACAGTTGAAACAGAGCAACCTAACCACAGCCATGCTGTAGCCACAGGGGAGACACTGCGGCATAGTTGTAGAATAGGTAGGTGTAAGAGGGGTTATTAAGGAATTGCTCAAGGGTGATTGAAAATGTTGATGTTGTTTTTGCACCTTTTTTGGATAAATTTTTATTCGAATGTTCAATATTTATGCAGGTCTCAGTGCTGGGATTGAGGTGCGGAAGTGATCATTGGTATGGCCATGGCCATGCACACATGAAGGTGGATGTGCTGAGCAAGTCAACGGAAACGAGCAGCTATGAGACGGTCTCGGACTTCTCTTGCAGGATCAGGATGGTGATGCCGGCTCCTGCATGGTCGGCGACCCTCTTCCTCTTCCTCCTGCGCCTCCCGTACCTCCTCCTCAGCTGCTGCGGCTTCATCGTCAGCCAATAGCTATGTCCTCAAGATTGCCAGGTTGTGAAGCATGTAGCAGACGAATAGGGACACCTGGTCAGGCAAGTACTGCAGCATTCCTCCTGAGTGATCCAGGCATCTAAACCTCAGTTTAAGGATTGCGATGATCTGCTCAATGATGCACCTGGTGGCCGTATGAGACTCATTGTATGATTGCTGCGCAGCAGTCGTGGGGTTGCGAAGGGGAGTCAGCAGCCAAGTGCAGAGTGGGTACCCCTTGTCTCTTAGAAGCCAGCCGCAATCTTGATTTGGCGCAATAAACAAAGCTGGCACACCCGTCTGCTGTAGGATGAATGCATCGTGGGTGCTCCCAGGATACCGGGCATCAACTGCCATAATTAGGCGGTTGTGGTCGCACACCAATTGGACATTGAGGGAGTAGTACCTCCTGCTTTTACAGATCTCTGGATTCTTGTGAGATGCCCTCAATGCCAACTTGGTGCTGTCTATGGCGCCCTGAACCCTGGGGAAGCCCACTATCCGGTGTGTCACTGCAATTGCTTCTCCCTGGTCATTGGGAATGAAATGTAATCCCTCCTCCTCTTATACACAGCATCTGTCACCTGATGGATGGAGCAATGTGCCTAGAATTTGGAGATGTTGGAGATATCTGCTGTAGCACCTTGAAAGGAGAATGTATCATAGAAATTCAAAGCCAGGGTCACCTTTGATGCCACTGATAGAGCTGTCCTCAGTTGTGTTTGAGGCTGAAGATCTGGCTGCAGGAGGACATACAACTCCGTTATAACCTCCTTACAGAATCTCAGTCTCTGGAGATACCGGTCATCAGTGAGGTCCAGGTAAGAGAACTGTCTTCTGAAGACCTTTGGATGATAGGGCCTTCTGCCCCCATGTGTGTATTTGTCTCTGTCTCACACCTGCATCGTCCCCTTCTGCCTCCTGGTCATGTTGGGCCTGAGCCTCTGTCTCCTGGTGCTCACAAGCAGCTGGCCCCTGTTGATCCTGCCTTCTCCTCTCCATCTCCCACACTTTCTGCTGCTGGGGGTCTGAGTCCCTGAACCTTCCCCTCAGGGCATTCCCTTATTCACCTCTTTCCCGGCGACCCTCTCTATCTTGAGGTATCTCACCATCTCCAGGACCTTGTCCATTTTGCTGAGCAATGTCAATGCCAAGGGTGGCCGCTGCCTCCCCATCTGTTATAGCCGGCATCGTCATCTTCTGCGGTCCTCCCTGCTACATACAATGTGGAGGAGGCGTTTGGCTACCAGCAATGAGCCCATTTTTAG
Organism: Pristiophorus japonicus; assembly: GCF_044704955.1. Classification (NCBI taxonomy): domain Eukaryota; kingdom Metazoa; phylum Chordata; class Chondrichthyes; family Pristiophoridae; genus Pristiophorus; species Pristiophorus japonicus. The sequence continues at coordinate 80,961,668 of NC_091988.1, read as the reverse complement.
GGACCACTGGCCCACCCTGGATGGTGAACCTCCTCAAGCAGTGTTCTGTGTTGAAGAGTAATGAAAGCCAGGCCCATTAACACACAAATCGCGTCTTCAATGCTCAAATTTCCCAAATGTAAGTGAAAAATAAAATTTGGCTGACACAAAATTTGCGAGATGCATCCCGCCTATAATTACCGCAGGCGGTCAGGATTCTGCATTGTGCACCATCTTCCAAACCTGTCGCTGGTCCTGACAAGCGGTGAGAAGCTCATTTAAGGCAATTTGGCTTCCGGGGTGGGTCCGAGGTGAGTGTTTACTGCACTGTGGCTGCCTCTTAGAGGTGGTAAGGGCTCTTAAGGAAAGGGGCAATTTCGGCCCCTTGGTCTCCTTCTCTAAGGATATACTTGCCTTATAGGGAGTGCAACCAGACTGATTCCTGGGATGGGGGGATTGTCCTATGAGGAAAGACTGAGAAGACTAGGCCTATGTTCTCTACAATCTAGAGAAATGAGAGGTGATTTCATTGAAAATTAAATTAATACAGTGGATGCTGGGAGGATGTTCCCCCGGCTGGAGAGTCTAGAACCAAGGGTCATGGTCTCAGGATAAGGGGTCGGTATTATAGGACTGAGAAATTTCTTCACTCAGAGGGTTGTCAATCTTTGGAGTTCTCTACCCCAGAGGGCTGTGGAAGCTCAGTCGTTCAGTATATTCAAGGCAGAGATCAATAGATTTTTTGATGTTAAGGGATATGAGAATAGTGCAGGAAGATGCAGTTGAGGTAGAAGATCAGCCATAATTTTATTAAATGGCGCAGCAGACTTGAAAGGCTGAATGTCCTACTCCTGCTCCTATTTCTTATGTTCTTATAAACACACTACACAAATACTCTACCTAAACACACACACACACACACATACACATTACATAAAAACACACACTACAAATACACAAACTACATAAACACACTACACCAAATACACTACATAAATGCACAACACGCACACACTTACTCAGCATACAAACTGTGGTGTCCTTACACCTTCCTATAGAATCACACGAGGCATGTACTGCAGACAAGGTCAGTACGTGACCTGAACTTTTATTCCCAGGACCAAGAAGTGCTGACCCTGCGTGGGACCTCCCTTTATAAACCTGGATGACCAGGTGAGGAGTGTCTCCCACAAGTTCACCCCCTGTGGTCAAGGTATGCATTACTCAGGTGTATACAGTGTACAGTGTTGTTACATAAAGGTTACAGTTATGTGAAGGTTACAAACATAACATCACCTCCCCCTAAAGTCTTTGGGTCAAAGATTGAGTCTTTCAGGCGGTCGATGCTCTCTCTCGTGGAACGCCGCAGTTGGGGCTCTGGTGATTGGGCCTTGGCATGCGTCTCTGTCACCTGAGGTGATTCCGGCCTGTCCGGGCTGGCCGTAGGGACTGTGCATGCTGGTGAATGTCCTTGCTCGTTCACTGGCAGTGGTGTGGGTAACATCTCATGATCTTCCTCAGGTTCCTCAGTGTCCATGCTGAACCTTTTCTTTACTTGGTCCAGTTGTTTGCGGCATATCTGCCCATTAAGTCTGACCACTATGACCCTATTCCCCTCTTTGCCAATTACAGTACCCTCCAGCCATTTGGGTCCCAAAGCATGATTGAAAACGAATACAGGGTCATCGAGTTGCGACCATGGCACTCGATTTGGGACTGGCGCTTGCCCTCAACAATATCTGACAGGGTTGGATGAATGATGCACAGCCGCGTTTTAAGCGTGCGTTTCATGAGTAGTTCCGTGAGCGAATGCGGCTGGGACCTATAGGCCAGCAGGAGGCACAATAGGCGGTACTGAAGGGAGGGTCCTTGGATACGGAGCATGCCCTGTTTTATGATTTGAACCGCACGTTCCTCCTGGCCATTGGAAGCTGGCTTGAAAGGTGCTGTCCTGACGTGTTTGATACCATTACCCGACATAAACTCCTGGAATTCATAGCTGGTGAAACACGGGCCATTATCGCTAACCAGGATGTCCGGCAAGCCGTGGGTCGCAGAGACCGTACGGAGACTCTCCATGGTGGTGGATGTCGTGCACGAATTCAATATGATGCACTTTATCCATTTCGAGTATGCATCGACAATAATTAGGAACATTTTTCCCATGAACGGGCCCGCGTAGTCTACGTGAATACGTGACCATGGCCTGGTGGGCCAGGGCCACGGGCTGAGTGGGGCCTCGCTGGGGGCATTTCCCAGCTGAGCACACGTCGTGCATCTGTGAACCCAGTGTTCCAGGTCTGAGTCAATTCCCGGCCACCATACATGTGACCGGGCAATGGCCTTCATTAGCACGATGCCTGGGTGCTCGCTGTGGAGTTGCCTGATGAATGCTTCCCTTCCTTTCTGGGACATGACTACCCGGCTGACCCATAGCAGGTAGTCGGCTTGGATGGAAAGTTCGTCCATCCGTCTGTGAAACGGCCTGACCTCCTCGGGGCACGCTCCATGTGCGGACGCCCAATCCCCAGTCAGGACACATTTCTTTATCAGGGATAGGAGGGGATCTCTGTTTGTCCAGATTTTGATCTGGTGGGCTGTGATGGGGGAGCCTGCAGTGTCGAAAGCCTCAACGGCCATGACCATCTCCGCGCTTTGTTCCAACGCCCCCTCGGTGGTCGCCAGTGGGAGCCTGCTGAGCGCATCAGCGCAATTTTCGGTGCCTGGCCGGTGCCTTATGGTGTAGTCATACGTGGCCAGCGTGAGGGCCCACCACTGTATGCGAGCTGACGCATTGGCATTGACATTGCTGTCGGACAACAGGGATGTTAACGGTTGTGATCCGTTTCTAACTCGAACCTTCTGCCGAAAAGGTACTGGTGCATCTTTTTCACCCCGTAGACACATGCGAGTGCTTCCGTTTTCAACCATCCCGTACCCCTATTTTGCCTGGGAGAGCGACCTGGAGGCATAAGCCACAGGTTGGAGTTGGCCCTCATCATTACTCTGCTGCAACACACACCCAACCCCATAGGATGATGCATCACACGTTAAAACCAGTTTCTTACAGGGGTTGTACAAGGTCAACAGCTTGTTAGAACAAAGTAGATTCCGCGCCCGATTGAAAGCCCGTTCTTAACAGTCCCCCCAAAACCATTCACAACCCTTACGCAAGAGCACGTGCAGCAGCTCCAACAATGTGCTTAAGTTCAGCAGAAAGTTCCCGAAGTAGTTCAATAGTCCCAGGAATGACTGCAACTCTGATGTGTTGCCGGGCCTGGGCGCACGACGGATCGCCTCCGTTTTGGATTCGGTGGGCCGGATCCCATCTGTGGCAACCCTCCTGCCCAAAAACTCGACCTCGGTGGCCAAAAACACACACTTGGACTTCTTTAGTCATAAGCCTACCCGGTCCAGTCGGCGTAGCACCTCCTCCAGGTTGTGGAGGTGTTCCTCGGTGTCTCGACCCGTGATTAGGATGTCATCTTGAAATACGATTGTTCCAGGGATAGATTTAACCAAGCTTTCCATGTTCCTCTGGAAGATGACGGCCGCTGAATGAATGCCGAATGGACACCTGTTGTAAACGAATAGCCCCTTGTGTGTAGTGATGGTGGTCAGAAGCTTGGATTCTTCAGTCAATTCCTGAGTCATGTAGGCTGAAGTGAGGTCCAACTTGGTGAACAGCTTGCCACCTGCCAGTGTGGCAAAAAGATTCTCCGCTCTTAGAAGCGGGTATTGGTCCTGTAGTGACACTCGGTTGATGGTGGCCTTGTAGTCGCCACAAATCCTGACCGAGCCATCAGCTTTAAGGACAGGAACGATGGGGCTTGCCCAGTCACTGAATTCAACAGGCGAAATTATGCCCTCTCTTAGCAGCCTGTCCAACTCACTCTCAATTCTCTCACGCATCACATACGGCACGGTTCTGGCTTTGTGGTGCACTGGTCTGGCATCCGGGGTGATGCGTATCACTACTTTGGTGCCCTTAAAGGTCCCGACACCTGGTTGAAAAAGTGGCTCGAATTTCTGTAGGACCTGAGCATGAACTTCGCTCCACAGATGAAATGGCGTGCACATCGCCCCATTTCCAGTTCATCTCGGCTAGCCAGCTCCTCCCCAAGAGTGCGGGACCATTCCCCGGGACAATCCAGAGTGGCAGTCAGTTCTCCGATCCATTGTGTATTGGGATGATCTCTCTGGTGTACGTCCGTAGCTCTGTGTCAATGCGTTCCAGTTTGGGCCTGTTAGCTTAGAGTGGCCATAGTTTTTCAAATTGTTGGGCACTCATAAGTGACTGGCTGGCTCCTATGTCCAGCTCCATGCGTACCGGGATGCCATTTAATAGAACTTTCATCATCATAGGTGGCGTTTTGGTATACGAGCTGTGGACGTCTGCCACATGAACCCGCTGGACTTCAGCGTCCATAGCTTTGCCCCAAGCATCACCATGCCTTGCAGACCCAACGTCTGGTTCCTCTGCCTCATAAACTAGCCTCGCTATGGGCTTTCTGCACATTCTGGCCAGATGTCCACTGAAGTCACAGTTTCTACAGATAAATTGTTGAAACCTACAGGTTTTCGCAGCATGTCTGCCACCGCACCTCCAGCATGAGCTGAGATTGTTGTGAACAAAGGAACTGTTAAAGGCATTCCTCTCTGATTGTCTCTTTGATTACTCCTGAACACTCTGTTGCTGAGTGTCAATGGTCCCATCCCGGGATGTATTGTCCCTTGTGATGGCGTGAATTGCTGATCCCCCTGCCATTGTCTCTGTTGCTGGCCCACCCTAGAGCCTGTTGCTGCCTGGGCGGTGTCGAATTGCCCTTGCCTGCCTGCGGAGTTCTGAGTCTCGTTTACAATGTTAACTCCCTGGTCCATCGCCACGTTAGAACCAGGGCTGCGCATGTAAATTATCTTGGTCTCCTCTTCCCCTGCCATGACGGTCTGAGCTATCAACGTTGCCCTTTCCAAAGTCAAGTCCTTGGTCTCAATGAGCTTCCTGAAAATCCCGGCATGACCAATGCCCTCAATGAAGAAATCCCTGAACATCTCCCCCCTGCAGGCGTCTGTGAACTTAAGAGGCTAGCGAAGTCCGATATGCTTTGTCCCTCCCTGACGCTGGTGTGTATAGAACCGGTGCCGGGCCATGTGTATACTGCTCGCAGGTTTGAGGTGTTCATCGATCAGAGTGCTGAGCTCTTCAAAGGACTTGTCCGTCAGCTTCTCAGGTGCGAGCAGGTCTTTCATCAGCACATACGTCTTGGATCCGCAGCTGGTCAGTAGATGCGCCTTCCGCTTGCCAGGCGCTTCCTCTCTCAGCCAGTCCTTCGTGACAAAGCTCTGCTGGAGCCTCTCAACGAAATCGTCTGAGTCCTCACCAACACAGTACCGTTCCTCTGTGCTACCGGTGGCCATCCTCGTGGGTCATTGATTCCCGTTTCTCATCGCCAAATGTGGTGTCCTTACACCTTATTATAGAATCACACGAGGCATGTACTGCAGACAAGGTCACTATGTGACCTGAACCTTTATTCCCAGGACCAAGAAGTGCTGACCCTGCATGGGACCTCCCTTTATATACCTGGATGACCAGGTGAGGAGTGTCTCCCACAAGTTCACCCCCTGTGGTCAAGGTGTGCATTACTCAGGTGTATACAGTGTACAGTGTTGTTACATAAAGGTTACAGTTATGTGAAGGTTACAAACATGACACATACATAAACACTCATTTTCTTTGTCCTGATAACTAGCACATACACAATCCATTACTGCATCCTCTGGTACACAGGTGAGGCACTGGAGCGATGCTAACATTTATGGACGATATCCCAGTATGTCACTGTAAAAGAAACAGCGAGAAAGACAAAGGACAATCTGTTTTATTTAATAAAAACTAATTTCAATTGAACTTGTCCTGGGGTCAGAAATCTGAATGTGGCTTCAGCGCTGAATTCTGTACCTTGAAAGTTCGAAGGAAAACTAAGGGATCAATGCAGCCGAAATGAGGTGCACCTCCATTGCCACATGTCCTAAACATGCTGCTCAGAGGTCTTGTTGATTACAAGAATTAGCACATCATTCTCAAACATAATGATAATAAGAGATCATTAGACTCAATCAGTGTGTCAGGAGCAGAAAAAAGGAAGCTGTGTATTTCCTTTCTGCCTTTTATTTACTGACTTTATGTTTAATTTATAATGGCAGATGCCAAAGAACTGGCTTCTGCAAGAATGAAACTTACCAGAAACCACATTAGAGTGGTAGGAAAAAAACAATTATTTTGCTTTATGGAGAACAGAATTTCCATGGGGACAAAATGCTGAACTAAAATCAGAAATACACAACAGCTCTGCCAGAAAAAAGGCATTAAAAAAAAAGAAAAAGACTTGCATTTATATAGTGTCTTTCAAAACCTCAGGACGTCCCAAAGAGCTTTATAGCCAATGAAATATTTTTTGAACTGTAGTCACTGTTGTAATGCAGGATACGTGGCAGCCAATATGCACACAGCAAGCTCCCACAAACAGCAATGTGATAACATTGTGGGGTCTCCCTGTTAGCCTTTCTTTTCTATTTTCAGATCATAATGGAGCTGCTGTTCATTTCCTCCTTTCAGTATAATGTTTGTAGAATTTCATTGCATCCCTGAAGAACATTTGTAAAACATTGTATTGATTTGTAATGTTGTAGAATAACTTTAACATTCAAATTATTCACTTAATGTTTTTGTGACATTGGTAATAATGGCCCCAAGTTTCCACACGCGACAAAACAGGCGCCCCTTCGAGCTGGGCGCCCGTTTTTCACGCCGAAAACGGCGCCTGAAAAAGAACGTGCTATTCTCGAGTGCCTTGCAGCTCGATGTCTGCTTGGCGCGGCGCACAGGGGGCGGAGCCTACCACTCGCGCCGATTTTGTAAGTAGGAGGGGGCGGGTACAATTTAAATGAGTTTTTTTGGTGCCGGCAACCCTGCGCGTGCGCGTTGGAGCGTTCGCGCACGCGCAGTCTGAAGGAAACATTGGCACTCGGCCATTTTAAAAAGTGCTGCAGAAAAAGTGAAAATTTGTTTATTGAACCCTTGCAAAGGCTTGCATTTTAATTTTCTTGATATTTCTGTGTGTGAGGGAGTGCATTCTGTAATTAAAGATAGACTGTGATAAACGGGACACATGCACTTGTTTGAGACTATTCAAATTCTTTGTAGCTGTTCAATTTTTTAAATTTTTTAATAAAACCACATTGCCCTTCTATAATCAGCACTGAGGCTTCTTGCAGCTTTCTCCCCCTGCCATCGGTCGGGCCCGACGGCAAATGGCTGCCTCAAGCACTGAGGCTTCTTCCTGCTTTCTCCCCCTGCCGTCGGTCGGTCCTGACGGAAAACCGCTGCCTGAAAGGCCTGCTTGAAGCACTTTCACACAGGTAGGAACATGGTTTATTTAATCTTTTCTTTGCTTATAAATTTTTATTCAGGTTGGATTTATTTGTATAATATTTGTATAAGTATAACTAAGGATTTATTGTAGAATTTAATGACTTCCCTTCCCCCCCCTCCTCCCCACCTCGTTCCCGACAAGGTTTTTTCAAGCCTACAAAAATCTTCACTTGCTCCATTCTAAGTTAGTTTGGAGTACGTTTTCACTGTGGAAACTTTCAAATCAGGCGTCAGTGGCCGGACACGCCCCCTTTTGAAAAAAAAATTCTGTTCAAAAGTGAAACTGTTCTACCTGACTAGAACTGCAGAAAACTTAAATGTGGAGAATTCCGATTTCTAAGATACTCCGTTCTCCACCAGTTGCTCCTAAAAATCAGGAGCAAATCATGTGGAAACTTGGGGCCATAGTGTATAGCACTTTCGGGCTCTGTCTGCATGTTGGTGCGCAAGGCGGTCATGCATTTGATTCACTCAGGCTTTGGACCTGTCTCGTCAAGGTGGTACCTGTACTGATTTTCCTCAGTTATAGTTAGATTGACACTTGGAAATTATTTTAAAAACATTCTGGTAGTGGGAGGTCAATGAATAGAACTCCATGCTTGTGTTTGAGTACACATGGAGCTCCACATAATTTAACTTCATCATTGTGAGTATGCAGTGAATACACAGCTTCCACTTGTACCGTTATTGTAAATAGAGCTGCCTCTGCATTCCCCCATATGGTGTAAAAGTGGCGGCAATATATATTTAGGGGGAGAAATTGCCCCGCACCCTGATCGGGGGTGCTACCCTTCTGGGGCCTGGACTTTTATCGCCTGAACCGGAAGTCCCACCCCCAACACCACCCCTCAAAGGCGCTTCCTTTGGGGGCGGTCCCGGGGCGATAGTGCGGTGCTGACTCCAGCACTACATGGAAGTTCTGCCTGGCGCTCAAGTCCTACAACGCTCCTCACCTTCCATTAAAGGGGAGGGCCGCTGCACAATCTGCACGGCACTTTGGTGGCCGCCACCAGGGCAGTGTGAGACCAGGCTAGCAGCCCGGCACCCAAAGTGGAATGTCGGGCTGCAAGATGGCGACCCGGACTATGCTAGGGCCACCATCATCAAGCCGACCAGAGAGTCGGCCGATGAAAAAAGATGGCGGCCCAGGGCGCTGCGGGCCTCCCCTTTAAACAGCGCTGTGAGAGCAGATGTCCATCAGCTTCGTGACCCGTGAAGCTGGCATAGACATCTGCCCATGCCAGATTTGCAGCCGGCAGGGCAATTTCCCCCCCCCCGGGGCGATAAGGGGTCACTGCACACGGTGATGGCGTCATTGCCGGTTGCGCAGTGGCCCAGCCCGCTAACCACGGGTAATTTCCTGGGAGGCTGTAACGCACCCTCCCCGGCAAAAACTGCCATACCTTGTCCCCTGGGGAAATTCTGCCCCCTTAATATTTATATACGAAAGTTTTCCATCTGACGCATTTCAGTAGACTCATAAGAACATAAGAAATCGGAGCAGGAGTCGGCCATTTTGCCTCTCGAGCCTGCTGCGCCATTTAATAAGATCATGGCTGATCTGATCATGAACTCAGCTCCACTTCCCTGCCTGAAACCCATAACCTTTCACACCCTTATCATTCAAAAATCTGTCTATCTCCACCTTAAATATATTCAATGACCCAGCCTCCACAGCTCTCTGGGGCAGGGAATTCCATAGATTTACAACCCTCGGAGAGAAAAAATTCCTCCATCTCAGTTCTAAATACACGACCCCTTAAACTATGCCCCCTAGTTCTAGATTCCCCCACAAGTGGTAACATCCTTTCTGCATCTACCTTGTCGAGCCCCTTCAGTATCTTATATGTTTCAATAAGATCATCTCTCATTCTTCTAAATTCCAAGCAGTATAGGCTCAACCTTTTTTCATAAGTCAACCCCCTCATCTCGGGAATCAACCTAGTGAACCTTATCTGAACAGCCTCCAATGTAAGTATATCCCTCTTTAAATACGGAGACCAAAACTATGCACTACTCTAGGTGTGGTCTCACCAATACCCTGTATAGTTGTAGCAAGACTTCCCTGCTTTTGTACTCCATCCCCCTTAAAATAAAGGCCAACATTCCATTTGCCTTCCTGATTACTTGCTGTACCTGCATACTAACTTTTTGTGTTTCGTGCACAAGGACCCCCCAGGTCCCTCTGTACTGCAGCATTTTGTTATCTCTCTCCATTTAAATAATAATTTGCTTTTTTATTTTTTCGCCAAAGTGGATAACCTCATTAAACTCCATCTGCCAAATGTTTGATCACTCAATTAGCCTGTCTATATACCTTTGCAGATTATTTGTGTTCTCCTCACAACTTGCTTTCCCACCCATCTTTGTATCATCAGCAAACTTGGCTGCATTACATTTGGTCCCTTCATCCAAGTCATTAATATAGATTGTAAATAGTTGAGGCCCCAGCATGTGGCACCCCATAGTTACCATTTGCTAACCGGAAAAAGACCCATTCATCCTGACTCTCTATTTTCTGTTCATTAGCCAATCTTTTATCCATGCTAATATATTACCCCCAACCCCGTGAGCTCTTCTCTTGTGCAGTAACCTTTTATGTGGAACCTTATCGAATGCCTTCTGGAAATCCAAATACACCACATTCACTGGTTCGTCTTTATCCACCCTGCTCGTTACATCCTCAAAGAACTAGAGCAAATTTGTCAAACATGATTTCCCTTTCATAAAACCATGCTGACTCTGCTTGACTGCATTATGATTTTCCAAATGTCCTGCTATTGCTTCCTTAATAATGGACTTGAGCAATTTACCAACAACAGATGATAGGCTATCTGGTCTATAGTTTCCTGCTTTCTGTCTCTCCTTTTTTAAATAGGGGCGTTACATTTGCAGTTTTCCAATCCGCTGGAACCTCTCCAGACTCCAGGGAATTTTGGTAAATTGCAACCAATGCATCCACTATCTCTGTAGCCACTTCTTTTAAGACCCTAGGATGCATGCCATCAGATCCAGGGGATTTGTTCACCTTTCGTCCTATTATTTTACTGAGTACTTTTTCTTTAGTGATAGTGATTCTACCCTCCCTATAGTGCCTTGATTATCTATTATTGGGATGTTTTAAGTGCCTTCAAACGTGAAGGCCAATACAAAATGTTTGTTCAAAGTCTCTGCCATTTTCCTGTTCCTCATTATTAATTCCCCAGTCTAATCTCTAGGGGACCAACATTTACTTTAGCTACCCTTTTCCTTTTTATATATCTATAGAAGCTCTTACTATCTGTTTTTATATTTCTTGCTAGTTTACTCTCATAATCCATCTTCTCTCTCTTTTTATTATTTTTTTAATCATCCTTTCCTGGTTTTTAAAAATTTCCCAATCCTCTGGCCTCCCACTAATCTTGGCTACATTGTATGCCATTGTTTTCAATTTGATACCATCCTTTACTTCCTTAGTTAGTCACGGATGGTTCTCCCTTCTCTTAAGGTCTTTCCTTCTCATTGGGATATATTTTTGTTGAGAGTTACGAAATATCTCCTTAAATGTCTGCCACTGCTCATCAACCGTCTTACACTTTAATCTATTTTCCCAGTCCACATTTAGCCAACTCTGCCTTCATACCTTTTGTAGTCGCCTTTATTTAACATCAGAACACTGGATTGAGACCCAACTTTCTCACCCTCCAACTGAATTTGAAATTCGACCATGCTACGATCACTCATTCCTAGAGGATCCTTTCCTATAAGATCATTTATTAATCCTGTCTCATTACACAATACCATATCGAAGATAGCCTGCTCACTGGTTGGTTCCACAACGTACTGTTCAAGGAAACCATCCCGGATACACTCAATGAACTGTTCCTCAAGGCTACTTGGCCAACTTGAGTTGTCCAATCAATATGAAGATTAAAATCACCCATAATTATTGCCATACCTTTCTTACAAGCCATTATTTCTTGATTTATACTCTGTCCAACAGTGTAGCTACTGTTAGGGGGCCTATAGACTACGTTCACCAGTGACTTCTTCCCCTTATTATTCTTATCTCCACGAAAACTGATTCTAGATCTTGATCTTTTGAGCCAATATCATTTCTCATTAATGCACTGATCTCATCCTTTATTAACAGTGCTACCCCACCTCCTTTTCCTTTCTGTCTATCCTTCCGAATTGTCAAATACCCCTGAATATTCAATTCCTAGCCTTGGTCACCTTGCATCCATGTCTCTGTAATGACTATCAGATCATATCCATTCACATCTATTTGTGCCGTCAACTCACCTATCTTGTTATGAATGCTGCGTGCATTCAGATAAAGAACTTTTAATTTTGACTTTTTACCATTTTTCCTTGCTTTGATCCCACTTTCTGATACACTCTTATTTTTATACATTCTGTCCCTTCCTGTCACACTTTGGTTATCATTCCCCCCAAGGCTACCCCTGCTCTATTGCCTTCTCCATGCTCTTTGACTTTTTAAATTTCCACTTACCTGAAAGCCCTCTCTACAGCCCTAGTTATGCAATTCGCCAGGACACTAGTCCCAGCACGGTTCAACTGAAGCCATCCCAAAGGAGCTGCTCCCTCTAAACCCTGTACTGGTGCCAGTGCTCCAGGAATAGAAACCCATTTCTCCCACACCAGTCTTCAAGCCACGCGTTTATCTCTCTGATCTTATTTACCCTATGCCAATTTGCTCGTGGCTCAAGTAGTAATCCAGAGATTATTACCTTTGTGGTTCTGCTTTTTAATTTAGCCCCAGCTGCTCATACTCCCTCAGCAGATGTGTCTATTGGGTGTGGATTATGTCTGATATGGCTATAGAGTGTTCCCTCATCCATCTCCCAGTTCTGGCTGTGTCCCGCTCCCTTTCCCATCTCTGGCTGTTTCCCACTCCATATACCAACTCTGGCACTGGCTTCCTCCCTCGCTCAGCTCTGGATCTATCCCATTCTGACAGCTTACTTATGCAGGGGCTTGCACATTTCTGTCACAGTTGTGACATGAGAACTGCAACACAAAAATACAACTGTTCCGCTTTAACTATGATTGGAAACTAACAATCCACGTGTAAGCTTCTCAGTGTCAAACATCAAGCTCCCTCCACCCCATGATCAACGGCTGTGAGACACTCATTACAAATATCTTGACCAATTAATCCTAGGTTCTCACAGACTGGTGAATCTAGAACAATGCTGTCATGTTCTAGAGGTTGAGTTTGTGACCTTCTGTTAAGTTGGTGTCAAATTGACACACATCCTCTTTCTGCGGAGATTCTGGATTGTTTATATTAAGATAAGATTTCAGTCCCTTACTTCAAATGCAGTAGTGTTTGAAACTCTTCAAGCTGAAATAATGCATGCAAATTGACAATCTATTGTAGCTTATTATTAATACTTTTCAAACCTCATCAAAAACAGTAAAAACTGGTTAAATAGTTGACACTAAATGTATATTTATTTCAGTGTTATCTGATGAGGTTAGATTTTTGATGTAGATTGCTATATTACAGACTTTTAATGGGTTTTAAAATGGTCAATTATTGTGTACTCACCCAACCATTGAACAGGTGGTCACACTAATCCAGCTTCTGATTAACTGGTCTTTGCTATTCGTGGGACGTTGCTGTACACAAAATGGCTGCTGTGCTTACCAACAGGGAATATATTTCAAAACTCATTGGCTGTGAAGTGCTATGGGGCGACCTAGCAATGTGAAAGGTACTATATTACATCATCATCATCATAGGCAGTCCCTCAGAATCGAGGAAGACTTGCTTCCACTCCTGAAGTGAGTTCTTTGGTGTCTGAACAGTCCAATACGAGAGCCACGGACTCTGTCACAGGTGGGACAGATAGTCATTGAGGGAAGGGGTGGGTGGGACTGGTTTGCCGCACACTCTTTCAGCTGCCTGCGCTTAATTTCTGCATGCTCTCGGCAGTGAGACTCGAAGTGCTCAGCGCACGCCCGGATGCACTTTCTCCACTTAGGGCAGTCTTTGGCCAGGGACTCCCAGGTGTAAGTGGGGATGTCACATTTTATCAGGGATGCTTTGATAAAATTAGGGATGCCCTTGTAATGTTCCCGCTGCCCACCTTTGGCTCATTTGACGTGAAGGAGCACCGTATAGAGCACTTGTTTTTGGGAGTCTCGTGTCTGGCATGCGGACTATGTGGCCTGCCCAGCGGAACTGATCGAGTGTGGTCAGTGCTTCAATGCTGGGGATGTTAGCCTGGACGAGGACGCTGATGTTGGTGCACCTGTCCTCCCAGGGGATTTGTAGGATCTTGCAGAGACATCGTTGGTGATATATCTCCAGCGACTTGAGGTGTCTACTGTTCATGGTCCATGCCTCTGAGCCATACAGGAGGGTGAGTATTACTATAGCCCTATAGACCACGAGCTTGATGGTAGATTTGAGGGCCTGGTCTTCGAACACTCTTTTCCTAAGGCAGCCGAAGGCTGCACTGGCACACTGGAGGTGGTGTTGAATCCCCTCATCAATATCTGCTTTTGTTGATAAGAGGCTCCCGAGGTATGGGAAGTGGTCCATGTTGTCCAGGGCTGCGCCGTGGATCTTCATGACTGGGGGGGCAGTGCTGTGTGGCGAGGACAGGCTGGTGGAGGACCTTTGTCTTATGGATGTTTAGCATAAGGCCTATTCTTTCGTAAGCCTCAGTAAATATGTCGACTATGTCCTGGAGTTCAGCCTCAATGTGCGCAGATGCAGGCGTCGTCCGCGTACTGTAGCTCCATGACAGAAGTTGGGTGATCTTGGACCTGGCCTGGAGGCGGTGAAGGTTAAATAGCTTTCCACTGGTTCTGTAGTTTAGTTCCACTCCAGCGGGGAGCTTGTTAACTGTGAGGTGGAGCATGGCAGCGAGGAAGATTGAGAAGAGGGTTGGGGCGATGACGCAGCCCTGTTTGATCCTGGTTCAGACGTGGATTGAATCTGTAATGGATCCGTTGGTAAGGATCACGGCCTGCATGTCATCGTGGAGCAGGCGCAGGATGTTGACAAACTTTTGGGGGCATCCGAAACGAAAGAGGACGCTCCATTGACCTTCACGGTTGACAGTGTCAAAGGCCTTTGTAAGGTCCAAAAAGTCCATGTATAAGGGCTGGCGCTGCTCCTTGCATTTTTCCTGCAGCTGTCGCGCTGCAAAGATCATGTCTGTTGTGCCCCATAAGGGACGAAATCCGGACTGTGACTCCGTGAAGAGCTCCTCAGCTATAGGGAGAAGACGGTTGAGGAGGACTCTAGCGACAACTTTCCCAGTGGCTGATAGCAGGGAAATTCCTCTAATTGCCGCAGTCGGACTTGTCCCCTTTTTTGAAGATGGTCTCGATCACTGCATTTCTGAGATCTCCCGGCATGCTCTCCTACCTCCAGATGAGAGTGATGAGGTCATGCATCCGTGCCAACAGTGCCTCTCCCCACCATACTTTAGCGCCTCAGCAGGGCGTCCATCCGCTCCCGTAGTCTTGTTGTTCTTGAGCTGTCTTATGGCTTTTCCTACCTTGTGCAACATTGGGGTTTCGCTGAGGTGGTGGTAGGTCGCATGCTGCCGGATGGAGTCGAGAATACTCGAGTCAAAGGCAGAGTCTCGACTGAGGAGATCTTCGAAGTGCTCCTTCCAGCGGGACCTGACTGCCTCGGTGTCCTTGATGAGTGTTTCCCCGTTCTTGGCCAGCAGTGGGGTGAGGCCTTGGAAGTTTGGTCCTTAGGTGGCCTTGACTGCGATGAAGAATTCTCGCACGTCATGGCTGTCGACCAGTTATTGTATCTCCTGTGCTTTCTCCATCCACCACCTGTTCTTTAGGTCCTGGATTTTTTGTTGGACCTCAGCCTTGAGCCACCTGTAACGTTGCTTTGCTGCTCCCGAGTTGGGTTGTTGCTTGAGGCTCAGAAATGCTCTGCACTTGCTATCTATTAGTTCTAGGATCTCCTGATCATTCTCATCAAACCAGTCCTGGTATTTTCTGGTTGAATGACCAAGTGTCTCTTCGCAGGCACTGGTTATGGAGGCCTGGAGGGCAGACCAAGCGCTGTGGGCATTCAGCATCTCGGGGTCAGATTAGCTGTGAGGTGCTGGCTGTATAGGGCTCTCTTAGCTGGGTCTTTAAGTGCCCCGGTATTGACTTTTTTGCAGCACTGCTTCTGCTGTCCCCTCCGCTTTGGGGTAATGTTAATGTCGATGATGGATTGGATTAGGCGGTGGTCCGTCCAGCAGTCGTCAGCTCCTGTCATGGCGCGGGTGATGCGCACATCCTTACGATCCCTGGCTCGGATGATGACGTAGTCTAGCAGATGCCAGTGTTTGGAGTGAGGGTGTTGTCACGATGCCTTGTATTTGTTCCTCTGGCGGAACAGGGTGTTGGTGATGAGAAGTTCATGTTCTCGACATTGTCAGGAGTAGGGTACCGCTGGAGTTGGCTTTCCCTGCCTCTTCTCTGCCAATCACGCCTCCCCAGAGGGCTGTGTCTTTGCCGACCCTGGCGTTAAAGTCACCAAGGAGGATCAGTTTGTCGCCTGTGAGGACGCAGGACAGAGATGTTTCAAGGTTGGAATCTTTGGTCTCATCCGTTGCATCGAGTGTTGGGGCGTACGCACTGATGACTGTGGCGCAATGGTTCCATGATAGGGTGAGTCGAAGAGTCATGAGGCGTTCGTTAACCCCACAGGGGGAATCTTTGAGGCGGTCAACCATCATTTTTGATGGTGAAGCCGGCTCCGTGAAGGCGCCAGTCTTCCTCTGGTTTTCCTTTCTAGAAAAAGGTGTAACCTCCACCTTGTTCCTTGAGCTGGTCTTCCCCTGCCCGTCGGATCTCGCTTAGGGAGGCGATGTCAATGTCAAAGCATCTAAGTTCCCAGGCAACTATGGCGGTGTGGCGTTCCGGCCTGTCACTGTTGAAGTTGCCCATGAGGGTCCTGACGTTCCAGGTTCCGAACTTCATGTTAACAGAGTGGAAGATGCCTGTGCTTGAGTTCTTTTAACGTGGGGTGGCCGTTGCACACTGGCCACCACACGGGCTTAGCAAGTTGAAAGGTGCTATATTATATACTGGGGCCATGAACTTCTTTGGGGCCTGGGGTGGACTGCCGGTATGAGAGGGGGTGGGAGTGGACAAGTGGGGATGTGAAATGGGGCAGGACCCTGTAACATGGATCTCCGCCCCAAAGAGATTTCCTAGGGAACGTACACTAAGGAGGAGTGGGTGGTAGCCCTGTGTCTACCCCCTTGCACCCTGATGTAAGAAAAGGATGCATTTGAACGGGGTCAAGTTTGCTGGCCACTGGCGGGTCGGGATTCCTGCAGTTATGGCATTGGAGCAGGATCGTGGAACTTTGGCCTCAAGTTTTTCTTTCAAGATGTGGCCCTTACAGCTAAAGGGATCAAGGGATATGGAGAGAAAGCAGGAATGGGGTACTGAAGTGCATGATCAGCCATGATCATATTGAATGGTGGTGTAGACTCGAAGGGCAGAATGGCCTACTCCTGCACCTATTTTCTATGTTTCTATGTTTCTGTCCGAGGCATGTTACCTTGAGGACATTGGAGCATGATTAGAGCGTGGGCAGGTACAGCAGGAGCGGCGAGGTCAGGGTGAATGAGAGGCGAGAGATTCCAAAGCAATGTGATTGGGGCCCACGAGAGGCGAGAGTTCGGGGCCCAGAAAAGGTGTGGGCTCAGGGACAGCACGGGCCAGCCCACACTGATATATGTACACATTAGGTCCGTGCAGCAAAGCTGGTCTCCAGTCGTCTTGGTTAACCCTTGCCATTGGACCAAGACTAAGTTCTGTCAAGTTTGTGTGGTGGCTGGTGTGCAACGGCCACCACATGTTAAAAAAACTCACAGGCATCTTCCATCCTTCAATATGCAGTTCAGGATCTGGAATATTAGGTCCTTCATTGAAACACCTGTGAACTCATCATTCCTTTTTGGTGTGGAAGCAAGTCATCCTCGATTTGAGGGATCGTCTAAGAAGGCCTTGAGGACATAAATGATGCACTGATGCCACCCAGTGGTGAAGTAACATTGCATCACTGAGGTATGCCTGACCGACTGAGCACTTTCAGATCAATTGTTGCACATGTCAGATCCAAAGTTTAAAAAAAATTCAATCCTGGAATGTAGGCATAGCTGGCAAGATCTGCATTTATTGGCCGTCCTTGCAGAACCCAAACTGAGTATCAGTGAGCAGGTTATTGGTGAGTAAGTGCCACTTGATAGCACTGTCGACGACACCTTCCATCACGTTGCTGATGATTGAGAGTAGACTGATGGGGCGGTAATTTGCTGGATTGGATTTTTCCTGCTTGTCCTGCTTTTTGTGGACAGGACATATATCGACAGTTTTGTTGGGTAGGTGCCAGTGTTGTAGCTATACTGGAACAGCTTGGCTAGAGGCACGGCTAGTTCTGGAACACAAGTCTTCAGCATGACAGCCGGGATGTTGTCGGGCCCTTTCCAGTGCACACAACTGCTTCTTGATATCATGCAGAGTGAATTTAATTGGCTGAAGACCGGCTTCTACAATGATGGGGACCTCAGGAGGAGGCCGATATGGAACATCTACTTAGCACTTCTGGCTGAAGATTGTTGCAAACGCTTCAGCCTTGTATTTTGCACTTGTATGCTGGGCTCTGCCATCATTGAGGATGGGGATATTCATGGAGCATCCTCTTCCCTTTAGTTGTTTAATGATCCACCACCATTCACAATGGATGTGGAAGGACTGCAGAGCTTTGATCTGGTCCCTTGATTGTGGGATCGCTTAGCCCTGTCTATAGCATGCTTCTTTCGCTGTTTACCATGCAGGTAGCCCTGTGTTGCAGCTTCCCCAGGTTGGTACCTCATTTTTAGCCATGTCTCGTGCTGCTCCTGACATGCTCTTCTGCACTCCTCATTGAACCAGGTGTTGTGTATGCAATAACTCAATAGGCTGAATACTGTAAACTTCGAACAGGTACAAACCTGGCTCTACTTTATTAGGGTCCAAAGTGATTACATTACATGATTGCTGGCCTTTTATACCTGGGCCGCACACACGTGCGCACAGCCCAATGACCTCCGACAGTGGTGCCACCTGGTGGCTAGTAAACCCAAGCATACATACATGACAATATCCCCCTTTAAGATATTAGTAACTGTCTTTTTACAAATTGAGACGGCCCGGGGCTTTCTGCTCCCGAGTTGAATGTCACAGTTCAACTCCAGCCTTGGGCGAGCGTTCTGAGTCTGTTATGACTGGGGGCTGGGTAGCCGATCTGATGGGAGTGGCAATGACCATGTAAGGGATTGAAAGTCCAGATTCATTGATCATGTCAGTGATTGAAAGTCCAGATTCATTGATGACAGCGGAGTCCTCTGATGATTGAGGGTAGGTTGGTTGGTCACTGATTGTGTCTTTCTCAGACTGTTTCGGTTCATCCGTGTGCCACAGGTTTATCTGATCAACATGTTTCCTGCATGACTGCCCATTCTTGAGCTTAACGATAAACACTCTGTTACTCTCCTTGCCATAACAGTACCGGCGATCCATTTGGGACCTTGACCGTAATTCAGTACATACACAGGATCATTGATAGAAATGTCGTGTGACACAGTAGCGCGATCATGATACTCTTGCTGACTTTTACATCTATATTCGACACGATTATTATTCAAGTCAGGGTGGACAAGAGAGAGCCTGGTCTTGAGGCCTCTCTTCATCAACAGTTCAGCAGGGGAGTCTCCAGTAAGCGTGTGGGGTCTTGTCCTGTAACTAAGCAATATGTGTGACAGGTGAGTTTGGAGTGAAACTTGAGTTACAAGTTTCATACTCTGCTAGATGATTTGGACAGCACGCTCTGCTTGACCATTGGATGCGGGTTTGAATGGTGCTGACCTCACATGTTTGATACCATTGAGTTTCATGAACTCTTGAAACTCCATACTGGTGAAGCAAGATCTGTTGTCGCTTACAACGATGTCGGGTAGACCATGAGTGGCAAACATGACACGAAGGCTCTCAATGGTAGCTGTGGATGTCTTGGATGACATGATTATACACTATATCCACTTGGAATATGCATCCAAAGCAACTAAAAACATCTTTCACAGGAAGGGACCTGCAAAGTCGATGTGGATCCTGGACCATGGTTTAGATGGCCACGACCACAGACTCAGCGGCAATTCCGCTGGTGCTTTACTTAGCTGCATGCAAGTGTTGCACTGATGCACACATGATTCCAGATCAGAGTCAATTCTAGGCCACCATACATGAGACCTGGCAATTGCTTTCATCATGACAATACCGGGATGAGTGCTGTATAGATCATGTACAAATTTCTCTCTGCCTTTCTTAGGCATAACAACATGATTACCCCATAGTATACAATCTGATTGAATGGATAATTCATCTTTGCAACGGATGTAAGGTTTGGTCTCCTCACACATTTGCTTGGGCATGGCAGACTAATCACCACTAAGGATACAATGTTTCACAACCGATAATATCAGGTCCAGGCTGATCCAGGTCTTAACTTGTTGGGCCGTGACAGGGGTTCCTTCACTTTCAAAAGCATCCATAACTAACAGTAGCTCTGCCGGTTGTGGTGTTTCCACCTCCGGTGTGGGCAACAGCAGACGGCTCAATGCATCGACACAATTCTCAGTGCCAGGTCTATGGCGAATGACATAATCATAGGCAGATAATGTCAGCGCCTACCTCTGGATGTGGGACGATGCATTGGTATTGATAGCTTTGTTTTCCGAAAACAATGAAATGAGTGGCTTGTGATCTGTTTCAAGTTCAAACTGAACCCCACACACACAGGCTAGTGCTTTTTTCTCTACCATGCTGTAGGCTCTTTCCGCCTTTGATAAACTTTTTTGAAGCATATGCAACAGGTTGTAATTTGTCCGACTCATTAGCTTGTTGGAGCACGCAACCAACATATGACGAAGCACCACAGGCAAATATTAGATGCTTACACAGATCATAATGTACCTGCAGCTTGTTAGAGCAAAACAGATTAGTAGCTTTCTCAAAAACTCCATCTTGAGACGCACCCCAAACCCAGTTGTCGCCTTTTCTTAGCAGCATGTGCAGTGGCTCTAATAAAGTGTTCAATCTAGGTTGGAAATAACCGAAGTAGTTGAGTAGACCAAGGAACGAATGCAGCTCCGTCACATTCTGAGGCTTGAGTGCATTTTTGATGGCCTTGGTTTTCGAGTCCGTAGGCCTGATACCGTCAGCATCAATTTTCCTCCCCAGGAATTCGACTTTCGGTACAAAGAAGACGCACTTTGAGCGTTTCAGTCCGAGTCCCACTTTGTCTAGACAATGTAGAACCTCTTCCAGGTTGTTCAGATGTTCGGCAGAGTCACGACCTGTGACCAGTATGTCATCTTGGAACACAACGGTTCAGGGACGGGCTTCAGTAGACTCTCCATGTTCCTCTGAAATATGGCTGCAGCCGAGCGAATTCCAAAAGGGCACCTGTTGTGGATAAACAGTCCTTTATGAGTGTTGATGCACATAAGTTTCTTCGACGTGTTGACCAGCTCCTGTGTCATGTAGGCCGATGTCAAATCCAGTTTTGTGAACGACTTCCCACCGGCTAGCGTTGTAAACCGGTAATCAACCTTCGGTAACGGGTATTGTTCCTGTTTTGAAACTCGGTTGATCGTAACTTTGTATCTCCACAAATCCTGACAGTGCCATCACTTTTCAATACGGGAACAATGGGCTGGCCCATTCGTTAAATTCGACCGGTGATATGATTCCTTCATGCTGGAGTCTGTCCAGTTCGATTTCAACCTTCTCCCTCATCGTGTATGGAACTGCCTGAGCTTTATGATGGACGTGTCTTGCATCCGGGTCCACGTGGATCTGCACCTTGGCTCCCGTGAAATTGCCGATGCCTGGTTCAAACAGCGAGGGGAACTTGCTCAGTACTTGAGCACATGCAGTATCCTCCTCCGATGACAACGCTTTGATCTCGTTCCAGTTTCATTTGATTTTTTCTAACCAGTTTGTGCTGAACAGCATTGGACCATTGCCTGGAACAATCCGTAATGGTAAATCGTGGACCACACCATCATACGACACCTTGATTACTGCACTGCCAATCACCGTTATGAGTTCTTTAGTGTACGTACGCAACTTGGCATTGACTGGACTCCGCTTAGGCCTCACAGCCTTAGTATCCCACAGCCTATCGAATGTCCTCTGGCTCATTATTGATTGACTCGCACCCGTGTCCAAATCCATCGATAGCGGCACACCATTAAATTTTACATTAATCATTATCGGTTGGCTCTTTGTTTGGAATGAATACAGTCCATACACTTCCTCCTCTGGTATCTCGGATTGCATATCCGGATCCGCGCTGGACTGGTCATCATCCTCCGCATGGTGTGTCGCAGCACGCTTGCTCAGTTGTGGACACATGCATAAGAACATAAGAACATAAGAATTAGGAACAGGAGTAGGCCATCTAGCCCCTCAAGCCTGCTCTGCCATTCAAAAAGATCATGGCTGA
Source organism: Pristiophorus japonicus (assembly GCF_044704955.1). NCBI lineage: Eukaryota > Metazoa > Chordata > Chondrichthyes > Pristiophoridae > Pristiophorus > Pristiophorus japonicus. The sequence goes on along the minus strand of NC_091988.1, from coordinate 80,939,715 downwards.
TCTGACCGTGGACTCAGCTCCACTTACCCGCCTGCTCTCCATAACCCTTAATTCCCTTATTGGTTAAAAATCTATCTATCTGTGATTTGATTACATTCAATGAGCTAGCCTCAACTGCTTCCTTGGGCAGAGAATGCCTCAGATTCACAACCCTCTGGGAGAAGAAATTCCTTCTCAACTCGGTTTTAAATTGGCTCCCCCATATTTTGAGGCTGTGCCCCCTAGTTCTAGTCTCCCCGATCAGTGGAAACAATCTCTCTGCCTCTATCTTGTCTATCCCTTTCATTATTTTAAATGTTTCTATAAGATCACCCCTCATCCTTCTGAACTCCAACAAGTAAAGACCCAGTCTACTCAATCAATATAAGGTAACCCCCTCATCTCCGGAATCAGTCTAGTGAATCGTCTCTGAACCCCCTCCAAAGCTAGTATATCCTTCCTTAAGTAAGATGACTCCAGGTGCGGCCTCACCAATACCCTGTACAGTTGCAGCAGGACCTCCCTGCTTTTGTACTCCATCCCTCTCGCAAAGAAGGCCAACATTCCATTCACCTTCCTGATTACCTGCTGCACCTGCAATCTAACTTTTTGGGATTCATGCACAAGGACCCCCAGGTCCCTCTGCACCGCAGCATGTTGTAATTTCTCCCCATTCAAATAATGTTTCCTTTTACTGTTTTTTTTCCAAGGTGGATGACCTCACATTTTCCGACATTGTATTCCATCTGCCAAACCTTAGCCCATTTGCTTAACCTATCTAAATCTCTTTGCAGCCTCTCTGTGTCCTCTACACAACCCGCTTTCCCACTAATATTTGTGTCACCTGCAAATTTTGTTACACTACACTCTGTCCCCTCTTCCAGGTCATCTATGTATTTTGTAAACAGTTGTGGTCCCAGCACCAATCCCTGTGGCACACCACTAACCACCGATTTCCAACCCGAAAAGGACCCGTTTATCCCGACTGTCTGCTTTCTGTTAGCCAGCCAATTCTCTATCCATGCTAATACATTTCCTCTGACTCTGCGTACCTCTATCTTCTGCAGTAACCTTTTGTGTGGCACCTTATTGAATGCCTTTTGGAAATATAAATACACCACATCTATCGGTACACCTCTATCCACCATGCTCGTTATATCCTCAAAGAATTCCAGTAAATTAGTTAAACATGATTTCCCCTTCATGAATCCATGGTGCGTCTGCTTGATTGCACTGTTTCTATCTAGATGTCCCGCTATTTCTTCCTTAATGATAGCTTCAAGCATTTTCCCCACTACAGATGTTAAACTAACCGGCCCCTTTTTTTAAACAGAGGCGTTACATTAGCTGCTTTCCAATCCGCTGGTACCTCCCCAGAGGTCCAGAGAATTTTGGTAGATTATAACGAATGCATCTACTATAACTTCCGCCATCTCTTTTTTAATACCCTGGGATGCATTTCATCAGGACCAGGGGACTTGTCTACCTTGAGTCCCATTAGCCTGTCCAGCACTACCCCCCGAATGACAGTGATTGTCTGAAGGTCCTCCCTGCCCACATTCCCGTGACCAGCAATTTTTGGCATGGTTTTTGTGTCTTCCACTGTGAAGACCGAAGCAAAATAATTGTTTAAGGTCTCAGCCATTTCCCATTATTAAATCCCCCTTCTCATCTTCTAAGGGACCAACATTTACTTTAGTCACTCTCTTCCGTTTTATATATCGGTAAAAGCTTTTACTATCTGTTTTTATGTTTTGCGCAAGTTTACTTTCGTAATCAATCTTTCCTTTCTTTATTGCTTTCTTAGTCATTCTTTGTTGTCGTTTAAAATTTTCCCAATCTTCTAGTTTCCCACTAACCTTGGCCACCTTATACGCATTGGTTTTTAATTTGATACTCTCCTTTATTTCCTTGGTTATCCACGGCTGGTTATCCCTTCTCTTACCGCCCTTCTTTTTCACTGCAATATATTTTTGTTGAGCACTATGAAAGAGCTCCTTAAAAGTCCTCCACTGTTCCTCAATTGTGCCACCATTTAGTCTGTGTTCCCAGTTTACTTTAGCCAACTCTGCCCTCATCCCACTGTAGTCCCCTTGTTTAAGCATAGTACACTTGTTTGAGACACTACTTCCTCACCCTCAATCTGTATTACAAATTCAACCATACTGTGATCACTCATTCCTGGAGGATCTTTTACTAGGAGATCGTTTATTATTCCTGTCTCATTACACAGGACCAGATCTAAGATAGCTTGCTCCCTTGTAGGTTCTGTAACATACTGTTCTAAGAAACAATCCCGTATGCATTCTATGAATTCCTCCTCAAGGCTAGCCCGTGCGATTTGATTTGACCAATCGATATGTAGGTTAAAATCCCCCATGATTACTACCGTTCCTTTTTCACATGCCTCTATTATTCCCTTGATTATTGTCCACCCCACCTTGAAGTTATTATTTGGGAGGCCTATAAACTACGCCCACCAGTGACTTTTTCCCCTTACTATCTCTAATCTCCACCCTCAATGATTCAACATTTTGTTCATTAGAGCCAATATCATCTCTCACAACTGCCCTGATATCATCCTTTATTAACAGAGCTAGCCCACCTCCTTTCCCTTCTTGTCTATCCTTCTGAATTGTCAGATACCCCTGTATGTTTAATTCCCAGTCTTGGCCACCCTGCAACCACGTTTCTGTAATGGCCACCAAATCATACCCATTTGTAATGATTTGTGCCATCAACTCATTTACTTTAGTTCGAATGCTGCGTGCGTTTAGGTAGAGTGTTTTAATACTAGTTTTTAAACCATGATTTTTATTTTTGACCCCTCCTTCAGCCCCCTTATATTCATACATATTGTCCCTTCCTATCACCTTGTGGTTTACACTTACCCCAGTGCTACTCTGCTCTGTTGCCTCCTGCCTTTTGCATTCTTTCTTCGGGTCCTGTTCATCTGAGCTCTTACCCACTCTAACTAGCTCAGAGCCCTCTCCTGGGTTCCGAATACTCCTCGCCTTGAGGCACCGAGCTTTCAGGCTTGCCTTTTTATTACACTTTGACCCTTTAGAATTTTGCTGTACAGTGGCCCTTTTTGTTTTTTGCCTTGGGTTTCTCTGCCCTCCACTTTTACTCATCTCCTCCTTTCTGTCTTTTGCTTCTGTCTCCATTTTGTTTCCCTCTGTCTCCCTGCATTGGTTCCCGTTCCCCTGCCATATTAGTTTAACTCCTCCCCAACAGCACTAGCAAACACTCCCCCTTGGACATTGGTTCCGGTCCTGCCGAGGTGCAGACCATCCGGTTTGTACTGGTCCCACCTCCCCCAGAACCGGTTCCAATGCCCCAGGAATTTGAATCCCTCCCTGCTGCACCACTGCTCAAGCCACGTATTCATCTGAGCTATCCTGCGATTCCTACTCTGACTAGCACGTGGCATTGGTAGCAATCCCGAGATTACTACTTTTGAGGTCCTACTTTTTAATTTAGCTCCTAGCTCCTTAAATTCGTCTCGTAGGACCTCATCCCTTTTTTTTTTTACCTATATCGTTGGTACCAGTGTGCACCACGACAACTGGCTGTTCACCCTCCCTTTTCAGAATGTCCTGCACCCGCTCCGAGACGTCCTTGACCCTTGCACCAGAGCACACAATGTTTCATAGTCCTTGTCCGTTGGACTTAAGGGCGAGAGGAGATTCTTTGCTCCATAGATTTTCGGACCGTAAACTGTGAGGAGGACCGCCCAGCGCCAAACTGCGTCTGCCTCTTCCTCCATTTTGTTGGCCATGAAATACTGGTTCAAGCCGGCTACAAAGTCTGCCCAATCTTCTCCCTCCGCAAATCACTCCAGAATTCCAATTGTGCTCATTTTTGCATGCGAAGGTTCTTGTTACCTCGTCGCCAAATGTTGTGTATGCAATAACTCAATAGACTGAATACTGTAAACTCCGAACAGGTACAAACCTGGTTCTACTTTATTTGGGCCCAAAGTGATTACATTACAAGATGGCTGGCCTTTTATACCTGGGCCGCACACACATGCACACAGCCCAATGACCTCCAACAGTGGCGCCACCTGGTGGCTAGTAAACCCAAGCATACATACATGACACCAGGGTTGGTTCCCTGGCTTGATGGTAAGGGTAGAATAAGGTATATGCCGGGCCATGAGGTTACAGATTATGATGGAATACAATTCTGCTGCTGATGATGGCTCACAGTGCCTCAGGGATGCCCAGTTTTGAGCTGCTAGATCTGTTCTGAATCCATACCATTTAGCACGGTGGTAGTGCCACACAACACAATGGAGGATGTCCTTAGTGTGAAGACGGGTCTTCGTCTCCACAAGGAATGTGCGGTGGCCATTCCTACCAATGCTGTCATGGACAGATGCATCTGCGACAGGTAGATTGATGAGTACGAGCTCAAGTAGGTTTTTCCCTTGTGTTGGTTCTCACATCACCTGCCGCAGACCCAGTCTGGCAGCTATGTCCTTCAGGAGTCGGCCAGCTCAGTCAGTAGTGGTGCTACTGAGCCATTTTTGATGATAGACATTGAAGACCCCCACCCAGAGTATATTCTGTGCCCTTGCTACTCAGTGCTTCTTCCAAGTTGTGGTCAACATGGAAGAGTACTGATTCATCAGCCGATGGAGGGCGGTAGGTGGTAATCAGCAGGAGGTTTCCTTACCCATGCTTGACCTGAAGCCATGAGACTTCATGGGGTCCGGAGTCAATGTTGACGACTCCCAGTTCTAATCCATCCTGACTGTATACCAATATACCGCCACCTCTGGTGGGTGTGTCCGGTGGGACGGAACATATCCAGGGATGTTGATGGAGAAGTCTGGGATATTGGCTGAAAGGTATGATTCTGTGAGTATGACTATGTTAGGCTGTTGTTTGACTAGTCTGTATGACGATTCTCCACATTTTGACACAAGTCCGCAGGTGTTAGTGAGAAGGGCTTTGCAGGGTCGACTGGACTGGGTATGCCATTGTCGTGTCCGAAGTTGGTGCCGAGGGGTCCATCTGGTTTTATTCTTATTATTGTTTTTTGTAGTTATTTGTTACAACTGAGTAGCTTGCTGGGCCATTTCAGAGGACAGTTAAGAGACAACCACATTGATGTGGGTCTGGAGTCACATATAGGCCAGATCAAGTAAGATGGCAGATTTCGTTCGTTGAAGGACATTAGTGAACGAGATGGGTTTTTACGACAATCCAATAATTTCATGGTCACTATTATTGATACTAGCTTTTTATTCCAGATTTATTTCATTAACAACTGAATACAAGTACCCCAGCTGCCTTTGTGGGTTCTGAACTCACGTCTCTGGATCATTAGTCCAAGCCTTATCATTACTGGTCCAGTAACATGGCCATTATGTTACCGTTCCCATAAAGGTACCCTCGCACTCAACGCTGTACTTTAATACAAATCTCAACAGATTAGAACTAAATAATTGCCAACTTTTTGCTGTGTGCGTGACCAGAAGGAAATCGGTTGAATTTGTCGGAAATTCATTTTGGTTAGGACCTTTCAATCAAAAGGAGAGGAGATTCACATTCCATCTGTCTGAGCTGGGTGAGAGTATATAAATTATTTTGTAAGGACAGAGTTATAAAGACAGATATGGGAGTTGTAATATTTGCAAGTATGCTATAATAACAAAGTAGCTCTAGAAAGGGTGGATACAGCACCAGAAGAGGATAAGGCTGAAATAAAACAAACAGAAGTGAGCAGTGATATGGTTGGCAAATTATTAATTAGTAATTTCTATGGACCTTCAAGACAAGGCAGATATGAAGACACTGAAAAATTCATGGCATATAACTTTCCAGACCTTGAATAGACAGATCCAGGAACAACCAGAGGGAAGAGTAAAAAAAATATAAACTTAATGGCGCGGAATTTGCGGTCAACTGCGAAGCGTAGGTGTTCGCTGCAGGCCCCGAAGTACACTTCACACAAGGATCTTTTAATCCCTGTGTCGAGAACTTCGGGTTTTCCAACCTTCAATTCAATTCAATGGATTGTGGTGGGGATCCCCTTGTTCGAACTACTGTGATGTCAACAGACTAAGCAGCCAATCAAAAGGCAGAATTTGCACAGACAGCAAACGAGGAAGTGAGTAAGCTCTTACAATTCTAACTTTTAAAAATAATTAGAGGGAGCATAAGAAAGATGGGGTTCTCACATGGGGAAAAGACAACCCTGAAATAAAGATGGGCAAACTTTTTAAAAAACATTTTGAAAAGTTTCTTAAAAATGGTAATTTTTATTAAAATGGACCAATTTCACATTGCACAAAATTAAAATGTTTTTTCCAGGCCCTTAACATTTGTGTAACAGTAATAATGCTGTCAAAACCTGTTAACACCTAGTCCTTTGAGTCTAACACATTATAGCTACCCACAGACTTTTCATGGGCTTTTGAACTACAACTTATGGGGCTCAATTTTGCCGAAGCCCATTTTCTGGCATATTGCCAGAGTTACGCCCCGTTTTTCAAGGCCAGAAATGCGGTAGAAATATTTTACCAAAGTTTCCCCGATGTATAATTCAAATTTAGCGCCGCACAGCGTGTCCAGTCGCCTCGGAGGGTGGAGCCTGTTGTCTGCGGCGAAAAACCGATGCCGCAACTTCTGCGTATGTGCGTGGGAAAAAGTGACATTTTTGATCTTATTTCAATGGACGCACATGCGCAAGTACAGCTCCGGGTTGGCAATCGGCCATTTTTAAAGAGCCAGTTGTGTGTGTGACAACGTTGAGTACCGTGTGAGAGCATTGGAAAAATCGGAGCTGGAGCAATACAAGATGCAACGCTCCAACTCACTGCAGTCTTGTGACTTTCCCCTTCTCCACCCCCTCCCTCAAATTTATTACAGTCTTGTGACTTCCCTCCTGTTGTCTATGCAGACTATGAATATACTCTATGTGTAGTCACTGTGTGATTGCATAAGATGGAGACTGGTTTACCTGATGCACTTGCAATAAGGTTTACACTGTGCACATACATGCTGGCACCACTAAAGGGCGCAACTCGTGGAGACCGGAAGTTTCCTGCCCTGGTGGCAGGGCCCTGTATAAAAGGCTGCACACCATGCTGGTACAGCACTCTGGCATTTGGAATAAAGGACCAAGGTCACTACAGTTTGAGTACAACACATTGCCTCGTGGAGTCATTCATAAGTACATTGCAGACAATAACTGACGAAGAGAATGAGGACTTTCACGCGATCATGGCTACCTTTGGCACACTAAAAGACTTTGCAGAGGGTGATGATTGAGATGCCTTCACGGAAAGGCTCGAGCAGTTATTTCATGGCAAACGACCTGGCAGAGGAGACGGACACATTGACGGAGAAGAGCAAGGCTATACTGCTGACCAGTTGTGGGCCCGAGGTCTACCGTCTCGTCAGAGACTTGCTGGCACCCACAAAGGCCAACGATAAGACATGCAATGAGCTGACTGAACTAATTCGTGACCAACTTAAACCAAAAGAGAGCATCTTCACGGCCAGGCACAGATTTTACACTCACCGCAGACTTGAGGGCCAGGAGATTGCAAAATATGCTGCCGACCTCAGGAGACTTGCGGCACCGTGTGATTTTGGCACGCACCTCAACGAAGCATTGCGAGACATCTTCGTTATAGGTACTGGCCACAAGGACCTCCTTCACAAGCTATTATCTGCAGACACCACAGTCAACCTGCAGAAAGCCATCGGCATCAGTCAGGCGTTCATGACCTCGACCTGCAGCACCAAGCAAATCATTCATCCTGTGGACTCAAACCCGGCAAGTACTGTACACAGAATGGTGCCTTTCACAGGCAAGACTGTAGAACATGGCTCTGCCCAAGGCAGAGAGCACAGATCTCAGGGTTCCAGAACTCAGAGTGGTGCTATTCGAGTAGCACCATGCTGGCGTTGTGGAGGAAACCATAGGGCACACCAGTGTCGGTTTGCTGAGTACATATGCAAAGCCTGTAACACAAAGGGCCACCTCCAGCGTATGTGTAAAAGAAATATGACTCACCGTCTAGCAGAGGAGTCGGTAGATGATTTTGAATCTAGCTGGGAGTATGATGATTTGGCCAAAGAGGCAACTCAGTCCTCAGAAGAAATGTATGGAGTGTATACCTGCACCACCGATTATCCTCCATTGAAGATGGAAGTCGAGATAAATGGCATTCCAGTCTTCATGGAAGTGGACACGGGAGCGAGCCAGTCAGTGATGAGCCAGGATGCCTTCGAGAGGCTATGGAACGAAAAATGACCTGAGCTAGTTTCAGTACAGGAAAAGTTGTGCACCTACACCAAGGATCTGATCCCAGTCCTTGATAGTGCGGATGTAAGTGTAATCCATAATGGCGTGGTGGCAAGTTACCTCTGTGGATTGTTGCAGGTGATGGTCCAACACTACTCGAAAGAAGATGGATGGGGAAGATCCAGTGGAAATGGGAAGACCTCAATCGATGTCCCCCATGCTGAGAGGCAGAGCAAAACCTCATCTTCACTTGGGCCAGGCACCAGAGAACAGACCAGCGCAGCATCTGAGGCACAGACCATCCATCACGACTGCGTGGCAATGATCCGATCGGAACGATCTAAAAATAACTTCCCGGCTCCAGTGACAGGACTCCTGGGGAGGAAGATCGAATTCACAGGTACCTTTCCAGCGTTTGTGGCAGAATCGTGGGAGAGAAGGATTAAGGCAGTTGACCTCGAGGACCGAGTCAAGATGGCGTTCCTGCTGCAGTGAGAGGCAGCGTGGCTGAAAAAAAAGATGGCCGCGGCAATATCATGAGGTGCAACGCTGAGAGACCAACACATGGTGTCCAACAAAGGATTTGATTGGGGTAAAGCCTGCAGGGTTATCTTATAGGTGCAACCAACTGAACTTAACGAGACATTGTATGCATGGCAATCAATGTAACGAACGGATTAAGATTGTGAACAAAATGTTGTTGCGAGATGTTGAGAACAAAATGCTGTTGTGAGATGTCGGTACCAGTCCTAATGTAAACAACATAATGTTGTTGTGGGATGTCGGGAATAGATTGTCCCCAAGAGTAGCAAGCGAGCAAATTCGGGAGGGTAAAGACGCTGATCCTCATGCCCTGCCCCAGGTGTCCCCACAACTTATAGGCTAGTGACCTCAGGAGGGTGAAGCCACTGATTCTGATACCCTGCCCCAGGTCTATCCCACGCTGCAGGCACCCGATGGCACCATTCGCCACAGACCAATACGCGCAGTCGGCCACCGTTGCCCACCACCCGGGTGGAGACGGTGCAGCCCCCAGACCCAGTCGCTACCTCGGCCATATCCGGGAGCGAAACGTCAGAACCAACGAGTTCCCCAAACAGGACCTGGAACAGCCAGGTTCCCAACACCGTAAGAGAGCAGGCAGAAGATTCTACAGCCCTCAAAAGAGGACAGGGAGGCCACACACATCTGTGGCTCTGCCCACCACTAGGCAACGGCAAAGGCCCTGAGTCCTGGCTAGGTGAGCGAACCAAGCCCACCCTGATAGCAGGGGGCGCAGCACCGCCAGCAGATGACTAGGACCCCGTCCAGTTGTTCTGGAACTAGCGTCCTCACATACCTGTACTGCTACCTCAGTACTTACCATGAATGCAATCTACCCAATCCTGGCGCACAACCGTAAAACGTAATGAATGTAAGTCACTGAACCTAGGTGTCACGATACAAACTGCAAAAAAAAAATTTTTTTTCTTCCTTTTTTTCTACTTGCACTGTGTCTGATCCTGTATGTTAATGTAACAGGCCAGCTGCATGATCTCGCTGTTGGGGGGGGGGGAATGGATGTATGTAGCCATGGACACACACATGGATCACACCCAGAACCCAACAGAACCTCCATCGCATCATCGAATCATCCAATCTGATAACCACTACCCGACGTTGTGGCAAGAGGACTTGGGGGTTAACGGGGAGATAGCCAAGCCAAAGCACAGCCAAGGTGCAAGGGCCATTGGCACTTAAGTCTGGTGAGAGCTAAGCCAGAGCACATAGTGCAAAGGTAATTGGCACAAAGGACTTCGGGGAGAGTGATGTTGTATACGCAGACTATGAATGTACTCCATGTGTAGTCACTGTGTGATTGCATAAGATGGAGACTTGTTTACATGTACTTGCAATAAGGTTTACACTGTGTACATACATGCTGGCACCACTAGAGGGTGCAATTCGTGGAGACCGGAGGTTTCCTGCCATGGTGGCAGGGCCCTGTATAAAAGGCTGCACACCATGCTGGTACAGCACTCTGGAGTTTGGAATAAAGGAGTGAGGTCACTACAGTTTGAGTACAACACATTGCCTCGTGGAGTCATTTATAAGTACATTATAGACATAACACCCCGCCTCCCCAAATTCATTGCAGTCTTGTGACTTCTCCCCTTTCCCCACCTCCCTCAAACTTATTGCAGTTCTGTGCCTAGTGCAACAGCCTTCTGATTGGCAGCTCCCTCCCCGGGCTCAGCGCAGTAGCCTTCCTCTACAGGGGATCTGTGTTGTGTGCGTGCAGGGAAAACAACGGCCTATCTCTTCAACCGATCAGATTGAAGAATCCTTACTGAGACACGAAGAGTCTAAACCAGGAAGTATAAATTAAAATATTGCATACAATGTAAAATCATGTGCAAAAAGCAAAATAAAGAGTAGGAAAGAAAGATGGGATTAAGAGAGAGAGAGATAAAAGAGAAAGAAAAAGTTTTTTTAAATTATTGAATTTTTATCACGCCGCTAAAAATTCAATTACACCTGAATGCACTATCCTAACTTTTTTTGGTGTGTTTAGTGCGTAACTAGTGGGTAGTAATCACAATTTCACACCCTTACATGGATTTTAATGCTGAATCTATTAGCGAGGTACCCGTGTAGTGCGGCTTGTGAAGGAGCAGGGCAAATTGGACAGGAACTTCTGGATTTTCGCATTTAACTGCGCATGTGCAGACTCTGGAAGTTGCTCTCCGATTTACTCCATAATAATGGTGTGCGTGGAAGCCTTACTGTTATTCTTAGTGCAAAATCTAGGCCTATGTATTTAAGGCTGTTGTATAGGGCCCAAGTTTCCACACGCACCTAGAACGGCGCAGTCCCGACCTGGACACCCGTTTTTCGCGCCACAAAGTGCGCCTAAAGAAATCCTCGGTATTCTCCACCTTCCTGCAGGTCCTCTGGCCCTCGGCGCAGCCAGCACGAGCTGTGGGGGGGGGTGGAGCCAGGTCCCTGCGCTGAAAACAGTGCCGGGACCTCTGCACATGCGCTACAGAGGGCATGCAAGTGCAGTAGCTCCAGGCGCCGAACTGTGTGGGAGGGGCCCGAAGAACAGAGCCCCTAGCCCTGGATGAATGGCCTCACTGGGGCTGCGTGAATAAGGCTTCTCCCACGGCCAGCTCCTGCTCCCCCCACTCCCCCCCGACCAGACCCGACACTCGCTCCCCGCCCCCCCCTGCCTCCGGACCAGACCCGACACCCGCTCCCCCCACTGCCTCCGGACCAGACCCGACACCCGCTCCCCCTGCCTCCGGACCAGACCCGACACCCGCGCTCCTGTTCCCGCTCCCCGCCTCCCCGACTGGACCCGACCCGACCCGCGCTCCTGTTCCCGCTCCCCGCCCCCCCGACTGGACCCGACTCGACCCGCGCCCCTTTTCCCGCTCCCCGACTGGACCCGACCCACGCTCCTATTCCCGCCCCCCCGACTGGACCCAACCCGACCCGCGCTCCCGCCCCCCGACCCGATCGCCCCCCGACCCGACCCCCCCCCCCACTGGACCCGACCCCCGCTCCCGGACTGGATCCGACCTGACCTCCCCCCCTCTCTCTCCCCCCCCCCTCTCTCTCCCCCCCCCTCTCCCTCTCCCCTCTCTCTCTCCCTCCCTCTCTCTCTTCCCCCCTCCCCCCCCCCTGACCCGACCCGAACCGAACCGAACCGACCCAACGCCACCTACCTGTAAATCTGGTGCTGGGGACGGGCCCTGCCGACTGGATCCGACCCAACCCGACATGCGCTCCCGACCCGACCCCCGCTCCCGGACTGGATCCGACCTGACCTCCCTCCCTCTCCCTCTCCCAAACCGAACCTCCCCGACCCGACCCAACCCAACGCCACCTACGTGTAAATCTGGTGCTGGGGACGTTCAGCATTCGGTCCCGAAAGGCCTGCCTGAAGCACTTTCACACAGGTAGGAAGATGGTTTATTTAATCTTTTCTTTGCTTATAAATGTTTATTCAGCTTGGATTTATTTGTATAATATTTGTATAAGTATAAATAAGGGTTTATTATAGAATTTAATGACTTCCCTTTCCCCCCCCACCTCGTTCTTGACGCCTAATTTGTAACCAGCGCCTGATTTTTTAATGTGTATAACAGGTTTTTTCAGTTCTACAAAAATCTTCACTTGCTCCATTCTACTTTAGTTTGGAGTATGGTTTCACTGTGGAAACTTTCAAATCAGGCGTCAGTGGCTGGACACGCCCCCTTTTGAAGAAAAAATTCTGTTCCAAAGTAGAACTGTTCTACCTGACTAGAACTGCAGAAAAAAAAATGTGGAGAATTGCGATTTCTAAGATAGTCCGTTTTCCACCAGTTGCTCCTAAAAATCAGGTGCAAATCATGTGGAAACTTGGGCCCATAGGATGGGGAAAGAAAGTATATGCTGCTCAAATCGTACAGCAAGGCCTAGACCACAGTGAATTAATAAGAAGGTTAGAAGAAACATGCAAAAGAAACAAAAATACTTTAAAGGATACAAGGAATCAAAACAAGCAAAGACTGGGATTCGTACAAATGGTAAAAGCTAAAGAAAGTATTTCAAAAAGAATGAGAAAAATAGAGATAACTTGCAGAGGGTACTGATAGAGATGGAACTAAAGAAAGTTTACAGCTTTGTTAATAGTAGAAGGAAGGTCAAATGATAGGCGGGTCCATTAAAAGATCAATTGGTTAAAACTATTACAGATGATCAGAAGGCAGATACGTGAATGGATTCTTCACATCTGTTTTCAAAGAGGGGGAAAGTAGACAAATTCATTCCAATCATTGCAAGTCGGGTTAAGCAATTCATGACACATATAGAAGTTATGAAGGAACCAGAAGGGTTTAATATCAAAAGAGCTCCTGGGCCAGTTAGAAATTCTCAAAGAATTGAAGAAAATTAGTGACGATTTGATTGACATTTTTCAGAGTTCCTGATTGGATTAGTTCCTGAGGATAGTAAGTATAGTTCCAATATTCAAAAACGAGCTAGGCACGACAACAACTTACCGGTAACATAGTAAAACCTCCTAAGGCACTTTACAGGAGCATTATTTGACAAAAATTGACGTTAATCCAAAGAAGGAGACATTAGGACAGGTATGTTTGAAGCAGTCTTAAAGGAGGAGAGAGAGGTGGAAAGGTGCAGAGGTTTGGGGAGGAAATTCTTGAGCTCTGGGCCTAGGTGGCTGAAAAAATGGCCACCAACGGTAGGGCAAAGGAAGTAGGGAATGCACAAGAGGCCAGATTTGAGGAACGGGACAAAGTGGGGCTGGAGAAAGTTACAAAGATGAGAGGAAAGGCCATGGAGGAATTTGAACATGGGATTGAAAATTTGGAGCCATTAACCTGGCCATTACAGGTCAGTTAGACTAACATCCATACAGGGCGAAAATGCTTGAGCGCATTCTATAGAATGCTATAAATGAGAACCTAAAAAGTCAGCATGGTTTTAGAAGTAATGGGGGGAAAATTGCAGTTGGAGGCTTCCTTCATACTGAAGGATGCAAAATTCACGAGAACCCCCCCAGCAGTGTTTGGGCTCATTCAAAAGGAAATTTAATTTGGGACTATCTACTGGAAAGTTTGAAATCCTAAAGTGCTTATGGAAGAAACTATGAATTTTAATCGAATTTTTGACTTTTACAAGACAAATTCAAGCCTGTGGGCGGGCCTAAAGAACTAAAGAAGCCCACTTGATTATTGGAACTAACTGGGTGTTAAGACTAAGTTAACTTGTCTGGAGGAGTGGACCTTCGAAAACCCTTCTCCACAAGAGACATTTATATTACAACACTAACTCAGAGATGGCCAGCCATCAAACCAAATTGAGAAAAGCCATCTCCAATATGAATAAGAACAAAGGGCCCACTACAGCCTGTATGCGAAAAACCAAGCACAAAAGAACATTGCGATTACCAAACTAATATTTCCATCAGGAAATAGATTTAGAAATGCAACCCACCCAAGACATATTAACTTTTAACGAGCCCGCCAAAATATTACAAAGAAAAGTCAAGCCCACCAAATTTAAACAAAGAATCCTGAACTGATTTGGCGCAAAGATTAGAACAGCTCAAACCGTATAACTGGCCCCTGTTTTAACAGAGGTTAGAGTTGCTAGGTAGCTACAAGCTTGCTACTACCTCAGATGGCATACTTTGCCATACAACCGGGACCATGCTGATGTCATCAAGACAGGGAGAGAAACCAACGTGACAGTTGTAAACTAACTTCTCCAGCCTCGAAGTCCTGAAGTCCTGAAGGAAGAAAGAACATCACCATTGCGGCAGCAACCGACCACAGCCAACGTGGTACCAACGAACAACCACCGCGATCGATCAAACTCGAAACAAAACTTCAACAGGAAGAAACCGAAGAATTGAAAGTTTCCACTCTACAATCTAAGGCCTGACTACCAACAGGTGAAAACATTACCTAAAGAAACTTTGAACCTATTTCTAACGAAGAAAACCGGGTACTTATCCCATAGATCCAAAACACATCTTACCGCATCAGCGGACTCAACCCAACTGAAGATTGCGCAGCAAGATGTCTTCTCCGATGTTCGGGGTACGGTAAGCAGAACTTACAGAACTCAACGAACCCTGAAATTGCGAACGACCGCTAATGGACCAGAAAGGATTGGTAAGCATAGTCCCTGCCTGCCCTGAAGTCTAACCTAGCTAGGATTGGGTGTTGGGATGTGGGAGGTGTAATTTTTACTGTAACCCCCCCTTTGAATGTGTAATGTATTGTTCTTTATAAGTTTGACATTGATTTTATTACAGTCAGGGAAATACAAAGTTCTTTTGCATCAAACCAGTTGTCCTTTGCACTTTATCACATCCCCCAAATAAATCCAGAGTCTAGAACCCAAGGGAGTGGGAGCAATTTGAACTGCTCAAGTAGGTCAGAGGTGAACCTGACCCCCGGGACCACCCCTTACAAAATGGCGACCGCGGCAGGACTCTGGTACAAGGGGTGTGATGCAGAGTGTGCTGGTTTGGGGCAAAGAACCAAGATGGAAGAGAGGATTTCCTCCTTTGTGTATAAGGTCAATGTCACTAAAGAATGGGTGCTTGGTCTATTGCGCGCTGAGCGTCCAGCTGATGCTGCAGCCCAGTGGACTGCAAGCAAAGATCACAAAGAAGGAGTAGAGAAGGAAATTTGGTTGGTCCAACTCCTAGATAAAACCAATGAGACATTACAGACAGAGTTATGGGAATGCGCAGAGAACTATTAGGAAAGGGTTATGGCAGAAGAAAGGTTATGGGGAGAACTCCGTAAGCTAAAATAGGAAAGGACCCCGATAATGGAAAGGTTTAAAAACAGCCAAGACTATTTTTAATGTCAGGTTACCGAGGCCAAAAGTAATGAAAAGTCACTGCGGGAGGAAAGCACTCGCTTCACCCTACAAGTAAAAGAGCTCCAGGAAAAATTAAAAGATGTGCAGGCAGCGTATAAAGTAACTAGGACTAATGGGTTTGAATTGGGAGACCACGGTTCCTGCCAGCAACAACTTAAAAGTTTAAACCTTGCTCAGTCGAAGGCAAAAGGCATGGTATGCCTAATAAGCCCGGGTATGCCCCAGGTAAACATGGAAGAGAAGGAGGAAACTGCCCGGCCACCACCTGTGGCACCGGTGACTACACCGGTTCAGCAGCAGGAGGGGCAAATCAGTTGCGGGGCGGACAGGGATAGCGAACCACCACTACCTGTGGCGCCGAGTTTCAGCTCAGCTTGGCAGCAGGGAGGAGGGGTAGGCGAGCCAGAACAGGGAGAGCCAGAACCAGGGCCAATGTATCCGGTCCGGCAACAGAAATTTGGCCCGCCAACCAGTGCCGGGGGTTAAGGGCCCCTGGAAAGTCAGTTTGTGGTCCCCCACACTCCCCAACAGCTTAGGGCTATGATAAGCCACCTGGGAAAGCTAACTTCAAAAGGAGACCCCTCGGTTCACTTAATGGAGGTGGAACAGGCAGGGAATATTAATGGGTGCGATGATGCAGAAATGGCAAAGATGCTCCTCCTATCCCTGGACAGCAAGCTGTACCAGTCCCTCTCTACTGAGAGCAAAATGGGACGGAGAACACTTGCTGCCATCCAGAAAGACATTTTAGAAGCCATGGGCTGCAATGACGGAAGTCCCTTCTCCACAGTGGAGAAAACGGTGCAGCTCACAGGGGAAACCCCACAAGCTTTCGCAAACCGACTGTGGCCTGTGTACCAAAGCGCCTATAGTGGGGACATAGACCGGGATAACTTAAGCCCGGATGAGTTAGCACACTGGCTCCAAAGCCTAGTAGCCAACAGTTTACCCCGAATAAGAACCAAAGCTGAGGCCTGGTTCGACCCAAGAGATCCCCAAGCCACCGAACAGGGAGTGCTCAGGCAACTGACCCTAGCTTACCCGAACGGCAGAGAGACGGAAGAGTTCCCACAAAAGGGAAGGGTCCACGAAATCCGACCTAGCCAGGATAAGAGGGAATGGCGCCATGAGGGGGGCAACCCCTCCGATACAAAACGTACCTGCTTCGGGTGTGGAAAAAGTGGGCACTGGAGAAAGGATTGTAGAAAACCTTGGAAGAATAGCACAGGAAAGAGTTCTCCAGCCCCAGCCAAAAGGGGCGAGACAGATAATCCAGTCCCTCCCCACTCATTCGATACCTTTCTAACTGCACTCCGAACCATGTTAGATGGCCCTGGGAAGATAGCCACCGCCACTGGTACCGAAATCCCATCTGCCCCATCCCAACCAAAACCGTGACTAGGACAGGCACAGCCTGTCCACTGTGTTCCCTCGAGTATGATGCGTGGGGGAGATCGACCGTTCAGATGGAAAAGGTGAAAAGAGACTTACCTGCTAGACACCGGTGCCTCAAGCACCCTTATCTATGCAGCTAACCCCGCCGCCTCACCTCTGTCTAACGGGTCCCCTACAGCTTGGTGGGTTTCACAGGCACTGAACAGACTGGCTCATTCTCCGTTCCACTCTCCATTCATTTAGGTACACTCCACACTAAGTGGACTTGTGTCCTGATGAAATGGGAGCAGGAAGGGAGAGAGATTCTGGGGGCTGACTTCATCCTAGGCCACGGGATCCTAGTGGATTTAAGAAACCACTGTCTTTGGGGGTCAGTCTGTATGGGACAGGAGAATGAGGTCATGGTTATCCCGGGCAAAGGGACGGTGTGCACCATGAAGCCAAAAGAGGGTTACGACCTTGAATCACTGGTCAGTAACACTCCGATAGAATACCAAGAATATGTGAGGAAAAACCTTGCAGCTTTTGCAACTCACAAACACGACTATGGGAGAATAAACGGGGTCGAGATTAGCATAGATGGGGACCCCATGACCCGACCACAGAAACAGTACAACTTCCCCAGGGAGGCGAAGGCAGACATGGAAACAGCCTTGGGTTCTCTGGTTAAACAGGGGGTATTGAGACCAATAGCTACTCATGTGAACTCTCTATTGTGGTCGGTTAAGAAACTGGACAACTCCTGGAGAGCCACGGTGGACTATCGATACTCAACCGTAACATCCCTGCCTGTGCACCCACCGTTGCTGCCGTCGCCGACCTCATTGGAAGTATCCCAGCCTCCACGACCACCTTCACGGTGCTGGATATTTCCAACGGGTTCTGGTCCATACCTTTAAGAAGGAAAGATCAGTACAAGTTTGCTTTTACCTTTAAGGGACAGCAATACACTTGGAACTGTCTTCCTCTGGGCTTCCACAACAGCCCCAGTATTTTCCATCAGTGTATGGCCAACTGTTTAAAGAACTTCAGCAGACCCCAGCAGTTGGTGCAGTATGTGGATGACCTGCTCCTGTTCACCGATGAGGGGGAGGAGCATGGCCCACTGCTCACTGAGCTGCTGAAAGAAAAAGGATTTAAAGTAAACCCTAGAAGGTACAGATCGGCCTGAAGTAAGTAAAATTCCTGGGACTGGTTGTACGCGCTGGGGAAAGAGCCATTGACAAAGCTAGAAGGGAAGCAGTGCAGAAGTTACCCGCCCCCAACACAGTAATAGGAGTAAGATCTTTTCTAGGGATAACCGGGTACTGCAGAGATTTCACTGAGGGTTATGCAGTCACCGCTGCCCCTCTGCTCCGACTCCTACACAAGGGAGTGGAGTGGGAATGGGACAAAGGTTGCGAGGCAGCATTTATCCAACTCAAGAAAGACCTGCAGACCGCGCCAGCTCTAGGGGCCATCGATGGGGGTAAAGAGTTTTTCCTGGAGGTAGCAGCCAGTGGGGACAGCCTGAGCGCAGTACTGCTCCAAGAGCGGCACGGCCGGCTGAGACCAGTGGTCTACTCCTCCAGGATACTCACGGACGTGGAGAAGGGATACTCCAACTGTAAGCAGCACCTCCTAGCCACTGGGCTGTGAAAAGATCACTGATCTTCAAGGGGGGGTCCCCTATCACACTCCTTACCCACCATATGCCCACCCAAATGCTCCTGGATGGGAGAATCAAGGACAGGACAGTGAGCAGTGCCCGCATTGCTCGCTGGACCCTGCTCCTCTCTCAAATGGACCTAAGGGTAAAGGGTCTCTGCGAGCCAAGACTCGCAGCCAACATGATTTATCCAGGGACAGCCCACCGGTGTTCTGTAGAAGAGGTATGGGAAATTAACATAGGCTTTCGGGCTGGGTTACACCCCATAAGCCGAGAGATCTATGTGGACGGTTCAAGCACACTATCTGCGGGTGAACGACTCACAGGCTGCGGAGTTTATGACCCCGAGGTAGGCACTGCCCTGGCGTTTAAACTCCCCAGTACTATGAGCGCCAGCACGCTGAACTGTCTGCGGTGGTGTACGTAGTCACACATCCCGAAGAATTCCCTACCCCATACACGATTTGCTCTGACAGTATGTTCACATGCAATTCGTGTACGGAGCACCTGACTATTTGGTCCCGCCGCGGATACACATCCGCAGACGGGAGACCCCTGGCAATTAAGCCCCTACTGGAAAAGATCATGAAAGCTGTAGGGGAGGAAGGGAATATCTATATACATAAGGTGAAGGCACATTCCACCACCGAACCCCGTAGCGAGGGAAACCAGCAGGCTGACATGTTGGCCAAGCAAAGTGCCCGCACGGGCAAGCTCTGGGATCTGTACAACCCAGGACCCATTGCAGCAGTCAGGGGCAGGATGGGGACGGCAGGGAAGGCAGGGATAGCTTTGCCCCCGGACCTAAAAATGGTTCAGACCAAGACCCCGTCTCAAAACTGTCCTGAACACGCTTGCTAAAGGGGAAGGGATAGACGGCCCATACGGCACTGTAGCAATTGCCATTAAAGAAGGCATGCTGTTCAGGGGAGAGCAATGAGTAGTACCGCAACAACACCGGAGAGAATTCCTCCAGCTGGCCCACGAGGGTCCAGGAGCAGGACACCCCGGCCCTGAGACCACTTGGCAACGAGTGGAACAGGCAGGGTGGTGGCCAGGACTCATGGAAGACGTCCGCGAGTTCTGTGCTAGCTGTCTGGTGTGCGCGGCCAACAACCCCGACCCCCAGAAAAGAAAGGTGTCTATGGGACATATCAGGAGGGTAGAGGGACCCTGGCAGTCGATCCAAATCGATTACATCAGGCCCCTAACCACTGACCAGGGAGGCTACAAGTATTGCCTAGTATTGGTGGATGTATTCAACAAATGGGTGGAAGCCTTCCCATGCCGAACAGTCACTGCCCTGGGAACAGCTAGGATCCTGGTCAGAGAAGTGTTCTCCCGATGGGGACTACCACAATACGTGGAGTCCGACCAAGGGAGTCACTTCACCGGGCAGGTACTCGGCATCAAGGGAAAATGGCATATCGCCCACAACCCGCAGTCATCCGGGCCTGTGGAGCATTTAAACCGCACCATCAAAGAAAGGCTGCGCAAAGAGACAGGGGACACACCCAAAGGGTGGGTAGAGTTCCTACCACTGGTCCTTATGGGGATCCGGGCCAGCCAGTCAAAGAGCGGGTGACTCCCCGTACAAGCTCATCACCGGCAGAGCCATGCGAACCCCCACCCATGTGTTAGCCCCGGGACTCACGGAAGGTCAGCTTAGGGAAGCGAACCGGGACAGCTTTGTCAGGAATCTGTTTGAACACCTTAAACAGATTCACTGGCAGGCTGCTAACAACATGGGAAAACAGCATCGGAGTAACCGACTGCTGCCAGACTCCCGCAAACACCATGAATGGGAGACAGGGGACCAGGTTATGGTAAGGAACTACGCTAGAGTAGGGGTCTTTGAGGCACTGTACATGGGACCGTACCACATTGTCGACAAGGCAAGCCCCATGGTCTATGCCATAAAATTGCCCCGCCGAACAAAGTGGTTCCACATAAATCAGTGCAAACTTTTCAACCCAGGGGCAGCAGCTAAACGTAAGGGATAGCCAAAAACTGTAAACCGTACTAAAGACAGGGACCCCCAGCCAGCAGCCTCGGGCAATGAGGGACCCTCAGAACAGATAGCGGTGGACGAGCCACCAAGTGAGAGTCCCCAGCCCGTAGCCCTCGACCAGGCAGAACCCCCAGGGGAAGAAATGAACCAGGCAGCCACCCCCAAAGGAGCGATGTGCTAACGTTCCCCCGATAGTGTGGGACTCAAACCCACCTCCGGTCAGGACATTCCGGGTCCGGCGGTGCAAGCCGACTTACTACGGGCCTCGCTGGACACCCAGCGGAAAAAGAATAAAGAAAGAAGGCAGGAATTAACCTGGCCACCCGGAGACGGGTGGCAGATGTACATATTTCGTACCATATGGATTTGAGAATGTTTAGTGAATAATTTTAAGTTGTTTGATTACCTGTGTAATGATATGTATTAGTAACTGGGGTAAGAAAAAGAATCTACCTGTGCAGCTATTAAAAGAGGCACAGGCCGAGTAATACCCGGGAGTAAGAAGAATCTACCAGTATAACTATTAAGGAAAGCACTGGTGAGATAACAAACAAAATGGCTGAGAGATAAAAGTTAGAAGCAGACATCAGTTCACAAGGAATTGAATAAGACAGCTAGTCAATTAAAGACTATACTATGTCTAAAAGGAAGAGAGCCCAATTTGGAACTCAGTCACCTTTGTTAAGCCAGAGAGCTTTCTCAGGGCTAGACAATCTGTTTTATGTGCCCCTACAGGAAAGAAAGCAGCATGAGAAGGATCCTGTTCCTGCTCGCCCTGATAAGGAAGAGCAGCAGCGACCGAGGAGACGTAGAAGAATCCCTCATTTACGGGTGCTCAGGAGAAAGAGCACCGATCGTAACCGCCGGGGGTGGCACTCCAGACACGGAAGAACTCGAGGGAAGATGGCCAGGGTGGCTGGGATCTAATTCTACCCGCTACTCCAGCCAGGAAGTTTTACCTGCGGGGAGGCCTCAGTTCCATGCTCCCAGATATGGATCATCGCTGCCCGAGTCAGTGTTACAGAGGGAAAACATGTGTGTTTGATTTGCAAAGGGAACATTCCCCTGGGAAGGTGGCTCAGAAAACTCAACAAGGACGCATGGGACCAGGAATCGGACTGGGAAAGACTCGGTAATGATACGTACCGCACCATCACGGGGACACGGGGAGGAGTAAAGGTGTGTTGGGACAAATGGTGGGAATCCGAACAAGGAATTTCCATTTGCATGTGGGGATCAGAGAGTATTTGTCCGCAGGCATATCGATCGCCTTCGCCAGGCAATGGCAAGATGAAGGGGAAGGGATGGGCTGGGATTCTAGCCTACACGGATGCGCGGTCTCACACTCCCCACTCCCAATTAATGCCACCGAACCAAGAGCACACATTAAGAAACCCCTGCCCACAACCCCGCCAATACACACAGAAATAGAAAGGTGTCCTACCACCACCAAAGGACCAGGGAACGGATTAGTATTGGTACCGACCGAAAAGGTGTTATACCAGGGGGTACATTATGCAGTAGCTTCAGTAATTTTAAACCTTACCGAGGTACACCTACCTGCATGGTGCCCGAAAGAAACAGAGCTGCTATACCAGGCCCTACTTAAAGACATGTTCAAGAAATGTTATGAGTTAGACTTTGGAAATGTAGACAAAGCAGACCTATACACCCTAAATGCTAGGGACACCATGGGCTTGGGGAGACCGAGAAGGGGATTCATAAACGACGTTTTCACTGCCTACAATACAGGATCCTCTAATAAATAGCCTAGATGACATAGCACTACAAACACAGATAAACAGTTTAAAGAACCAATTGAGAAAAATCCTGAAACAAGAGAACACAGTAGTGTTCTGTGTAATGATATGTATTAGTAACTGGGGTAAGAAAAAGAATCTACCTGTGCAGCTATTAAAAGAGGCACAGGCCGAGTAATACCTGGGAGTAAGAAGAATCTACCAGTATAACTATTAAGGAAAGCACTGGTGAGATAACAAACAAAATGGCTGAGAGATAAAAGTTAGAAGCAGACATCAGTTCACAAGGAATTGAATAAGACAGCCAGTCAATTAAAGACTATACTATGTCTAAAAGGAAGAGAGCCCAATTTGGAACTCAGTCACCTTTGTTAAGTCAGAGAGCTTTCTCAGGGCTAGACAATCTGTTTTATGTGCCCCTACAGGAAAGAACTACACGAGGATCAGGCTATGACTGTCCATTTAAAAGAAATAGTGGCTGAGCTGGAAAAACATGCACAAACATGGGCAAGGGCCGCAACAACCTGGAGGATTTAAAACAAGGTTTAGTCCCCTCTTGGATCAGGAACAAGCACCTCGCAGCCCTCCACCCGTACAGCAATTCACTAAGCCCATGCCAGCTCCGCCTAGCTTCTGAAGCTTACCCTGTCCCAGTAGACTGTGGGAAATCTAACCACACTATTATGAGGATAGTATTAAGGATGCCGGTCATGGATGGGACAGCCCGACCCGCACCGGTATACTGGGTGGAGAACATTGGAGTTATTCAGGGAGGTGCACACATTCGTTTCGCAGTGGTCCCACCCTATGTCATAAAGTGGGAGCACGCTATAACGGGTACTGACCTCTCCGGGTGCCGGAGCCGGGGTGCACACGTGATACTGTGTCCCCAGTACTTGAGTGCTCATTCAAAGTCACAGTGTGGGTTTAAAGCTGCTGGCACACAGCCTATTAACTGCACCATGGAAGTAATGACACAAGACCATATCCCTCCACAGGTAGCATACATAGGGGGGGACATATTGTGTCACCACCAGTGCGCCCCACTACCAACATGGACACTTCTGGTGTCCGGTGAGTGACAGCAGTTTTTGCTTCAAACCTGAAGCATCAGTTCAAGTGGCCCAGGAACGGATTGTCCCCATTCCTGAACCCTCCACTGTCCACCTCACTGTGAAGGAAAACATTACAAACCTGCAGGATTATGTTGTACATTTTGGCTCTGCAATTCCCCCTCTACCCGAACATCTTACCGCTCTGCTAAAAGTTGTAATTATCTCACAAAAACACTTCTACGCTCGAGAACAGAAAACAATTGAGATAGGGAAAAAGATTCTCAAGATCACCATTCCGCTTTGGTGGGACCTTTTCAGAAATATAGAAGTCCCAGTCTGGATCCAAATCACTTCCCACACTTTAGTTATCTGTCAACTCGCGATTATTCTTTACTTATGGTGTCTCATTGCCGAGTGAAACGCAGAGATCGTCGGGTCAGGCACCAAAGGGTGCTGTACGCTCCTTGGCCGAACTTGGGAATCGCGCAGGGAGGGGTGACACCATACTACCATGTTTAATTTGTGTTTGATTTTACCTGCTGTAAACCGCAAAATGTCGAGTGTTGTAATAGTGTTACTTATAATGTGTTTGGCTATGTACCTTTATTTTACTGAACTTAAAGTTGTGTTTGACTGTATACCGTTATTTTACTGTGAAAACCGAGTGAATGAGGGACATCGTACCCCCTCTATGCTGTAACCGAATTATAATGATTGTATTCGCATGTAAACAGCATTGCATTTCAACGGGGGATGCATGTTAATGTTTAGCTAGTATAAATGCAGGGAAGGTTGACTCTCGGGATCACGAATTTTGCTTACCTTGTTTGACACTCAAGAGTGTGAAGTGTCTACAGGGACTGAAGGATGCAAAATTAACGAGAACCCTGCCCCCCCACCCCCCCACCCCCCCCCCCCCCCCCACCCCCAGTGTTTGGGCTCATTCAAAAGGAAATTTAATTTGGGACTATCTACTGGAAAGTTTGAAATCCTAAAGTGCTTATGGAAGAAACTACGAACTTTAATCGAATTTTGGACTTTTACAAGACAAATTCAAGCCTGTGGGCGGGTCTAAAGAACTAAAGAAGCCCACTTGATTATTGGAACTATCTGGATGTTAAGACTAAGTTAGCTTGTCTGGTGGAATGGACATTCGAAAACCCTTCTCCACAAGAGACATTTACATTACAACACCATCAAACCAAATTGAGAAATGCCATCTTCAACATGAATAAGAACAAAGGGCCCATATGCGAAAATCCAAGCACAAAAGATCATTGCGATTAGTAAGCTAATATTTCCATCAGGAAAAAGATTTAGAAATGCAACCCACCCAAGACACATTAACTTTTAAGGAGCCCGCCAAAATATTACAAAGAAAAGTCAAGCCCGCCAAATTTAAACAAAGAATCCTAAACTGATTTGGCGCGAAGATTAGAACAGCTCAAACCGTATAACTGGCCTCTGTTTTAACAGAGGTTAGGTTACTAGGTAGCTACAAGGTTGCTACTACCTCAGATGACACACTTTGCCATACAACCGAGACAACGCTGATGTCATCAAGACAGGGAGAGAAACCAACGCGACAGTTGTAAACTAACTTCTCCAGCCTCGAAGTCCTGAAGGAAGAAAGAACATCACCATCGCGGTAAGAACGGACCACAGCCAACGTGGTACCAACGAAAAACCACCGCGATCGACCAAACTTGAAACAAAACTCCAACAGGAAGAAACCGAAGAAATGAAAGTTTCCATTCTACAATCTAAGGCCTGACTACTAACAGGTGAAAACGTTACCTAAAGAGACTTTGAACCTATTTCTAACAAAGAAAACCGGGTACTTACCCCATGGATCCAAAACGCATCTTACCACATCAGCAGACTCAACCCAACTGAAGATTGCGCAGCAAGAAGTCTTCTCCGACGTTCGGGGTACGGCAAGCAGAACCTACAGAACTCCCGAAATCGCAAACTGCTGCTAACGGACCAGAAAGAATTGGTAAGCATAGTCCCTGCCTGCCCTGGAGTCTAATCTAGCTAGGATTAGGTGTTGGGAGGTGTAATTTTTACTGTAACTGTCATGTATCTCACACTACTATATATAACTGTATCTTACCATGCAATACATGAATGTAACTAGAAGCATACTTTACCACCAGGGGTGCACTTGCAGGAGACACTGCATACCTGTCCCACACAGGTATATAAAGACAGGTCTCAGGCAAGTGCGGCACCCGAGAGCTGTGAAATAAAGATGCAGGTCCAGAATGACCTTGACTTCAGCATGTGCCTCGTGTAAGTCTGTACTGCAGGGTCAGGACTTTACAGCGGCGACGAGTTACGGGATCACAGAATCCACAGAATGGCTACCAATGGCTCAGATGAGAAATACAATGCTGGAGACAATTGGGAGGACTTTATAGAAAGGCTCCAGCAAAGCTTTGTAACCAAAGACTGGTTGGGCGACGATAAGGCAGACAAGAGAAGAGCCCATGTCTTGACCAGCTGTGGCTCGAAAACATACGCCTTAATGAAGGATCTGCTGGCACCCGAGAAACCAGCAAGCAAGTCGTTTGAGGAGTTGAGCACACTGGTGAGAGACCACCTGAAGCCAGCGAGCAGCATACACATGGCCAGACACAGGTTCTACAACTACAGACGCTGTGTGAGACAGAGCATACCCGACTTTGTGGCGGAACTTCGGAGGCTGGCTAGTTTATGTGAGTTCTCCGATGAACTAAGGAGAGAAGTACTGAGAGACTTTTTTATTGAAGGAATAGGCTACGCAGGCATATTCCGAAAGCTTTTAGAGACCAAGAACTTAACCCTAGAGGCAGCAGCACTGGTCGCACAGACATTCTTGGCAGGAGAAGAAGAAACGAGGTTGATCTATACTGCGGGTACGACAACTAACGAAACATCGGAACAAGGGGTTCACAGCGTGAGACAAGCCGCTACCCCCATACACAGACAAAGGCAGGAGAGCAGGCCTTCAACAGCAGGCAGTGGCGCCAGAAGCCATCAAGGGCCACATGAACCCACCTCATCAAAGGGTCACACCTCATCAACCCATAATGCGAGCAAAAAACTACAGACTGAGAGAAGCTCAAGAGAGATCAGCCAGACACAGCTCATCCTTCGGAAACAATGGAAGCGGTCTGTGCTGGAGATGTGGGGGAAGGCACTCAACAAGGGGGTGTCGATTTCAGCATGCTGTTTGCAGAAACTGCAACTATACAGGGCATCTGGCTCGCATGTGCAGAAAAACAGCAGCTCGGCTGGTATACGAATCGGAAGGGTCGGAAAGCGGACCAGAAGACGGTGGGGACAGTGCCCGGGACACCGAGGTACAGCGGGTCAACACGATCAATGTCCACTGTTCTTACAACAAGACGCCTCCAATAATGATGAGGGTCCTACTCAATGGGATACCCATCAACATGGAACTGGACACGGGAGCTAGTTAATCTCTCATGAGCGTCCAACAATTTGAACAGCACAAAAGCAATAGACCAAAACTCACAAGGATCGACACCAAACTAAGGACCTATACCAAAGAAATCATCCCAGTCCTTGGCAGCGCCATACTCTCAGTCACACACAAAGGGACGGTGAACCGACTTCCCCTTTGAATTGTCTCTGGAGATCTCCCAGCACTGTTGGGGAGAAGCTGGCTGGCAAAACTAAATTGGAAATGGGATGATGTTCACGCCATGTCATCAGAGGAACGGACCTCCTGCTCAACAGTTCTAAGTCGTTTTGAACATCTCTTTCAGTCAGGTGTGGGCACCTTCAAAGGGACCAAATTTAAAATCTACATCACACAGGATGCCAGACATCACAAGGCTAGAGCTGTGCCTTATGTGATGAGGGAAAAGATTGAACACGAACTGGACCGGCTTCTGCGGGAAGGCATTATCTCACCCGTGGAATTTAGCGACTAGGCAAGTCCCATCGTCCCCGTCATGAAGCCTGATGGATCCGTACGAATCTGTGGGGATTATAAGTCTACCATAAACAGAGTCTCCCCACAGGACCAATACCCGCTGCCCAGAGCGGAGGACCTATTTGCCACATTGGCTGGAGGAAAACTTTTCTCGAAACTAGATCTCACATCTGCGTATATGACGCAAGAACTGACCGAAAGGTCTAAGTTACTCACCACCATCAACACACATCGAGGCCTTTTTATATACAATCGATGCCCATTCGGCATCAGGTCGGCAGCTGCTATATTCCAGCGCAACATGGAGAGTCTGCTCAAATCCATCCCGGGGACGGTTGTGTTTCAAGATGACATACTCATCACGGGCAGGGACACCGACTCTCATCTCCGTAATTTGGAGGAATTACTAAGTCGATTGGATCGGGTAGGCCGAAGAGTTAAGAAATCCAAGTGTCTGTTTCTCGCGCCCGAGGTTGAATTTTTGGGCAGAAGGATTGCTGCTGATGGAATCCGCCCAACAGAATCCAAAACCGAAGCAATTCGTCTGGCACCCAGGCCCCGGAATGTCTCAGAACTGCGCGCCTTTCTCGAGCTACTCAATTACTTTGGGAACTTTATGCTGAACTTGAGCACGCTGCTGGAGCCTCTCCACGTGCTACTCAGAAAGGGGTGCGAATGGTTTTGGGGGGACGGCCAAGAACGCGCCTTCAATAAGGCACGCGACCTTCTATGTTCCAACAGTGTTTTAGCCTTTTTTGACCCAGGTAAAAAGCTAGTTCTTTCTTGTGATGTGTCAGTGTATGGGGTCGGGTGCGTTTTACAGCTTGTCAATAATGCGGGTAAATTACAACCCATTGCTTATGCCTCCAGGTCACTTTCGCGGGCGGAGCGCGGGTACGGTATGGTTGAGAAGGAGGCGCTTGCATGCGTGTACGGTGTCAAAAAGATGCACCAATACCTTTTCGGGGCCAAGTTCGCCTTAGAAACCCACCACAAACCCCTCACGTCCCTGATATCCAAGTGCAAGGCAATAAACGCCAACGCCTCGGCGCACATTCAGCGGTGGGTACTCATGCTGGCGTCTTACGACTACACCATAAGGCACAGACCAGGCACAGACAACTGTACCGACGCGCTTAGCAGACTACCCCTGGCGACCACGGAAGAGTCCGACAAACAGGACTGTGAGATGGTCATGGCAATCAATGCCTTTGAATCCACAGGTTCGCCCATAGCGACTCGCCAAATCAGAGCCTGGACGACCAGCGACCCCACGTTATCCTTAGTCAAAAGATGTGTTTTAACTGGTGACTGGGCAGAGGCTCGCGATGCCTGCCCCGAGGAGATCAAACCTTTCCATAGGCGCATGCATGAACTATCACTACAGGCAGACGGCCTGATGTGGGGCAGCCGAGTAGTTATGCCCTTGCGAGGCAGAGAAGCATTTGTCCGGGAGCTCCACCGCGAACACCCGGGGATCGTTCTTATGAAGACCATAGCCAGACCCCACGTCTGGTGGCCTGGCATTGACGCGGACTTGGAGCTTTGCGTCCGGCAGTGCACCATTTGTGCCCAACTCAGTAATGCCCCCAGGGAGGCCCCCCTAAGCCCCTGGCCCTGGCCCACCAAACCGTGGTCGTGGGTGCATGTAGACTATGCGGGCCCATTCATGGGCAAAATATTCCTCGTAGTCGTCGATGCATTTTCAAAGTGGATCGAGTGCACCATTTTAAACTCGAGCACCACCTCCACTACTGTGGAGAGCCTTAGAACCATGTTTGCAACGCACGGCATTCCTGACATATTGGTCAGTGATAATGGTCTGTGCTTCACCAGTGCAGAATTTCAAGATTTTATAGTTGACCACGGCATAAATCACGTTAAGACGGCACCGTTCAAGCCGGCCTCCAATGGCCAGGCGGAGCGAGCAGTGCAAATCGTTAAACAAGGCATGCTAAAAATCCAAGGTCCCACGTTGCAGAGCCACCCGTTGCGACTGCTACTGGCATACAGATCTCGTCCGCATTCATTGACTGGGGTTCCTACTATTGATGAAACGGACCTTAAGGACTAGGCTCTCGTTAATCCTCCCAGACATGCATGAAATTGTTGAGGCAAAGCGCCGGAAGCTAACTGAGTACCATGACCGAAATTCGAGGGAGAGGTGGAATGAGGTAGGGGACAAAGTGTTTGTGCTAAACTATGGCAGGGGTCCCAAATGGCTTGCAGGGACAGTAACAGGCAAGGAAGGAAACAGGTTGTACAAATGGACAATGGCCAAACCTGCCGGAGACATGTAGACCAAGTAAAAAGTAGATTCACCAACGACACTGCAGAACCAGAGGCAGACTACAATGTGGTACTCACACCACACCTGGTGGACAGAGGGAACAAACTGAGGAAAGGGCAGTCTCAACAGACAGCCCAGGCGAGATACCAACAATCATACTGAACGAAACAGACAGCCCAGGCGAGATACCAGCAATCACATCGAAAGAAAAACAGGCACCAAGGCAAACAACTGAACCACAACTAAGATGCTCCACGCGAGAGCGTAGACCACCTGAGAGACTGAATTTATAAAGACAATAAGACCTTGGGGGAGGGTGATGTCATGTATCTCACACGACTGTATATAACTATATCTTACCATGATATACATGACTGTAACTAGATATGACCTGTAACCACAAGCATACTTTACCACCAGGGGTGCACTTGCAGGAGACACTGCATTCCTGTTCCCCACAGGTATATAAAGAGAGGTCTCAGGCAAGTGCGGCACTCGAGAGCTGTGAAATAAAGGTGCAGGTCCAGAGTGACCTTGACTTTGTGTAAGTCTGTACTGCAGGGTCAGGACTTCACAGTAACCCCCCTTTGAATGTGTAATGTATTGTTCTTTATAAGTTTGACAATGTATTTTCCTGACTGTAATAAAATCAAAGTTCTTTTGCATCAAACCAGTTGTCCTTTGCACTTTATCACATCCCCCAAATAAACCCAGAGTCTAGAACCCAAGGGAGTGGGAGCGATTCGAACCGCTGAAGTAGGTCAGAGGTGAACCTGACCCCCAGGACCACCCACTTACAATACGAACGCCTCCGACCAAAAAGAAATCTCTGAAAGTACCTGGTGGTATCGGAGGAATGTAGGGATCCCAGTCGGAGATCTAGATTCACTGCGCAGCACACGGGGAGATGCCTTTCAGGTACGTACAAGCTGGATTCACTTGGGCCTGGACCACCAATCACTATGCAGTATTCTCATTGATAAAAATGGGAGCTCTGTTTGTACGGACTCCCATGACTATCAATGAGAAAACCCCCTAAAACACCGAAACACAGCAAAGTAAATAAGTAAAAACCTCACATATTTAAAATGAATTGAAATTAAATATAATTAAATGTTTTAGAAAAAAAATATTTTTTTGGATTTTTTATGTGGTTTAATAGTGTTAAAAATAAACTTACAGGGTTTTTAATATAAAAATGAGTGTTTAAATTTAATTTTTATATATTTTAAAACTCTTACGCTGATAAAAGTATGCTATGCGTCTGCTTTTACCAGGCATAAAAGTTTGAAGAACATTCGCTGGGCATGAGTTGAGCAAATAGCCCAATCTCTGCCCCATTGATGTCCTTCTCCCACGCATGCGGAGGATCTGTCTTGACAGATCGGAAAAGCCGGTTTTTGGCCCATGCGCATTGAGCCCTGAAAACCGGCTTTTGCAAGGCCTTGTGGGTCCGTGCGCACTTCGTATGTACCCGGCGAGGCCAGAATTTTCAGCCCAATATGTCATGCCTTTAAATCGACTTCATTTTTTGACGAGATAACTAAAGGTGCGTTCCGTTACAGGTTCAGCATCAGTGCAAAAATGATTTCAGTAAGTGTAAATCCAGAGTCCGAGTCAGACCTGAAGGAACATCTCACACCACTTTAACGTGACAGCACATGGGGGTAATTTGCAAAGTCACTGCCTGGCCCATAACTTGGCGGAGCAGATCGCTCGCCTAATTTCAATAGCCACAAAAATCAGGCCAATTCTACAATGGGTGGCAGATCCGCTCAACCAGGAAGCTGGAAATTATCTCGAGTATAAATCCAGTGTGGTGTCAAACTTGGTTTGCGAAGTGGTCGGGGGCCTGTTGGACCTTAATTTAAATGTCTAGGGAGCAGATATTCTCCCCTCCCTCTTCTATAAACATTTAAATTTCCAGCTTTTGAGGGACAGACCTGTAGATGTGTGTATCGAGGGTCTCTGCACAACTTTCTTCTAAACAGGACAGTTTTAGTTCCAGCCAGACAGTAGCCAGTAAACAGGGTTCTGCCTGGCTGGAACCTGAACTGGAGCTACCAGCAGCTGCAGCCATAGAATCATAGAATAGTACAACACAGGAGGCCATTCAGCACATTTGCACAGCTCTTTCGAAGAGCAATCCAGTTAGTCCCACTCCCCTGCTCTTTCCCCATTGCCCTGCAGTTTTTCTCTTTCAAGTATTTATCCAATCTGCATCTACCACCCTATCAAGCAGCGCATTCCAAATCCTAACCACTTGTTGCATAAAGAAGTTTTTCCTCATTTCACCTCATCTATGGTTTTTTTTGCCAATCACCTTATATTTGTGCTTTCTAGTTATCGAACCTTCAGCCAGTGGAAAGAGTTTCTCTTGATTTACTCTATCTAAACCTTTCATGATTTTCAACACCTCGATCAAATTTCTTCCTAGCCATCTCTGCTCTAAGTAGAACAAGCCTAGCTTTACCATGTAACTGAAGTCCCTCATCCCTGGAACCATTCTGGTAAATCTCTTCTGTACCCTCTCCAAAGCCTTCACGTCCTTCCTAAAGTGCAGTGCACAGAATTGGACACAATACTACAGATGGGGCAGTGTAAATGCACTGCAAATTAGTGTATGAGGGTAATCCAGTCGATGTAGTTTACTTTGATTTTCAACAAGGCATTTGACAAAGTAGAACTATTGGGAAAGGTTAAGGCTCATAGAATTCTTAACAAATTGCTCAGGGAGATTGAGATTTGGTTTAGCAATATAAGACATAAGGTGGTGATAAGTGGGAAATGCTCTGCAGGGAAACAGGAACCAATGTCTTTCTACTGGAATCTGCTTTGGGATTCCTACTGTTCACACAATTTCTAAATGATACATTGCAGTAATATTTAATACTAACAGGAACATTTTAGGCAGGTCATGTATAGAATAACATTTGGTTGTAGATTATAGATAGACTAATGTGGATAGGCTATGATATTAATTAGGCAGATATATTTTAATGTGAATAAATGTAAGGTAATGTGTATAGAAACACTCAACAGCAAAATATGTGTACCACTAATCATTGTAGAGTCAAAAATAAGGGTGCTGGACTGGAAAAAGAAAAATGTTCAGCAAGATAAAAAGGTATCTGACCCAAATGATCGGCAGAGCAATTATCAAACAAGTCAGCACTTCAGTAGTGGGAAATCTTCAAATTTGTGATGTCAGTTAATATTTTGAAAATAATTTGTCACTATCTCTGCGAGATAGATGACAGAGATCTCTGTACTTGATTAGAAATAACCTGCTGTGCAGAGTTCAATGCTGCTGAAGTCTTGACAGCCACTGACAGAGCTGTCACAGTGCTGAAATTGGTTTCCAATTCTGGTTGTCGTAGTGTACATAAATCTGTGATGGCGCCCTTTGGGGATCATAGTCTGCACAGGCAGGTGTTTAGACAGGTCAAGATACAAAACTCTGGGCCTGTACATGTGTTGCGGTGTGAGAACGTATTTGAATGGAGCATCATCATCATTGAATGAAGCATCTAAGGTGCAGCACATCAGTACAGCATGCCTCCTCTTCCACCAGGACCTGAAAGTAGAATAGAATGCCCACAGAATTATCCACAAATGCACCTTCTTCCTAGAGATACCACCGAAAACCTAGAGGTTTCATCACTTGATCCTTTGCCTCGTTCACTCAAACAGCCTTTCTTTGCCATCCATAATAGTTTTATAATAAATGAGTGTTCAGAGAAAATGAGAAAACACCCTGTTTTTTTTTAAACCTGTGATTTTCTCTTGGGCTGCTCACAGTGATGTCCTGGAGATTAACCTTCCATTCCTGGAGATTGCGGGGCAATCCTGACAAGTTGTCAACCCTGCTCTTTCCCCAGTAATCATGACATCACTGAGCTGGGTCAAACAGGAACTCTCTCTCTCTCTCTTTTACTGACCAATAAAAATGGACCATTTCCTTCTCATCAGCAACCTAATAAGCATACAGAACAAGAAATAAAAGTTTGGCCCAATATTTTTTTTCTTACTTTGGTTGTCACTTGAATCCCCTCTAAGTGAAGGGCCTTTGATCTGATCCATTCCTTCCTGTGCCAAAGGAGGCGGGGTTTTTTGCGGTGGTCAGCAGAGTCCATCTGAGGCACTGCCAGAGATGGGTCATTGAGAGGGCGCCAGGTCACAAGACAGCGAGTCGTGTTTCGGGTTCTTCCCACGGAGTTCTGTTGACTCTATTTCTATCGCAGACCAGAGGTCGGAAATTTCCGAACAGCTGTGCGGACCCGCTCGAAGTTGCAATCGGCGGGTGGCGCGCGCCCAAAACTCCGCGTCGTTTCTGTGTTGAAGAAAACTTTTTTACTTCACGTTTATTTCTTCCCGGGGAAATTTCTCCTTCAGGTATGTGGGTGTATTCTAACGCAAGGTTTTTGTTGTTGAAAATTTGCACAACCATGTTTGCGGGTTTCAGATATTCCAAAACTTTTTTTTTTGGAACTCTTGGTGCTAAATGTTGGTAAACATTTCCACAAGATTCCCTCCAGTACCGATTGGGGGGAGGCTAATCTTTCGTCAGGTTTTATTTTTAGGTTTAATTCAATTATGGTTTTAAATACGTTTCTTCCCTCGATTAATAGATTTTAAAACTGGGGTTAATGGATTCTCGGGGGTGGAGAGAAGGGCTGGGGGAAGCACATGGATGTTAAGATTGACAGCCAGAGCAAAGAATAAATGGTAGCAAGAGGGAAGGAAATTGGTGGTGGGGGAAGTAACACCCATTCAAAAATGATGCAAGGGAACTGATTTGGTCATAATGCTGCTTGTAGATGTTGTAGAGTTCATAATGAAATATATTGTTATATAAAATGCTGGAAATACTCAGCAGGTCAGGCAGCATCTGTGGAGAGAGAAACGAAGGGTTTCCAGCATTTTCTGTATTAATTTCAGATTCCAGCATCTGCAGTATTTTGCATTGTATTTTTTTAAATATCATTTATGAATGTTTTGCCAAGTTATGCACTTTTACGTTTGCTTTCACTAGTATAGTTGGCTGACAGGTCATTTAACTTGGACTGTTAAGCACCAAACTAGAACCCAGAATGAAATCAGCCAGCCTTAAATTTAAAATACCTTATTTCCCCCCTTACAAAGTGATGACTATATGTTGAATCCACTCCTAGCTAAAGCAGTTAATGCTGTGTTAATACCATTGAAAAGATAGATAAATATTTGGTTAAGAATTAGAAATGACATGTCATGAAAGGCAAGTGGTAAAGAATGAACAATGCAAGCACTGTAGTTTTGCTTGACTTAACTTTTGGATGCTTTATCAAAACTTTCCTGGGGAAGTTAAAAGGGTTGGGTCGAGTCCATGGTAAAACTAATTGTACAGCAACATAGAAAGATACTGTTTCTTGTTCTGTGTTCCTAAGACTTGTAACTCGGTACTGAACATTGTTTACTGGTTTTTGATGTTTGAATATTGTGAGTTTTTTTTCTGTGGATTAACTGATTTAATGGGACCTCACAAATCAGTTGTGGAATTCCTACAGCCTGAAATGTAATAACATGTTAGATACTGGTTCTTATTGCTGAGAACATGTCAGTTCTTGAAATCTTAAGATGAAGAATCTACAATGGGTCATGAATTTGCGAATACAAATGTTCTCTTGCTGACTATGGGAGGACAGAGAAATCAGTTCTGAGTCTCTCATAGCATTCCCTTCAGAGCAGGAAGTCTTGGCTATTTATCATTATATCATGGAAATAAGCTATGGTGGGTTATTTCACTTTATTGCCTTAAGCTGTCCTGAAGTCGATGTTAACGAAGCAAAGTAAATGAAATGGTAGATACTAGAAAAGTGGCTATTTTGTCCCCATATCTATGGTGTGACAGAGATGGCTATTTTATTTGCTCATGTATCGGAAATGGTGACCATGAAATTACCGGGTTGTCGTAGAAATCCATCCGGTTCACTCATGTCCTTTTCGGGAATGAAATCAGCCATCCTTACCCGGTTTGATCTATATGTGACTCGAGACCCATAGAAATGTGGTTGACTCTAAACTGCCTCTCTGAAATGACATAGCAAGTCACTCAGTTTGTCAAGAAGGTGGCGTACCACCACCTTCTCAAGGGAAGGGGTAATTAGGGATGGGTAATAAATGTTGGCTTTGCCAGCCATGCCCACATCCCATGCATGAATTTAAAAAAAAAATATAAGTTTATGTCCCTGTTGTTCTGGACTCATCGAAGGAAATAATTTCTCTCTCCTCTCTCTCTCTCACTATCCTATCAACTCCTTTTAATCATTTTAAACACCTCAATTACATCACCTGTTAATCTTCCTTACTCAAAGGAGTACAAGCTTAGTCAGTGCAACCTGTCTTCATAATTGAACCCTTTTAGCCTCTATCATTCTGGTGAATTTGCATTGCACCCACTCTAGTACACTCCTAATAAAGGATGAAACTGTGTACAATGAGCAAGTGTGACCTTAGCTCCTTTTAATAAGACTCCAGAGTGCAGGTACCTCGTGGGTGGCCTGCTTATATACCGTGCTCCCAAGGGATGCTGGGATCCTTTGGGACTCCAACAGGTAGGCCCTGTGGTGATAGTGTAATACAGGTTACAAGGGGTTAGATACATAACATCACTCCAAGGCCAATATATCCCTCCTGAGGTGCAATGACTAGAACTGAACGCATTACTCCAAATGGGGTCTAACTAGAGCTTTATGTAACTGACAGACTATTGTAAATAGTAACTTTATAAAACCTGCACAGTTGAAATGTGCATCCTATGCTGTAGAAACCATCCCTCAAGATAAATGACATAGCTTCTACATTATTGCGAGCTGCAGCTGGAATTGATGAGCTTCTTCCGGAAAGGTTTCCTTCAATGTATATGCACCATCGGTTGACTGTTCATTGGTTGGTAGTGAGGTTGCTTCAGTGAATTGGTGATTTTTTTTTTATACTGGTGTTTTATAGGATCATGGAAGAAACCCGGAAGCTGGTGTCAGCAGGAGATTGTATCCAGATCTGGAACTTGCTGGTGTTCTCCCCAGAGGCAAACTTTAACCCTCACGCCTCTGAGCAGGAAGTGTCTTCCCTTTGCTGGAGCTCCAATAATATCCTTCAGCATAAGTACGAACAATGTTGCACCAGTAAGAAGCAGCTGAATGTGAGCACTGTTATACTGACATAAACTCGGAATACAGTTTAAGAGCAAAACTATAGAATGTATGATCTTTAGGTTTCTTCATTTTCAATTTTTATTAAGTTTCTGAGGAATTTTGTGTAACATTTAGCTTAAGCTCACATGAAAGAGCAATGGTGAGGCTGCTGACTCATGAAACCATGGCCCCGAAACGGGAAGGACCGTTACTGCCCATTTGTGAATGGTCGCCGCTTTGAGTTCAACTGGCCGCCCCGACGTAAATTAGTCCGGGAGACCTTGCAGTGTTGTGGACCATCTCCGCGATTGACTTGACTCTTGTGGCGGTGTGGGGCAGTAGTGACGTGGTAAAAGTGCGCACCTCTGCCGCTCCGCCCCCGGACCTATTTTCACCATTTAAGAAGCCGGACCTTTAGCTGATGGTGCTCCGCCAGCTTTTAGGACCGGTGCACAGTGGCAGAGATTTCGGAGCCGGTTTAGCTTGACAACAACAGCTGAATCAGCTTCTATAGATATGTGAAGAGAAAAAGATTAGTGAAGACAAATGTAGGTCCCTTGCAGTCAGAATCAGGGGAATTTATAATGGGGAACAAAGAAATGGCAGACCAATTGAACAAATACTTTGGTTCTGTCTTCACTAAGGAAGACACAAATAACCTTCCAGAAATACTAGGGGACCGAGGGTCTAGCGAGAAGGGGGAACTGAAAGATATCTTATTAGTCAGGAAATTGTGTTAGGGAAATTGATGGGACTGAAAGCCGATAAATCCTCAGGGCCTGATGGTCTGCATCCCAGAGTACTTAAGGAAGTGGCCCTAGAAATAGTGGATGCATTGGTGGTCATTTTCCAACATTCTATAGACTCTGGATCAGTTCCTATGGATTGGAGGGTAGCTAACGTAACCCCACTTTTTAAAAAAGGAGGGAGAGAGAAAACAGGGTATTATAGACCGGTCAGCCTGACATCGGTAGTGGGGAAAATGTTGGAATCAATTATTAAAGGTGTAATAGCAGTGCATTTGTAAAGCAGTGACAGGATCGGTCCAAGTCAGCATGGATTTATGAAAGGGAAATCATGCTTGACTAATCTTCTAGAATTTTTTGAGGATGTAACTAGTAGAGTGGATATGGTGTATTTGGACTTTCAAAAGGCTTTTGACTAGGTCCCACACAAGAGATTAGTGTGCAAAATTAAAGCACATAGTATTTGGGGTAATGTATTGATGTGGATAGAGAACTGGTTGGCAGACAGAAAGCAAAGAGTAGGAATAAACTGGTCCTTTTCAGAATGGCAGGCAGTGACTAGTGGGGTACCGCAAGGTTCAGTGCTGGGACCCCAGCTATTTACAATATACATTAATGATTTAGACAAAGTAATTGAATGTAATATCTCCAAGTTTGCAGATGACACTAAGCTGGGTGGCAGTGTGAGCTGTGAAGACGAGCTGAGAGGCTGCAGGGTGACTTGGACAGGTTAGGTGAGATGGCAGATGCAGTATAATGTAGATAAATGTGAGGTTATCCACTTTGGTGGCAAAAACAGGAAGGCAGACTATTATCTGAATGGTGACCGATTAGGAAAAGGGGAAGCGCAACGAGACCTGGGTGTCATGGTACATCAGTCATTGAAAGTTGGTATGCAGGTACAGCAGATGGTGAAGAAAGCAAATGGCATGTTGGCCTTCGTAGCAAGAGAATTTGAGTATAGGAGCAGGGAGTTCTTACTGCAGTTGTACAGGGCCTTGGTGAGGCCACACCTTGAATATTGTCTACAGTTTTGGTCTCCTAATCTGAGGGAGGGCATTCTTGCTACTGAGGGAGTGCAGCAAAGGTTCACCATACTGATTCCCGGGATGGCAGGACTGATGTATGAAGAAAGACTGAATCGACTTGGCTTATATTCACTGGAATTTAGAAGAATGAGAGGGGATCTCATAGAAACATAAAATTCTGATGGGTTTAGACAGGTTAAATGCAGGAAGAATGTTCCCGATGTTGGGGAAGTCCAGAACCAGGGGTCACAGTCTAAGGATAAGGGGTAAGCCATTTAGGACCGAGATGAGGAGAAACTTCTTCACTAAGAGAATTGTGAACCTGTGGAATTCTCTGCCACAGAAAGTTGTTGAGGCCAGTTCGTTAGATATATTCAAAAGGGAGTTAGATGTGGCCCTTACGGCTAAAGGGATCAAGGGGTATGGAGAGAAAGCAGGAATGGGGTACTAACTTTGCAAAAATGATCAGCCATTATGATATTGAATGGTGGTGCAGTGTCGAAGGGCCGAATGGCCTACTCCTGCGCATATTTTCTATGTTTCAGAGAAGTCCAGTAAGATCAGCAAGCTCCGAAGGGGTGAGGTCCCAGAGCCAGCTCCGTATTGATAAATGGGTTGGCAACAGTAACTAGTGGGGTACCGCAGGGATCGGTGCTGGTTCCTCAACTCTTTACAATCTATATTTATGACTTGGATGAAGGGACTGAGTGTAATGTAGCCAAGTTTGCTGATGATACAAAGCTGGGTGGGAAAGCAAATTGTGAGGAGGACACAAAAAAATCTGCAAAGAGATATAGACAGGCTAAGTGAGTGGGCAAAAATTTGGCAGATGGAGTATAATGTGGGAAAATGTGAGGTTATCCACTTTGGCAGAAAAAATAGAAAAGCAAATTATAATTTAAATGAAGAAAAAATGCAAAGTGCTGCAATACAGAGGGACCTGGGGGTCCTTGTGCATGAAACACAATGTTATTATGCAGGTACAGCAAGTAATCAGGATGGCAAATGGAACATTGGCCTTTATTGCAAGGGGGATAGAGTATAAATTCAGAGAAGTCCTGCTACAACTGTACAGGGTATTGGTGAGGCCACACTTAGATTACTGCATATAGTTTTGGTCTCCATATTTAAGGAAGGATATACTTGCATTAGAGGCTGTTCAGAGAAGGTTCACCAGGTTAATTCTGGAGATGAGGGGGTTGACTTATGAAGGCAAGTTGGGCCTATACACATTGGAGTTCAGGTGATCTTATCGAAACATACAAGATAATGAGGGAGCTCGACAAGGTGGATGCAGAGAGGATATTTCCACTCATAGGGGAACCTAAAACTAGGGGCATAATTTCAGAATAAAGGGCCGCCCATTTAAGATGAGGAATTTCTTCTCCAAGGGTTGTAAATCTATGGAATTCTCTGCCCCAGAGAGTTGTGGAGGCTGGGTCATTGAATATTTTTAAGGCAGAGATATGCAGATTTTTGAGTGACAAGGGAGTAAAGGGTTATGTGGAGCTGAGTCCATGATCAGATCGTCCATGATCAGATCAGCCATGATCTTATTGAATGGCAGAGCAGGCTTGAGAGGCCAAATGGCCTACTCCTGCTCCTATTTCTTATGTTCTTATGCTCAGCAATAAGTCCAAGAGCCTCTTCAATGTACCAGAGGAGTTCAGCACAGAATCTGGACTCGAGAGGGGGAATGGGAGTGTAACAAAGGAGAAAGAGATGAAAGGGACTAAGAAACACAGAGAAAATTTGATTTGGGGGAGGGAGAGAAATGGGAGTAGAGAAAAGAGAGAGGGGGGGGGGGGAAAACTAGAGAGAAATAGTGATCCCTAGATT
This sequence comes from Pristiophorus japonicus, assembly GCF_044704955.1. Lineage (NCBI taxonomy): Eukaryota > Metazoa > Chordata > Chondrichthyes > Pristiophoridae > Pristiophorus > Pristiophorus japonicus. The sequence continues at coordinate 80,899,192 of NC_091988.1, read as the reverse complement.
CACAGAGAGAAAACTGAAATCTCAATCCAGGGGCTTAGACGAGAAAAGTCGCCCTAGCTCAGCATTCTGCACGGTAACAAATGAGAATCTGTTCCACCTCCTGCGCCTCCATGCTAGATCCAAGGTCATCCCATCCTCTGTCATCAGACTTTAGCACGCAGACGATGCTTGCATCTGCACACACAACTCCAAGCCATCGTCAACACCTTCACCGAGGCGTATGAAAGCCTAGGCCTTACACTAAACATCCATAAGACAAAAGGTCCTCCACCAATCTGACCCTGCCACACAGCACCGCACCCCCCTCCCCTCCCGGTTATCAAAATCCACCAATGTCGGTGTTCTCGCCCAGGCCAACATCCCCAGCATCGAAGCACTGAGCATGCTCCATCAGCTTAACTGGGCGGGCCACATTGTCCGCATGCCCGACACGAGACTCCCAAAGCAAGCACTCTTCTCGGAGCCTCGACACAGCAAGTGAGCCCCAGGTGGGCAGAGGAAACTCTTCAAGGACACCCTCAAAGCCTCCTTGATAAAGTGTAGCATCCCACCGGCACCTGGGAATCCCTGACCCAAGACCGCCAAAGTAGAGGAAGAGCATCCGGGTGGGTGCTTAGTACCTCGAGTCTCATCAACTAGAGCAACCAGAAACCAAGCGCAGACAGCGGAAGGCGTGTCCGTCAATCCAGGCTCCCCACTCGCCCTTTCCTTCAACCAATTTTTGCCCCACCTGCGACAGACACTGTAGGTCCTGCATTGGACTCTTCAGTCGTCTTTTAGAACTCAGCTGAGACTGCATGCGAGCAACCAGAGTCTGAAAAACACCAGATATGACAACACTTGGGGCCCAAATTTCCACACGATAAAAAAACGTGCGCCCCTCCGAGCTATGCGCCCATTTTTCGTGCCTAAAACGGCGCCTAAAAAAAAAAATCGCGATTCTGGTGCGTTCTGCAGCTCCTTGTCTGCCTGGCGTGGCGCCCAGGGGGGCGGAGCCTACACTCGCGCCGATTTTGTAAGTGGGAGGGGGCGGGTACTACTTAAATTAGTTTTTTTCCTACCGGCAACGCTGCGTGTGCGCGTTGGAGCATTCGCGCACGCACAGTGTGAAAAAAACATTGGCACTCAGCCATTTTTGTAGTTCTTTGTAGCTGTTTAATTTTTGAATTTTTAAAAATAAAAGCACATTGCCATCAGCACTTGCAGCCTTCTCACTGTCTCTCCCCTCCCCCGAAAGAACGGGCGCCTCCCCCCCCCCCGCGGGAAAGAATGGGCGCCTCCACCTCCTCCCCCGCCCCCCTCCCCCGGCGGGAAGAACGGGCGCCTCAGGCTGACTGCAGCATTCTCTGTGCCTGAAGCACTTTCACACAGGTAAGAAGATGGTTTATTTAATCTTTTCTTTGCTTATAAATGTTTATTCAGGTTGGATTTATTTGTATAATATTTGTAGAAGTATAAATAAGGATTTATTGTAGAATTTAATGACTTCCCTTCTCCCCCCCCCCCCCCCCCCCCACCTCGTTCTGGACGCCTAATTTGTAACCTGCGCCTAATTTTTTAATGTGTAGAACAGGTTTTTTCAGTTCTACAAAAATCTTCACTTGCTCCATTCTAACTTAGTTTGGAGTATGTTTTCACTGTGGAAACTTTGAAATCAGGCGTCAGTGGCCGGACACGCCCCCTTTTGAAGAAAAAATTCTGTTCCAAAGTAGAACTGTTCTACCTGACTAGAACTGCAGAAAAAAAATTGGAGAATTGCGATTTCTAAGATAGTCCGTTCTCCACCAGTTGCTCCTAAAAATCAGGCGCAAATCATGTGGAAACTTGGGCTCTTAGACGTTCCGTCGACTCTTGCAGAACCGCGGCCATCCTCTCCAAAGCAGCACCGATACGCTCGTTCCCTCGTGCTTGTACTGCGATGACAGCTGACACATCACCCTAAGGGTGAATTTCCCGTGGGAATAACATCCCAATTAAGACTGCAAATTTCAGCTTTGCAGGGCTAATAAGACTGGAACACTTTTTTTTGTAGTCAAAACGCTGAATTTGGATCCAATGGCTGCCGCAACTATTGCGGCCCTAATCAGGGAAAAAAGGCCTTAACACCACCACTGGCGGCACTGAGTTTCGGGGCCCATGGGCTAGAGTTTTCCTAACCCGAGGTGCGCCGCTTTTGTCCGCCTCCAAGCGCGCCGAAAAAAAGACGTTTGTATTCTGGCTGCTCCCCAGCCTCTCCTCGGTAGTGGCGTAGCGTGGCCCAACGATTGGGGGCGGGGCCAGGTCCCGGCGCTGAAAACAGTGCCGGGACCTTTGCATATGCGCGCATGTGCAGTCGCTCCTGGCAGGCCTTTCTGCAAACGCCGCTGCAGGCTGTGTGGGAGGGGCCCGAAGCGTGCTGTCCCTAGCCCTGGCTGAATGGGCTCCCTCATCAGCTGCCCACTGAGTTCCCTAATGTAGGACTTCTACTTTTTTTATTATTTATTGATTGATTTTGGTGCTTTAGGTGCAGGGTTCCTCTTTTTATTTATTGATTGCTTATTACTTTGGTCTTGGTGCTTTAGGTGCAGGGTTCCTTCTATTTTATTAATTAATTGCTTATTACTTTTTGTGCTTTGTTTGGTGCTTGGTGGTTCTTTAAATGTAGTTACTTGCACTGATTCCTTAACTCTAGGTAAGGTTTTTCTGTGCGGACAGAAGTGACAACATACGCTGGCCTAAGTTAGTTTGGAGCAACTATTTGGGTAAGTGGCTGGGAACGCCCCCTTTTGGCAAAAAAAAACTGAACAAAAAAAAAACCTAACTAACTCGCTTACACTGGCGCAAATTAAATGACCAGAATTGCAACTAAAAAGATAATCCAGAAAAATCAAGTTGCTCTGAAAAAAAAAAAAGGTGCAACTCCTGGGGAAACTTGAGCCCATCTTTAGCATGAGTCAGTCCCTTCAACATAGGAAGGGAGAATGGATGTTTGGAGAGGGAGAAGAGGAAAATTTTACCCATACAGAATGTCATGCATTGTTCTATAATGGCTTTGCTAGTCTTCCTCAGACAGAAGTGACATTTCCTGTAGTGCAAAAGAACTAGATTGCTGGCTGGGCCTGGAAGAGCCTTGTTAGTAGTAGAACGATTTATTAATCTCTTTTTTTTTTATAAAGGTGTTTACACAGTTAAAACAGCAACTTGTAGAGCTGGTGTTTCTCTAATTGTTTTCATGTATAGTAAAGTCTTGTCTTGGACTGTAATTATTTGAAAAAAGCTAGTGTCACAATTCTCTGGAAGCAGCCCACAATAATCAGCACCATCTTTCAAACCAGTGTGATGATATGGCACATGCGAAACAGTTTGAAAGTTTTGCCATTAATTTTCTCATGCCACCTCGGTTTTCCAGAATACAAATGTTGATGTTAGAAAGGCACCATGATGCTCAACTAAGTGAGAGTTGTAACACACCGGATTGGAAGGTAGCAAATGTCACCCCGCTATTCAAGAAAAGAGAGAGCGAGAAAACTGGGACCTACACACCAGTTAGCCTGACACAAGTCATCAGGAAAATGCTGTAATCCATGATGAAGGAAGTGATAACAGGGCACTTAGAAAATCATAACTTGATTAGGCAGAGTCAACATGGTTTTATGAAAGGGAAATTGTGTTTCACAAATTTAGTAGAGTTTTTTGAGGATGTAACTAGCCAGCTAGATAAAGGGGAACCAGTGGTATTGTTTCAAAACATTCATAAAACCTCACACAGAAGCAGTACACATGAGCACCACATCTAAAACTTGCGTGTACACGATTTCTAGCAGGAAATCATGACCATGGCTTATCCAAGCCTGTTCACGTTACATGGTCTTGAAAGTAGTCAAGTTCTTACTGAGTGAAACTTTGTATCTCTATACTATTTTCTTTTAAATTGTATTCAATTTTACTGGGTTTTTATGATCCTTAGATCATTGAACAGATGGTTGGACAGGGATGAGGGGTTTTCCCGAATCAAGGGGTTAGACTTTCCACTTTCAGGCTAAGGCCAAAAGAAATGGGCCTTGTTCCAGCGATGCGGGACCTATCGCCCGTGCTGATCGCCGGCTCGAGGCCCATTTTTTGTTGCGATTTTCCACTCGGCCTTAGCCCAGCGATGTCAAATGGGCGATGTTATTTTTCGGCGATCTCCTGATCACCCAAAGAAAACGGAAGTGAATGGGAAAAAAAAAAGCTTCCCTAGCAACGCATCACTGATTTCTTTTTCAGGTTGATGTTTCTTCCTGCGTTTTGAGAGGTCAAGGGTCTTCACACATGCTCAGAAGCTCTGAGTGAGTGAGTGAAGCAGGTCAGAAAGTTGTATCCAAATTACAGATAAAGTTAAAGAATGGAGGGAGGTGCAGGAAAGAGAAGGGCCCAACCTTTCAGCGAAGAGGCAAATGAGGCCTTCGTAAATGCTGTCAGCTCCAGGTGGGAGGATCTGACTCTGGGTGGTCAGGGGAAACCTCCACCCCATGCATATCACAGGAATTGGTCCGAAATAGCTGATGTAGTCACATCGGTCTCCAATGAAACGCAAATGGTGGAACAGTCTACTAGCAGCTGCGAGAGTAGTTGAAATTTATATTTATGTATTATTTAATGATCTAAATAGTAACTAGAATCTGCAATGTTATTGGATTACATTTAAACAAATCTAAATTTTACGCAACCCAGCATAAAATTAAATGTTCACTTGTTCACTTCTTATCATTACTTAACTGTTCCCTTTCCATTCTTTCTGTAATGGTCACTTGTTGGCATGACTGTAATGGTCACTTGTTGGCATGACTGTGATGGTCACTTGTTGGCATGACTGTGATGGTCACTTGTTGGCATCACTGAAATGGTCACTTGTTGTCATCACTGAGATGGTCACTTGTCATTACTTAAATGGCCATTTGTTCTGTAAAATGTTCATTTCTTCTTGTAACGTTTTGGGGATTTTGAGGGAAGGGTGGGTTGGGGGTTGGAGGGAGGGTGTTGTTCTTTGTTAATAATAAAAAATAAAAATTCTACAACTTTTGAACCTTCTCAAGTTTTATAACGTACAGTTCTTCATGCAAATTTGTTTGTTTATTTTGTTTTCCCTCGGAATATCATTAAATAATTTCAATCTGTAAAAGCTATTTAATAAATAATTCCAATATATGCATAAATAAGGTGATGATACCTATTTATATTCCCTGTCCCAAATTTCTGAGTACAATTTGCATCAATTTTACTCTCTAAATAACTCCGAACAATTCTCCACCCTTCCTCAGAGGCTAAAAGTGGCGTCCGTAGTGCCCACTTCCCTCTCTAAGGCCCTGAAAAAGCAACTATTTTTGAGCACTCTTTTGGGCCTTGCATCGGCCCAGCGAAGTGCATGCTAAGTGCTGAAACTTGGGATGGGCCTTGTGAGGGCGATCATTTGGGCGATCATCTCAGCGATCAAAGTGGAAACTTGGGGGCCTATTTTTCCGGCGATATTTTGGGCCTAGTTTCCACTTTTTGCTCAAAATGGGCGATAGAGGTCCATTTTTGACCATTGATGGGTGATGTGGAAAGTCTAGCCCATAGTTTTTTGTTCCACAAATCTTTGATGTGCTCTGTAGTAAAAGGAACCTATTGCCTTATCTAGTCCATATTGTCCAATTACTTATTTATTTAATAATCTATACGTGCCTATCTATTTACTACAATGTCCTTCTCAAGTGTTGTGTCATTGAAGGGAACAGATAGGATTTGCGAGAACACCGTTTAAACCAATTCTGCTATATTCTTTCCAGTTCAGTATAAAAGTAATATAAAAGCTGTCTATTCTTGCAATGAGCATTTCCCTATCAATTAGGCAACTGGTTTATTCCACATTGCACCAGCTAACAGTCTGGAAAATAGAATTAGAACCATAGAAATTCACAGCACAGCATGAGGCCATTCAGCCCATCTTCTTTTCCAAAATTAAGATATATTCTGCTGCAAAATATGGTCTCTGCCTCAATTACTTTCGATAATAAAGTATTTCCTTACCCTTAACTCTCTGCATAACAAAATTTCCCCTAATCCGTCTCCTCACTATCATTTTAAATTGATGACCCGTCGTTCCTGTCCTTCCAACCATAAGATGAGCTAGAGCTGGAAAATACTATTTCCTAATGAATCTCTTCACTTTTAAAAACATCTATTAACTCTACATTTAACCTCCTGTGCATCAATGGAAATAGTCTCAGTATCTCAAGTCTCTCCTCATAACTACTTTCTCATCCCTGGTGTCATTCTATTGTGAGCATTGCTGCTCAATCAGTTGCACATAAAGTTGCTTTAAACCATGATCAAGTTATTTATTTTTTAGTCATTTGATTAAATTGAAGCCTAAAATAAATAAGAACTCTGCAGGAGTCACAAATTCTGCCAGCATGCAACTTTTACTTTTTTGAGCTACAGAAATCATGTGCAACTGGAGCATGTTGTGGGTGTTTTTAATGCTGCAATACCCAATTCTTGCCACTGGGTGGTACTGGTGTTGTCTGAAATGTTGTGCTGTACCATACCGTCTTGGATTCAGCTGTGCAGAAACAAGGAAATGCAGAATTCTGCTCAATTTGTGCTCAGTGGCAGACCTCGAATGAATGCAACATTTCAATAAGTGTCAACTTGTGACAAGAATTGTACTTCAGCAAATAACACTACACAGCAATAAATTGCTGAAGGAGAAAAATAAACATGAGATCAAAATGAAGGGGAATGAGCAAAATATTTGAGGGTGGGCCGTAAGCTGTGGTTGGATAGTCATGAAAAGGATTGTCTTTGGTCCAAATTTCAGTCAATTTCAAGTAAAATGGATAAAATTTTATTTAGGGATTTTATTGATTTATTTGGTCAATGTAAACCAATGGGCCTCAATTATTTCTGACCATAGAATGCTTAACGATACTCGCCAGTAACTTCAATGGGATTCTCCTGATCGCTCACTGTAACAGTGGTGGAAGATTGAAAGGAACCCCGGGAAAGTGGCTGTTTACTCCGTTTCTCTGGGGTTTCCAGAGGAAGTTTTCGGCAATGGAAGACCAAGAAATTGATCAATAAAGGGAAAATAGAATATGAGAGTAAACTAGCGAGAAACACAAACAGACTGAAAGCTTCTATAGATATGTAAAAAGGAAATGATTAGCGAAAAGTAAATGTGGGTCCCTTACAGGGTGAGACAGAAGAAATTATAATAGGGATAAGAAAATGGCAGAGAAATTAAACAAATACTTTGTGTCTGTCTTCATGGAAGAAGGTGCAAAAAACCTCCCGAAAATAGTGGAGAACCAAGGATCTAGTGAGAATGAGGAACTGAAAGAAATTAGTATTTTTTTTTAAAAAAGTACTGGAGAAATTAATGGGACTGAAAGCCGATAAATCCCCGGACCTAATGGCCTACATCCTAGAGTTTTGAAAAAGCTGGTTATAGAGATAGTGGATGCATCGGTTGTCATCTTCCAAAATTCCATAGTTTCTAGATCAGTTCCCACAGATTAGAAAGTGGCAAATGTAACCCCATTATTTAAGAAAAGAGGGAGAGAGAAAACGAGGAACTACAGACCAGTTAGCCTGACATCAGTAGTAGGGAAAATGCTAGACTCTATTATAAAGGACATGGTAACAGGGCACTTAGAAAATAATAGTAAGAATGGGCAGAGTGAACATTGATTTATGAAAGGAAAATCATGTTTGACAAATCTGTTGAGTTTTTTGAGGTTGTCATTAGCAGAATTGTTAAGGGGAAACCAATGGCTATGGTGTATTTGGATTTTCAGAAGGCATTCGATAAGGTGCCACATGAGGTTATTAAACAAAATTAGGGTTCATGGGATTGGGAGTAATATACTAGCATGGATTGATTATCAGACAGAAAACAGAGTAGGAATAAATGGGTCATTCTCGGGTTGGTAGACTAACTAGTGGGGTACCACAAGGATCAGTGCTTGGGCCTCAGCTATTCACAATCTATCAATGATTTGGATGGGGGGGACCAAATGTAATACAGGTTGAACCTCCCTTATCCGGAACCCTCGGGACCTGCCCTGTTCTGGATAAGGGATTTTTCTGGACGAGGGTTGGTCACGTTAAATTGGATGGTACAGGTACTGAGCAAGGGGATATCAGGGCTGGCTGGCTTGTGGCTGGGAGTGCGGCAGAGAGATCATGGGGGAGGGAGGTGGATCGCGGGGTCAGGCCAGCGATTGTGGGGGTTGGCAGCGAAGAAGGACTTCAATTTGTTCATGTCACAGTTCTGCACATGTGCCACCTGGTGGCCAGGATGGTTCTGGATGAGGGGTGGTTCTGAATAAGGGAGTTCTGGATAAAGGAGGCTCAATCTGTACAGGGTGTATATCCAAGTTTTCTGATGATACAAAGCTAGGTGGGAATGTAAGTTGTGAGGAGGATGCAAAGTGTCTTCAAGGCTAAGTGAGGGCAAGAACGTGGAGAAATGAGATCATCCACTTTGATAAAAAAAATAGAAAAGCGGAATATTTTTTAAATGATGAAATTGGGGTGTTGTGAGGGACCTGGGTGTCCTTGTACACAAATCACTGAAAGTTAACATGCAGGTACAGCAAAGCAATTTAAGAAAGCAAATGATACATTGGTCTTTTATTACAAGAGGATTTGAATATAAGAGTAAAGCCATCTTACTGCAATTATATAGGGCCCTGGGGAAACACAACTGGAGTATTGTGTACAGTTTGGATATTAAGTGAATCAAGGGATATGGCGATAGTACAGACAAGTGGAGTTGAGGTAGAAGATCAGCCATGCTCTTATTGCATGGCAGAGCAGGCTCGAGGGGCCGAATGTCTTACTCCTGTTCCTATTTATTTTATTCTTCTGTTCCACTGAAGTTACAGCAGGTAAATTCTACCTCAATGTGATTAGCGGGGTGATAAACCTGCTCTGATTGCATTAGGGTTACAGTCAATATAATGAGCATACCAAAGACTCATGCTTTTCCTGCTCCACCAGTGGGAAAAAGGCCCAGCAATACAGTTATAGATCGCTTGCCTCCAAATGTTGGACTACACCTAGAGACAATAATTTGAACTGTTTTAACAAGTGAAATACTAGGGATTATAGATCTGTCACAGGTGATGGCGGGGAAACAACTTGAGGTGATTGAATTGAGTGTCACACAGGTGTATTAGTTCAATATTAAAGCATGTTTGCACAAGTCTCTTTATCTCATATTCATATACAAGATAATTGTAGTGACAAACAATGGATTGGAACAAAAGAGAAATTCGGACAGCATTACTCTCTGATTAGGAATAGGATACCTTTATCCATAGAAGCAGCTGCCTGGTTAACTTGTACATGAGCATATCTGCTCAACACAGACTGCCTGCGATAGAGGCTGTGGATATATAGGTACTTTTAAGCTCCTCTGCGTCTGTGATTGATATAAGTTGAGATGTGTCACACATCGGGTGTCATCCAATCATGTCATTCAGAGACACAATAATTTTAAACAATCCCAGGTACAGTGAATCCTTGCCACCAACTTCTAGTTGACTCGGATGTCATTTTTTTAAAAGAAAGAAACCAGTCTGACCTTTAATTGGCCTGAGAATTTACTGAAGAATTGGCCTTTTAATTGAGCCATTACATCTTGTGGTCTTAAAGGGAAACAGTAACTTACACAGAGCTGCAATTTAGCAGTGGAATAACATGTCAGGCATTGCATTATATGCTTCTGTCCCAAGACATCGTACGCTCAAACAAGTAATTAACAAAACCAAAGGAGATCTATTAGTATTTGCTTAGTAAAAAACTGAGAGTTTTGCATTCACAGTCCTATTGGAATATAACCTTCAAATGAAAAGACCCAGTGTTTCTTGCACCACAGCTACCTGGTGTGAACAGTTCAACCATTTGACAGAAAGGAAAAGGAGGTGGGGTAGCACTGTTAATAAAGGATGCGATCAGTGCATTAGTGAGAAATTATATTGACTCAGAAAATTAAGATGTTGAATCAGTTTGGGTGGGGATAAGGAGGAAAAGTCGCTGGTAGGCATAATCTATAGGCCCCCTAACAGTAGCTACACTGTCGGACAGAGTATAACTCAAGAAATAATGGAGACTTGTAAAAAAAAAACAACGGCAATAATCATGGGCGATTTTAACCTTCATATTGATTGGACAAAGCAAATTGGCCAGGGTAGCCTTGAGGAAGAGTTCATAGAATGTATCCGGGATAGTTTTCTTGAACAGTACATTGAAGAACCAACCAGGGAGCAGGCTATCTTAGATCTGGTACTGTGTAATGAGACAGGATTAATAAATTATCTCGTAGTAAAGGATCCTCTAGGAATGAGTGACCATAACATGGTTGAATTTCAAATTCAGTTGGAGGATGAGAAAGTTTGATCTCAAACCAGTGTCCTAAGCTTTAATAAAGGAGACTACAAAGGTATGAAGGCAGAGTTGGCTAAAGTGGACTGGGAAAATAAATTAAAGTATGGGACGCTTGATGAGCAGGGCAAACATTTAAGGAGATATCTCATAACTCGCAACAAAAATATATCCCAATGAGAAGGGATAACCATCCGTGGCTAACTAAGGAAACAAGGGATGGTATCAAATTGAAAAAAAGTGCCTACAATGTGGCCAAGTGTATACTAGCAGGAGGCTAGAGGACTGGGAAACTTAAAAGCCAGCAAAGAACGACTAAAAAAATGATAGATTATGAAAGTGAACTAGCACGAAATATAAAAATGAATAGTAAGAGTTTCTACAGGTACATAAAAAGGAAAAGAGTGGCTAAATTAAATATTGGTTCCCTAGAGGATGAGACTGGGGAATTAATAATGGAGAACAGGGAAATGGCAGAGACGTTGAACAAATATTTTGTATCGGTCTTCATGGTAGAAGACACTAAAAATATCCCAATAGTGGATAATCAAGGGGCTATAAGGAGGGAGGAACGTAATACACTATCACTAAAGAAGTAGTACTCGGTAAAATAATGGGACTAAAGGTGGACAAGTCCCCTGGACCTGATGTCTTACATTCTAGGGTCTTGAAAGAAGTGGCTGCGGAGATAGTGGATGCATTGGTTGTAATCTACCAAAATTCCCTGGATTCTGAGGCGGTCCCAGCAGATTGGAAAACTGCAAATGTAACGACCCTATTTTTAAAAAAAGGAGGCAGACAAAAAGCAGGAAACTATAGACCAGTTAGCCTAACATCTGTCGTTGGGGGAAATGCTGGAGTCCATTATTAAGGGAGCAGTAGCAGGGCATTTGGAAAAGCATAATTCAATAAGCAGAGTCAGCATGGTTTTATGAAAGAGAAATCATGTTTGACACATTTGCTGGAATTCTTTGAGGATGTAACAAGCAGGGTGGATAAGGGGGAACCAGTGGATGTGGTATTGGATTTTCAGAAGGCGTTCGATAAGGTGCCACATAAGGTTACTGCACAGGGTTCACAGGGTTGGGGGTAATATATTAACATGGATAGAGGATTGGCTAACTAACAGAAAACAGAGTGTCGGGATAAATGGTAATTTTCCGGTTGGCAAACAGTAACTAGTGGAGTTCTGCGGGGATCAGTGCTGGGGCTTCAACTATTTACAATCTATATAAATGACTTGGATGAAGGGACCGCGTGTAATGTAGCCGAGTTTGCTGATACAAAGATGGGAAAGCAAATTGTGAGGAGGGGAACACACAATCTGCAAAGGGATATAGACAGGCTAAGTGAGTGGCCGGAAATTTGGCAGATGGATTGTGGGAAGGTGAAGAGGTTATCCACTTTGGCAGAAAAAAATAGAAAAGCAAATTATAATTTAAATGGAGAAAAATTGCAAAATGCTGCAGTACAGAGGGACCCAGGAGTCCTTGTGCACGAAACACAAAAAGTTAGTATGCAGGTACAGCAAGTAATCAGGAAGGCAAATGGAACGTTGGCCTTTATTGCAAGGTGGATAGAGTATAAAAGCAGAGAAGTCCTGCTACAACTATACAGGGTATTGGTGAGGCCACACCTAGAGTACTGCGTACAGTTTTGGTCTCCGTATTTAAGGAAGGATATACTTGCATTGGAGGCTGTTCAGAGAAGGTTCACTAGGTTGATTCCGGAGGTGAGGGGGTTGACTTATGAAGGTAGATTGGGCCTATACACATTGGAGTTCAGAAGAATGAGAGGTGATCTTATCAAAACATACAAAATAATGAGGGGGCTCGACAAGGTGGATGCAGAGAGGATATTTCCACTCATGGGGGAAACTAAAACTAGGGGATGTAATCTCAGAATAAGGGGTCACCCATTTAAAACTGAGATGAGGAGGAATTTCTTCTCTAAGGCTTGTAAATCTATGGAATTCTCTGCCCCAGAGAGCTGTGGAGGCTAGGTCATTGAATATATTTAAGGTGGAGATGGACAAATTTTTGAGCGATAAGGGAATAAAGGGTTATGGGGAGCAGGCAGGGAAGTGGAGCTGAGCCCATGATCAGATCAGCCATGATCTTATTAAATGGCAAAGCAGGCTCGAGGGGCCAGGTGGCCTACTCCTGCTCCTATTTCTTATGTTCTTAACCATCTGAACTGCATCAAGAACTGTGTATGTGCTCACTTGCTAATGTTTAATCAAAGTGCTGACAGTTTTCATCCAGGCATCAAATAGAGAGAACATTGTAAGGTACAAAATATTGAAGCAATTAGACTGAAAGTAGAAGTTGCCTTTCCTTAACCAAACTTTAAAATTGAGACTGCCCAACTGTCTGCTAGACAGGCACGTTTTCTGATCTGCGCTTGATCAGGATGTGAAAGTTTGCTTTTAGGTGTTAATCAAATTGTTCCATGGAAGATCTTTGATATGTGAACTCCAGCACCTGCTCAATTGCTGGAAGTATTTGAGGTTCCAGACCAATTTGTGGTTGAAATGGCTGAATCATCAAGGGAGCATTGTTGCAAGAGAAGTTCAGGTTATGCATTGCTTAAAGGCATTAATACAAATGTGAAAACTGGAGAAGGTGTAGTTTCAATGCCAACACATCCTAAAATCAAACTGACTACAAAGTGGGTCTGCTGTTACATTTGAAGTAAGGTTATCCAATATAATCTATGGTCTGTCCTGTAGTTTACAGTTCTTTGATTTATACTGCATGCACCACAAAAGGGGCCCAAATTAGCCCAGGAATTGCTCCGTTTTTTTTTTGAAGCAACTTTATTTTTCTGGAGTATCTTAAAAATCACCATTCTGCACATTCAATTTGCGCCAGTGTAAGTGAGTTAGTTAGGATTTTTTTTAGTTTTGTTTTTTTTTTTCAAAAGGGGGTGTTACCAGCCACCTACACCCGTTTTGGCCATTTAAGCCAGTTTGGACAGCTAATATTTGCTCCAAACTAACTTAGGCCAGCGTTTGTGGCTGCACAGAAAACCCTTGCGGAGAGTTCAGAAATCAGCGCAGGTAGTTACTTATTCACATTCTTTAGTCAAGTCATTAGGATCAAACAGCTATACAGGACATCATATGACAAACTTCGCAAAGTTAATTTACTATTCCTGGAAGCTTAAACTACAAAAATAAAAGAAGTAAAGAGACAAAACATATTTACATAATTTTTTCAAAATATTCAAATAAAATATAGAAGTACCTCTTGCTCGTAGGAAAGTATTTTCATCAACAGGGTTAAGGAAAGTCTTAAGTAAGCTAATTAAAATTAATGACTACACAGTTATCACGCCCCTCCTCCCCCATCAAAACTCTCCTCCTTCCCCCCCCCCCCCATCAAAACTCTCCTCTCCTCCTCCTCCCCCCCCCCCCCCACCCCCCATCAAAACTCTCCTCTCTCCTCCCCACCGGATCAAAACTCTCCTTTCTCCCCCCCCCCCCCGGTCTAAACTCTCCCTGCACCAACCTGTTTCTTGTAGCCCTCAGCGCGGGAAGGCGGTGGCTGACCTGTGCGGCAGGCCACTCGATCCGGGATAGGGGCAGGACACGTTGGATCCCACGCTGCAAGCACGCATCATCATAATCATGGGAGGAGTTACTGCGCATGCGCGAACGCTCTACTGCGCATGCGGACAGCTGCCAGCATTCTCTTAGGTGCAGGGCCCTAGCTCCACCCCCCCAGTGGACTCGCCACACCGCGCCAAGCCCCGGGAGAATTCGCAGAGGGGCCAGAATCCGGGGACATCTTTTTGGCGCCGTTTGGATCGTAGGATGAGTGCGCCGAATAAATTGATGGGGCAAATTTGGGCCCAAGGCCACTAATGGGGACTTTGTGAATATTCTCCCATATAGTCGTCAAAAGCTACTGAATGAAACCATTTATATTTTGTGTAAATATTGTACTATTAGCTTGCTGTGCCTATTTCTGTGACATGACTTGACTGAATAAATCTGATTATAGCAGTGAATTTCAGGGTAGACAGAAGAACATGGTAAGCATCCTCTGTGAATGTGTCTCTGACGACAATGTAAGGGGCAATTGCTAGTTCCTGTGGAGTGTTGCAGCTCTCAACAATGCATTAAGATGCAAATTTTCATAGGAAACTCCATTTATGGAAAAGTTTGTTCGACTGTAAGTGCAGAGCAAAAGAGTTGCGAGAAAGTCCAAACGATAATTCTGATTTATCATACCTGAAGGCTCTGTGCCTCAATGCGAGGAGTATTTGGAATATGGTGGACGAATTAACTGCGCACATATCAGTTAATGGATACGATGTGATTGGCATCACGGAAACATGGCTCCAGGGTGACCAAGGCTGGGAACTCAACATCCAACGGTATTCAACATTTAGGAAGGATAGACAGAAAGGAAAATGAGGCGGGGTGGCATTGCTGGTTAAAGAGGAAATTAATGCAATTGTAAGGAAGGACATTAGCTTGGATGATGTGGAATCGGTATGGGTGGAGCTACAGAATACCAAAGGGCAGAAAACGCTAGTGGGAGTTGTGTACAGGTCACCAAATAGTAGTAGTGAGGTTGGGGACAGCATCAAACAAGAAATAAGGGATGTGTGCAATAAAGGTACAGCAGTAATCATGGTTTTCTAGACCAATATGTCGAGGAACCAACCAGAGAGCTGGCCATCCTAGACTGGGTGATGTGTAATGAGAAAGGATTAATTAGCAATCTTGTGCGAGGCCACTTGGGGAAGAGTGACCATAATATGGTAGAATTATTTATTAAGATGAAGAGTGACAAAGTTAATTCAGAAACTAGGGTCCTGAACTTAAGAAAAGGTAACTTTGACGGTATGAGGCGCGAATTGGCTAATGATACTGAAAGGGTTGACGGTGGATAGGTAATGGCAAACATTTAAAGATCACATGGATGAACTTCAATAATTGTACATCCCTGTCTGGAGTAAAAATAAAATGGGGAAGGTGGCTAAACCGTGGCTAACAAGGGAAATTAAGGATAGTGTTAAATCCAAGGACGAAGCATACAAATTAGCCAGAAAAAGCAGCAAACCGGAGGACTGGGAGAAATTTAGAATTCAGCAGAGAAGGACAAAGGGTTTAATTAAGAGGGGAAAATAGAGTATGAGAGGAAGCTTGCCGGAAACATAAAAACTGACTGCAAAAGCCTTTATAGATATGTGAAGAGAAAAAGATTAGTGAAGACAAACGTAGATCCCTTGCAGTTGGATTCGGGTGAATTTATAATGGGGAACAAAGAAATGGCAGACCAATTGAACAAGTACTTCGGTTCTGTCTTCACAAAGGAAGACACAAATAACCTTCCGGATGTACTAGGAGACTGAGGGTCTAGTGAGAAGGAGGAACTGAAGGATATCCTGATTAGGCGGGAAATTGACGGGATTGAAGGCCGATAAATCCCCAGGGCCTGATAGTCTACATCCCAGAGTACTTAAGGAAGTGGTCCTAGGAATACTGGATGCATTGATGATCATTTTGATCTATTGACTCTGAATCAGTTCCTACGGACTGGAGGGTAGCTAATGTAACACCACTTTTTTAAAAAAAGGAGGGAGAGAGAAAACGGGTAATTATAGACTGGTTAGCCTGACATCAGTAGTGGGAAAATGTTGGAATCAATCATTAAGGATGAAATAGCAGCGCATTTGGAAAGCAGTGATAGGATTGGTCCAAGTCAGCATGGATTTATGAAAGGAAAATCATGCTTGACAAATCTTCTGAAATTTTTTGAAGATGTAACTAGTAGAGTGGACAAGGGAGAACCAGTGGATGTGGTGTATTTGGACTTTCAAAAGGCTTTTGACAAGGTCCCACACAAGAGATTGGTGTGCAAAATCAAAGCACATGGTATAGGGGGTAATGTATTGACATGGATAGAGAACTGGTTGGCAGACAGGAAGCAGAGAGTCGGGATAAACGGGTCCTTTTCAGAATGACAGGCAGTGACTAGTGGAGTGCCGCAGGGCTCAGTGCTGGGACCTCAGTTCTTTACAATACATATTAATGATTTAGATGATGGAATTGAGAGTAATATCTCCAAGTTTGCAGATGACACTAAACTGGGTGGTGGTGTGAGCTATGAGGTGGATGCTAAGAGGCTGCAGGGTGACTTGGACAGGTTAGGCAAGTGGGCAAATACATGGTAGATGCAGTATAATGTGGATAAATGTGAGGTTATCCACTTTGGGGGCAAAAACACGAAGGCAGAATATTATCTGAATGGCGGCAGATTAGGAAAACGGGAGGTGCAACGAGACCTGGGTGACATGGTTTATCAGATACTGAAAGTGGGCATGCAGGTACAGCAGGTGGTGAAGAAGGCAAATGGTATGTTGGCCTTCCTAGCTAGAGGATTTGAATATAGGAGCAGGGAGGTCTTACTGCAGCTGTACAGGGCCTTAGTGAGGCGTCACCTGGAATATTTTCAGTTTTGGTCTCCTAATCTGAGGAAGGACATTCTTGCTATTGAGGGAGTGCAGCGAAGATTCGCTAGACTGATTCCAAGGATGGCTGGACTGACATATGAGAAGAGACTGGATTAACTGGGCCTTTATTCTCTGGAGTTTAGAAGGATGAGAGGGGATCTCATAGAAATGTATAAGATTCTGACGGGACTGG
The DNA here is from genome assembly GCF_044704955.1 of Pristiophorus japonicus. Taxonomy (NCBI): domain Eukaryota; kingdom Metazoa; phylum Chordata; class Chondrichthyes; family Pristiophoridae; genus Pristiophorus; species Pristiophorus japonicus. Next base: position 80,882,139 of record NC_091988.1, on the reverse strand, counting down.
ACAAGTTAGATGTGGGAAGAATGTTCCTGATGTTGAAGTCCAGAGCCAGGGGACATAGTCTTAGGATAAGGGGTAGGCCATTTAGGACTGAGATGAGGAGAAACTTCTTCACTCAGAGAGTTGTTAACCTGTGGAATTCCCTGCCGCAGAGAATTGTTGATGCCAGTTCATTGGATATATTCAAGAGGGAGTTGGATATGGCCCTTACGGCTAAGGGGATCAAGGGGTATGGAGAGAAAGCAGGAAAGGAGTACTGAGGGAATGATCAGCCATGATCTTATTGAATGGCGGTGCAGGCTCGAAGGGCCGAATGGCCTACTCCTGCACCTATTTTCTATGTTTCTATAAATTAAGAGACATGATTTCCTGTCCTCTCCCAATCAATAAACATAAAATGCACGCATGATTGAAAGGAAGAAAGATTTATCTTAAATACTCCTAATGTGTGCATATGTTTCCTGAATCAAATGTAGCCCAGTGCTATAGTTGAGCTGTCGTGGTGACCTGTTATTCTTTAACTAGTAAAACATCAGTTCCTTGTGAGTGCTGCCAGCGGAGGTGATAAGATTTCTATGTCCATCTGTAAAACCAAGCCGATATGTCTTGGCAGTCTTGCAGAACAGGTACAGTGACCAGCCTTTTTATATACTCCATGATTTACTAATGTGCTCATTTTCCACAATTCAGTCGAGGGCAAAAGCAAAAATACCTTTCCTACAATTTTACTGACCCTCTTCTGCAGGCAGTGACTCATGTTGGGTACAATTAGCAATGACTGCCCTCTACTGATTAACTGAAAAGCAGGCCTTTGGAGTTAAATTATCAAATGATTTTGTTTGTAAAGTTTCTCCCACCTCCAGACTAGGATGGTGAAGTGGCAAGCAAAAGACTTAACAAAACTTGGAAGGGGGTGAGATTAGGTAGAATAGAGTACGTTAGTTAGAAAATTTGAAATTAATAGGTAAATAGAGCCAAGAGACTGGTGGGGAATGGATGAACAGGAGTAATGTTTAAACATTATTTTTATATTTGTAAAGTTTTTTTTTTTAAATAGTGCAGGGTTTTGATTATAATGAAGCTATTTCTGATGTCTGAGTAAGTTTATGACTAATTTGAGTCTTTCAGAGAGTGAGCTAGCTGAGAACAAAAAGGAAAGTGGTCAGGCTCAGGAGAGTCTCCCTGAGCCAGCAGCCTAAAGCTTAAGGTGATGTCCTCAAATCCATGCAAAAGGTTACAGATTTCCACAACAAATGGAGATTTTTAGCAACATAATCTATTGGAATGTGGGGGGGGGGGGGAGGGGCGTAGGTGAGTGGGAGGATTAAAAAAAACATTATGGTCCATCGGACCTGTTCCTGATATTTTAAAAACCCACTAAAAATGCTATTTTTTTTATGTCTCTTGCTGCTATTGCCAAAAAATGTCGTGCTAAGATTTGCTAAGATCATCCATTATCTCCCTACACAGCCTTCCATGCTCATGCCATCTTTGGTTTGAACTAATTTAATCTAAACTGTTTTTTCATCCCTTCCCCCATACCCTGTTCGAACCCCTTTATTTCAGATTAATCCTGTTCATAGTAGCAAGCCTGTCCTGGCCAAAGTGATGACTGATGCCGTCTGTAAATGTGACTGCAGAATATTATCCCTTGTTTTTTGTCCTTGATCTCTCTGCAATGTTCAACATGGCCGACCACACCATCCTTCTCCAGTGCCCAGCTCTGCTGTTCTGCCCCGTTCTGTGTAGTTCCACTCCTATCTGTCCAAGTGCACCCTGCACGTCTCCAGCAATAGCTTCTTTTACTGTCCCTACACCATTGCCTTGGAATCCCCCAAGGATCTATCCTAGGCACCATCCTCTTCCTCCTCTACATTCTACACTATAGTGACATAGTTGTAAGCAGTGCCAGGTTTCAAATGTATGTTGACAGCCAGCTTTACCTGTCCCACACTTCTTTCAACCTCGTGGTTACCTCAAACCTTCCTCCTTTTTAACATTGGGAGACTATGCCATTGTTTTTGTTCATCACTATAAGCTCTTCTACTTTGCCACTGTATCCATCTCCTGCATGGTTACATGGTCAGGCTGAACCAGACCATGCAAAACCTCAGCGTCCTGCTCAACCTAGAGTTGAGCTTCAAATCCCACACCTGTCATGTCACTAAGACCTCCATTTTTGCAACATAGCCTGCCTCTGCATTTATTGCACTTCCATTGATTCCAAAATTGTTTTCCAAGGTTTGCCACCTCAACTCAATTACTCCAGTGCTCTCCTTAATGGCCTCCCATTATCCACCCTCCAAAAACTCCAACCCATTGAAGACTCAGCTGCTGTACCATTCCTCACACTATGTCCCACTTACTCATTGCTCTTTTCTTTTCTCATCTACATTTATTCCTTTCCAAAACATTGAATTTAAAATTTTTATCTTCAAATCCTTGTCCCACCTAACTTTGCAACCTCGTCCAGCTTTGTGTCGTCTTCTATATTCTTCTTTCTTCCAACTCTAGCTTTTTCTGCATCTCTGCTCTCTGCAGAGCCAACCTATCCATACTGTGTGGGATTTTCTCCACCTTCCCTCTCCTCTCTCCACCTGTCTTTTTGACTGCTTTCGAGCACCTTAAGCCAGGATTGTTCTCTTCCTTTATCTCCTCCTGGGTACAAGGTTCATGGGTATAGCTACAATGTAAAGGGCTTAAATTTATCTATACCCCTTGGAGTCTTCAAGTCTCTGAGCTGCCTTTTCTCCCATATAAATATTCCAACTTTTTGAGTATCTCCTTGTAGCTGAAGGGCCCAATCTCTAGAATTAAATATACCATCCTCTCTATCTTTTCAAGTATCTTGATAGCTCCACTGCAGTGTGGTGGGAAGTCCTGTGTTTTATCTGAGTCAAACCAGTTACCTGAACAAGCTTATTGACTTGTTCCTATGGCTCAGGTAGACCTTCAAGATGCTGTCATACTGTTCAAAAAAAGAATAGCATCCTATTGGTGTCCTGGCCAGTAATTTTCTCTCAATCAACACTGCCAAAAAACAAACTGGTCATTCATCTAATTACTTTTTGTAGGACATTGCTGTGTGCAAGATGGCAGCCACATTTTTCTATGTAACAGTGACTGCCCTTCAAAATGATTAATTTTAAGTGAAGTCCTTTGCGATGCTCTGAGAGACGTGATGAGATTCTTTATAAATGCAAGTTCTTACAATTGCCCCCTGAGATTTGTGTTGTATCCTTTTGTCTGAACATTCCAAGATATAATTTGCCTTCTTTGTGCTGTCATACATTGTGTTGAAAATTTCAATGAACTAGCTACCATTACGCCAGATCCCACTCTTGTATTCTGCTCTGTAGCCTAATATGTGTATCATCTTGGTAGCACTCTCCGCTCTGAATGAGAAGGTTGAAAGTTTAAGCCCCACTGTGGACTTTCACATGTAACCTATGATAGTTCAGGGAAGTGTTGCATTGTCATGCTATCTTGAATTGGATGTTGAACAAAAATCACATCTGCCGAATAGATGCAAAAGATCTTGTGGCACTATTCGAAGTTGAGCAATGAGTTTTCTTGGTATCCTGGATTCCAGGATTCCAGCCAGCATTCCTCCCTCGGCCATCACCACAAACAGATCAACTGGTCATTTGTTTGTTTGCTGTTATGGGACCTTGCTGCACCCAGATTGGCTGTTGTTTTCCAACATAATTGTGATTGCAGTTCAAAAGTAACTGATTGCAAAGTGTTTCAGGAAGTCCTGTGGCTACGATAAGCTGCTTTGTGAATTCAAACTTGAGGCAGAGTTTTTTTCCCCTACTTCAAATCATTTTATGTATAATGCAAGCAATAATGATCATAGCACTAATTGTTGTATCCACTAACATATTGCCTTCCATTGTGCAGCTCCTTGTACTGCTACTGCTTGCTTTTTATTGAGCCAATTTTTGTCCAACTTTAGAATTTATCCCCCACCTCTCTCTATTTCAAACCTTCCAATCTTATGGACCAGACGCCTGTATGAAAAATCTGCTAGAATTTAAATTTATGCTGGATTCCCAGTTTTGCTAAATTGTTTCTCCTCTGCAATAAATCCCAAAGCTGTTAGATATGCTGACTTTCTCTTAATCCATACTCCTCCATGTGCTTCATTATTCCCTCCTTTAAAGTGTCCTCTATTGTTTTATTTACTACAGATGTTGTGCCCAGTGTAATCTTCATACATTTTTTTTAATAAGTTGCCATTGTGTTTGTCATCCAATGTTCTGGCACTCACTGATTCCAATTAATCCCTAAAAAGGCTTGCCACGGTGAGACGGACTTTCTTAAATGCCGTATTCTCTGTCTATCTGTTATTTGTCAAGTATTTCCTAAAAATTTCTTCTTCAATTTTGGGAAGGTAGCCTATAGATTTTGCTCAAAGCTGATTCAGATTCCTAATACTTAATGCTTGGGAACTGGGTAATGTATTTCAAAAATTTGGTTCTATTTTGTTGTGTTCTACCGCAAAAATCTTTAGCATGTTCTGTAAACATGACCTGGTATAATATTTAATAGGTACCCAAGAAAATTGTAGTCCACCAACCTTTGCTAGCCTTAATAGAATTATGCAGAAATTACAACAAGGAGATGAGCCATTTTGCTATCCCAGTCTGTGTTGGTGTTTATCCTCCATGTGAAAAGTCGTCCTAATTCCATGTGCCCCTGTTCCCAATTCCACTTATTCCTCTTTCCTTCAACCACCTATCCAGTCTATTAAATGTTGACGTGGTCACTGCTTCAATTGCTAACTTTCGTAGTGCATTCCTCGACCTCCTAATTCTTCTTATTTTCTTTATTCATTTAGAAAATTTTACAGGACAATGTGGAAAGAGCAGAGGAGTGTGATTAATTGGATAGCTCTACCAAAGAGCCGGCACAGGCACGATGGGCCGAGTGGCCTCCTTCTCTGCTGTCATTCTATGCTTCCAGTTTTGAATCACTTGCATTTATTCTTGTATGCATGTCCTCTTGTTCTAGATACCTTCACTGTGCTTTTACAATTTGCCTGTTTTATTAAAACATACAAAGAATGCTAATTATTGGTACCTTTTTATAAATATTAACCATTACCTCTAACTTTAATGTGTGCAATTCATCCTGTGAAGAGAGGACAGACTTGTGTCTCCTGGAATTCAACATCAAATTTGATTTTGAGTGGAGGAACAGATTGTGCTGTCAACCTTTGGGACCTGAAAACCAGTAAACTGCATAAATCTTACAAGGTACGTAGTCTGCGAAACTTGCTGGGTGTTTGGGGGACATCAGTTATCCCAGTTTGTTATCCACTGAAGCAGAGGAGTGCAGCGGATTAAGTCTCATGGTGGGTTGATGTTACTCCTTTCATGTGTGCTCGAACTTCCGCAGCCTTTGGAAGAGCAGTATGTATTGGGATTAATATGGTGTACTTACTTGAAACAAAAAAGGCTTTCTCTTGCATGCACTAGCATAATTTGTCTTCATCCAAATTAAGGAAAAGGCTGCTGAAAATGCTGATGTAGTGTTGCTAACAGCAAAGGTGAATTGAGCAAGTGAGAAATAAGGTTCTCTAAATGTGGAAATGCACTCCTGATTGCAGAAAGAAGTTCACTATCCTTGTAAATAGCCATTGAAACGAGTTAGTCGCTAACCAGCTAAATTAATTTTTTAATAAAAGTTGCTGCCTAACTCGACCAGTCCTGAGCACCGAGAGAATTTTTATTTTGTGGCAGATGGTAACAAATATTTTGGTAGTATGTTACTTGAATTTCAATTTTGTCCAAACTCAACAGTTTTGGGTCAATAAATTTAAGCATGGTTCAATAGCCAGCTTTCCACCCAAGTCAGAAGGTTGAGATTTCAAGCCCCAATATGATGACAGGCATGTATTCTGAGCTGACAGTTCAGTGCAGTACCATATAAAAGATCCCATGATAATATCCCAGGAAGAGTACAGACTTCTTCCGTTGCCTTGGCCAATGTTCCTACTTCAACTATCACCACCAAAACCAGATTCTTTTGCTGTTTACTCATTCGTAGAAACCTGCTGTGCACAAATTGGCTGCTGTCTTTGCTTTGGCCTTCCAAACAGTGTCACCCCAGCCTGCACCCTTCCACACCTTTTGCCTATTGCCACCTCCTTGGCCTAATGTGGTTTTGTGGTTGTATACAGGCCATTCCTAATGGCTTTGTCCATAATGAGGATATTAAAATTAAATCACAAACTGCTGTGCCTTAAATAACTGGAATACAGGATGCATCCTTGGCCCTTAAACTATATATGGTGTGATAATCTAAGCAGAGCATTCAGAAGGGCTGGGATAGAAATTGAGCACATTTTAAAATCTTGAATAGATATGGAAACTGGTTGTCTTGCCTGACATGTTGGGGAAGAATGACACAGTTTTACAGGATCAGTGTAGGAGTCTAAATGACTTATGCTGGCTGAATACAAAGCTGCGTCCTCCTACTCCACATCTTTCTGTTTCTATCTGTAAAATTGCCTAAAAGTTTTTGACTGGTTGGGAAGAGTTTCTGAGCCTGAATTTGGGCGACTGGTTAATATCTGGAGGTGATTAATTTTTAGTGTTATAAACTATTGGATGTTCAATTGTGTGAATTTGTTCAGTCTTCTCTTTCCTCTCCAGCCTCCATACTGCCAATAGCTGCTCCAAATGCAGCTTCCCAGTTGAAAAAAAAATCTAATTGTAAGCAGCAAAAAAATCCACATTTTCTACACATGATTGTTCACACTTATTGAATTACACCCCAGCATGAGTTAACAGCTTTGGGTGCAGGGTGTGGGTTGAAATTAGAGGGAATGAGAAGGAGCGATAAGTATTGGTTTCTGTGGGGTCAAGTTTCGGGCCGCACCTAGAACGGCACAGCCCCGACATGGACGCCCATTTTTCGCGCCTAAAATCATGACAAAAATGTACCTTGTAATTCTCGAGCTCCCTGTAGGTCCCTCAGAGCTCGGCGCGGCACGCAGACATCAGCGGGAGGCGGAGCCACAGAGTCGTGCCAATTCTGCAAGTGCAGTGGGGCGGGGCTAAGTCAAATAAGAGAACGTCGTGCCGGCAGCCCTGCGCATGCGCGCAGTAGCCCAGGAACATTGGCACTCGGCCATTTTTAAAGGAACTTGAAGAAAAGTGCTGATTTGTCTCGTGGACCTCTGGAAAGGCTTGGGATTGAATTTTGGTGTCTGAAGGAGTGCTTTTAGCAGCACTGTTCAAGAAATCACTTGCTGAAATCAGTGAGTGCTGCTTTTCACTGCTAAACTTCCAGAACAGGTGCTGCATAAGTGCATGCAAAATAAGGACTGTGTTTTTTGAAAAATAAGAGTGTCAATTCAATACAGCAATGGAACAACATCCACCAAGAACAAAGAATTTCTTGCATGAGGAAGTGGAGATATTAGTCAACGTCATTGAGCAGAGATGGCAGGAGCTAGATACGAGCAAAAGAGGTCGCATAAAAGTGCCACCTAAAGAAATGCTGGAACCAAGTTGCAGAAGATTACTGCGCAGTGGTGCATACCATGAGATCTGGAAGCCAGTGCAAAATGAAATGGCACAACCTTGGTCAAGTAGTTAGTGTAAGTAATATTTTCATTTTTTAATGGAATCGTAATTGTAAATGTGACTGTGTATGTCCCACCCTGCAGAAAGACGCACTCAGTAAAAAGTTATATTTTACTCTGCAGAAGAAATTGGCCCACAACAAAAGGGAAGCAACTCGAACAGGAGGAGGCGTGCCCAATCTGCATCCACTGACACCCTTGGAACAAAGGGTAGCTGCCATGATGAGTCGTACATGGCGAAAAGCAATCGGTACAGCACAAGCTGGGCCCGCACACGAGGAAAAGGATAAGTCCTGAAAATGCATCGTGGCCCTTCAAATCAACCTGCTGCCTGGCCTGTTATGTGTGAGAGTACTCATGCCACCCATCCTGCCCCCTCCCTTGCTGTTAAACATTTGACTGTTCTGATGTATTTTGCAGAACATGATGATGATGATGATGATGCCAATCCTAAGGATCCTGAAGATACAGAACAAGATCCTGAAGATACAGATGCGGACTATCCAGACTGGATGATGGCGGCGATGACTGAAATGTCTACGGGGAGAGCTTCCAAATTAATGTTTATGAGCCCCCATTAAGGGGCACCAGAATTTCAACCCCTTGCATAGGTTCTGGTTCCACCTTCCATGGCTTTGATTCCGATGTTGCGGGTCCCAGTGCTGCTGCTGGTGTAATGCAGCAGTTTTCAGCCAGTGCACCACTGTCCGAGCTTGCGCCTCCTACTCGCATAGGTTCTGGTTCCACCTTCCATGGTTTTGATTCTGACGTTGCAGGTCCCAGTGGTGCTGGTGATATAATGGAGCAGTTTACACCCATTCACCCACCATCCCAGCCCACGGCTCGAACTCGAATACTGCCGTCTACAACACCGAGCGTCCCACCATTCCGGGCCACGCCTCCCTGTGTAGTGGTGCCGTTTGGAACACCGAGCGCCACCGTCCCTGCCTGCGCCTCCCAGTGTAGTGGTGCCTCGTGCTCCCGCATCAGGCACTTGCATGCTTTCCTGATCGTCATCATCATCCACATCCTGCTCTTCCAAAATACTATCATCAGGCACTAGCCCCTCATGTAGGTCTTCTGGTTCCACTACCAGCTCCTGCTGCCTCATGATGGCTAAGTTATGGAGCATGCAGCACAACAGTGAAGTGACCAACAATCTGAGGAGAGTATTGCAAGTGGCCTCCGGTATGGTCCAGGCATCGGAATCGCTGTTTCAATATGCCAATGGTCCCCTCAATAATGCTGCGCGTCGCAATGTGCACCATGTTGTATTGACGGTTAGCTTCCGTCCGTGTCACGCGTAGGGGCGTCATGAGCCAGGTGGTCAGGCCGTACCCTTTGTCTCCCAGTAGCCAGCTCTGCCCGTCTGGCTGCTGCTCAAACATGTCAGATATAACGCTGTCGCGTAGGATGAACGCATCATGGGTGCTGCCAGGGTATCTCGCATCAACTGACATGATGCGCTGCTTGTCGTCACACTCGAGCTGCACACTGATGGAGTGGAAACGTTTTCTATTCCTGTACTGCTTAGAATCCTCCACAGGTGCTCGCAAGGCTATGTGGGTACAATCAATGCAGTCCTGTACCTTTGGGAAGCCAGCAATCCTGAAGAAGCCCACAGCCCTCTCATGGATCGCTTGTGCAGTCATTGGGAAATTGATGAAGTCATTCCTCCGCGCATACAGTGCAGCCGTGACCTGGTAAATGCAGGCATGTATTGCACGTCAAGAGATGGCGCGCACATCTCCAGTTGTAGCCTGAAATGATCCCGAGGCATAGAAGGCAAGTGCAGCTGTTACCTTCACTTCAACAGACAAGGCAGTTGGCATTCTGTCTGGGCTGCAAATCTGCTCTCAGCATATCACAGATCTCAACGACAACTTCTCTGCGGAAACACAGCCTTTTGATACAATCAGCCTCGCTCTTGTCCAGGTATGAGCGCCTGGCTCGATATTGCCGACGTGGGTGAGGTCTCCTGCCCATCAGCCTACGGGCTATGATGTTCCTGGTGTGGTGAGCTCTAATCAATTCTCTCCTATGCAGTGAATTGCTGGAGAACCATTGCATAATCTGTGGTGGTTGACAATACAGCACCCGTTTGCAATTACAAATTTAAGTTTCAAACTGGCTATCTGGCTGCCTCTCCCTATCCCGTGGCCGAATGGCCTCAGCCTCCCTCGCAGCTCGAAGTCTGCTTGCTGTGTCTTCGGCTGCCGTCGAGCCACTGATGCCGCCCCTGTCTCCTACATGGAAGGCGTGTCTGAAGCACTGCAGCTCGAAGGCTGCTGCTGCTTCACACAGGTAGGAATATTCAATATTTTGTATTTGCATTTAGTTTTTTAGTCAGGATGGCTCTTTATTTGTATAAGTAAGACTGTTGAACGCTTGTAGAATTTAATTACTTCCCTTCCCCCCGGTTCCCGACGTCTGATTTGTAACCTACGCCTGATTTATAAGTGTAGGCAAGGTTTTTCTGAGCGTACAAAAATCTACACTTACTCCATTCTAAGTTAGTTCGGAGTAAGTTTTCACTGCCTAAACTTTCAAAACAGGTGTAAGTGGCCAGACATGCCCCCTTTTGGGGGAAAAAAAAATCTGTTCCAAAATGAAACTATTCTAACTGACTAGAACTGGAGCAAACTAAATGCCGAGAATTGCAATTTCTAAGATACTCCATTCTAAACCAGTTGCTCCAAAAAAATAGGAGCAACTCGGGCCGAAACTTGACCCCTGTGTGTTGATGGTTAATGTGTGTAATCTGATGTTGGTGCACCAGTACCCAACATCAATTAGTCACTGGATGTTTTATTTTAACTTTTTTTTTCCTGTTCAGGGGCATAAGGACATAGTGACTTGTCTAACTAATGATTGGGATGACCAGCACATTCTCTCAGGCTCTCAGAGTGGTGAGATTATTCTGCACAGCACACTTACCGATCAGATCCCTGCCACATTTTGCAGTCGCAGTCAACAGGTACAGTGCCTGCAGTGACCACAGGAAGGAGCTCTGGCACTTAGAATGTTCGTGTTTTTTTTTAAAGTGTATATTTTGGTGGCACTTGCTAACTGTTCTATTTTCCAAAATAGTTTCTACTCTGCAGACAACTGGTTCTGTAAAGTAACATGAATTTTTCTAAAGAAGGAAATGTTAATCCTTTTACACTCTCCATGTGCTAATGTTGCCAAGTAGGATGGGTATCTGGTCCCAGACCGTGGTCTGCAGGTTTATTAATCCACCCCATCCCACCTCAAACTCATGTGTTGAGCTGAGTGATAAGAACATAAGAAATACAAACAGGAGTAGGCCATACGTCCCCTCGAGCCTGCTCCGCCATTCAATAAGATCATGGCTGATCTGATCATGGACTCAGCTCCACTTCCTGCCTGCTCCCCATAACCCCTTATCGTTTACGAACCTGTCTAGTTCTGTCAAATTTATTCAATGTCCCAGCTTCCACAGCTCTCTGGGGCAGCAAATTCCACAGATTTACAACCCTCAGAGAAGAAATGTCTCCTCATCTCTGTTTTAAATGGACGGTCCCTTATTCTAAGATCAAGTTCCAGTCTCCCCCATCAGTGGAAACATCCTCTCTGCATCCACCTTGTCAAGCCCCCTCATAATCTTATACGTTTCGATAAGATCACCTCTCATTCTTCTGAATTCCAATGAGTAGAGGCCCAACCTACTCAACCGTTCCTCATAAGTCAACCGCCTCATTCCCAGAATCAACCTAGTGAACCTTCTCTGAACTGCCTCCAAAGCAAGAATATCCTTTTGTAAATATGGAAACCAAAACTGTACGCAGAATTCCAGGTGTGGCCTCACCAATATCTTATATAGCTGTAACAAGACTTCCCTACTTTTATACTCCATCCCCTTTGCAATAAAGGACAAGATACCATTGGCCTTCCTGATCACTTGCTGTACCTGCAATACTGTTCTTTTGTGTTTCATGCACAAGTACCCCCAAATCCTGCTGTACTGCAGCACTTTGCAATCTTTCTCCATTTAAATAATAACTTTCTCTTTGATTTTTTTCTGCCAAAGAGCATGACTTCATACTTTCCAACATTATACACCATCTGCCAAATTTTTGCCCACTCACTTTTGCAGATTTTTTGATGTCCTCCTCACACATTGCTTTTCCTCCCATCTTTGTATCGTCTGCAAACTTGGCTACGTTACACTCGATCCCCTTCTTCATGATGACTTGGATTGATTCTTCTTGTTCACATCTGATGACCTACTTTCTCCCACACCTTTTCAGTGGACAGTTTGTTTTGCTTTCATGCAAAATATCAGGGAAAAATCTCTCAGAATTCTTTTTAATGAGCTTTCCTTGGACTGACTGACTTTCTTTCATGGTGTTTGCAGACAGTGCATGTTCATAAAAACAAAGTGTGCTGTTAAACTGTTTATGTAATTCTTTAATTGACTCTACCCAAGGATAGAAAACTTCTCTCCGACTGGTGCATTGAGGATGACGATCAAAAGGATGCATGTGGCGAATGTACTCTGTGGATTAACAATTTTTCAGACTATCGTTTATACATCCTTTAGCAAAAATGGATAGAAATTAGTTCTGCATGACTCCATGTGCAATCCCACATATTTACTCTGTGCCAAAAGAAAAATAACACCAGTAGAAATGAATTATAATTTCTAATGAACAGATTAGTAGATTTTTTTTTTAATTGGCAAGGGGACTTTTTCCAGTTGAGGCAGTTTTTCCTCTAGCATGTTCGACCTGCTGCTGTTAGGATTGCAGATTATTCATTTGTAACTGCATGTCCGATGCCTGCTCTTATAAATTTGCATCTTTTGATATATTATTCAATGTCAATCATCAATTTCCTCTAATGTGACAATCCAATTTTTCAGAAGCTTCTCCTGTCCCATGTTAGTTTGGGAACAAATTTGCCAGGGGACCCAATACTTTGTTGGTGATCCTCGCTGGAAATTGTGTAGGTTTGTGATTGGCTGGCTTCAATATAATAGCCAACTCTATTGCACCCTGCCCCCGACAGTCTAACACCCCCTCACTCTACCGATTTGCATAGCCTGCTGACACATGCTGTCCAAACTCACAGATGAAAAGTGGCCAGTTGAACGAGTTGGTCGAGAGCTGCTGATGCATTGTTGAATCGTAGCCAGCATGAGTTGTTGCCTTCAGGAGAGCAGTGGAGCAAAAATTTTAAAAAACTAGATTTATAAAAAGACCGTGCTGAAATGTAGCAATGAACCATTATCTGGTTTGATTTCATTTGGACCCTGTGTTTTCTCATCAGTCTACTCATTATTCTCTATACGAGAAAGTATAGGAAAAAGACAAAGGCCTTTTCTAGGTAAAAGTTGGCGGAAATATTGAAGTTGCAAAATAAAATACAAACACAGTTGTTTACATGTATTTGAAAATTCCACAGGGGTTCTTCTGAACTGCTCACCATAAATTCTGCAACTCCAAGAAATGGCAGTAAAAGCTGTTTGGGATTTCCAATGATCTTTTGCTGTAGTTGCAACAGATCAGAAGAACCACCATAGAAATTCCAGGTGATACAAAAAAAACACATATTTTCTATGTTTCGCATGTGCTGCAAAAGTTGAGACAAATTGCTATAGACCATACCCCCCACACACTGCCCAGCCAAACGGATGGCATTGAACCAGATTTCTCGAGACTCTGGAAGTAATGCAAGTTGTGAAATCTTTCACATTTTGAGTGAAAAATTGATTAGGAAATGCTAACATCCTTTCCATTTGATAATTAAGACTGGAGGAAAAAAATATAATTGGGAAAGTGTCCCAGTCATCCTGTCTGCTGGTTCATTGTTTCTGTGGGTGAGGCTAACTGGATAACTTGGGGTTGGTCTGGATATGTGTTCGGTGTACAGAATTGGTGAAGTTGAGATTCACTTACAAACTGCTCTGATTTAATTTCAGCCCATCCGTGATCTGCAGCTCTCTTACTTCCAACGGTCTCTGTTGGGAAGTGTCGGAGATGACGGCACCGTTGCATTATGGGACCTGAACACTCTGCAGCTGCAACATAGCTTTGAGAGTGTCCACAAAGCCCCCGCATCAGCACTTTGTTTTTCGCCAATGATTGAGTCAGTAATCATCACAGTTGGTCTTGATAAGCGGATTTCAACTTTTGATGTTCGGAGTAAATCGTAAGTATTAAATTTCCAGCAATAAATCCAAACGTTCCTCTTGATACAAAATCAAAGCATTAATTTGACATTTAATTTTAAAAGCGTGTTAGTGAGCACTGGGATCTGAGCAGGAGTTGCTGAATTCAGGAACGCAAGACAACCTAACTGAGATGAAGTTGAGTTGAAACCGAAACATGATCCTTGAGTTAATGACCGCTAATAGATGAATTCATTCCCTTTTACTTTCGGTAACTCTTGCTCAGCACTCCATATTAGTGGTTGCATCTCTGACGGTCCAACACTCCTGTGCTAACATGATTATTAGCACCACTTGGTCAGCACCGTCTGTTGAAGGCTATGCATTTACTGAAGGTAATCCAATTTGCTCATACAGCTTGAATCTCCCTTTTCCGGGACTCCCTTATCCGGCACCACCCCTTGTCTGGTTCCATTCCTGGCCGCCAGGGGGCGCGTGCGCAGAATGTGGCCGGTCAAAATCCTTCCTTCCCGAACATACATCAAAATAACATTTTCATAATCTTTCTCCTCGACGTCTGTGTTATCGGCTGTATCCTCCTCGTCGCCCTGCTGGAAATCCTGCAGCCACAGTCCTCGGGCTGGCTGCTCTTGCCCACAGTGCTCCCTGCGGGGGGGGGGGGGGGGAGGGAGGAGGGGGAGGGGGAGTTGGGCCGTGTCTTCTTGGGCCGACTTCCTCCTCCCCACCACACCTGACCTCGGCCCATCCACCCGCCCCACACCACCCTGCCCCCGCCCCGGGGCAATGACGACCTCCATCGGCAAAATCCCTCATTCGGCACAGGCCAGGTCCTGAGGGTGCTGGATAAGGGAGGTGCAACCTGCACTGTCAAAGCTCAGTGTTATACCTAGACCACTCACTGTCAGTGCTCAGTGTTATACCGAGACCACGCACTGTCAGAGCTCAGTTATACCTAGACCATTCCTGGAATATTGGCATCCATTGCTTAATCTCTTATTTGTCTCACATTTAAATGAAAATACTCAATAGTGAGGCTTGAAAAATGGTATGCACCCTGGTAGCCTCAATGAGCATTGTTAGTTCCTTGGACTAGAATCTGGCATGTGATTTCTTAATTTATAACTACATGGACTGAAACAGGCCTCTTGACCCTGCTGTACTAATGTGGCTTCCTATGCTATGTCTTCAGTGACTTGAGTTAGGTTGCTAAACAAACTAAATATTGAAGTAGTATTGTATTCTGAACTCTAAATAAATTGGGAACTGGGCAAAGCCTGCAAAAGATCTCTGCTTCTAATGGTGCAGTGTTACAGTGCCAGCACATGGTGTGCCATGCTAACCCACAGGCTAGTAAGATCTGTTTTTTTTATTTGTGGTGTTAGGTCAAGCACAACTAATGCTTACTAACAGTAGCATAGTGTGTAAAGTGCAGCACATTGCCAGGGGCTCTAGTTGTTTTTACCGATATGTTTATCATTTATTGTTTCACTGCCGTGATGTATACATATCCACATTGAGTCTGAGATTCTCAATACTAATTGTACCAAATGCTGTCTGCAGAGGTCAATCTGTCTTCATTCCACCAAGCTAATGCATTGCATATTGGACCATTCATACATAGTGCACAGAGGAGGCTGCCCAAAAGATGAAATGGATGGCTGGTTGTGTTGAACTGTTGAGCTTCCTACACCTTGGATCATCTCAATCTAGTAGTAACTGTCTGTAGAACAAAATTAGCGTCCAGTATGGCTCTTGTCAAGCTGAGCCTGTGGACATGGTTTGACCAATGTGATCATTTTTTGTAGGACGGCAGAGCCATGCTTGTGCGGTGCTCTTCTCCCCTCCCATTTATTTCTCTCAAAATATTATTTCCCTCAAAACAAATCTCACTAAATGTGCAATTAAAATTAGGTGTGCTAGATAGTATAGCAGATGCTGTCTCTATCATATTCATGTAGTACATGTCAGAAGAAAATAACTTAGCAGTGTTAATTGCACACATATTCTACAAATTTAGGTGTCCAATTAGCTGATTCTACACTTTTTTTGGCTGGTTCAAAAATGGTGCCTCCAGCACTGTGCCTCCTGCAATCAGCCAGTGTCTCCCTCAGTTTGGAAATGCACTCGGCGTAAACCCAAATTTGCTGCTCCTCACGTGGCAGAGCCAGGAGTGAGTCTGTACAAAAAATTAACGTTTTCTTCTACAGTGTTCAACTTCCTCTTTTGCCTCTCCATTTTATGTCATAGGAAGACTACAATGAAATACTGGCAATATTCAACTCTTTTTAAGTCAAAGACCGAATAAGGAAAAATAAAAATAATACTGAAAAATGCAAACCTAAAATATTGAAATGAAGTTAAACATTAAACATGCTGGTGGAAATGCTGTAAGATAATGAAAATAAATCCATAATCAAGGCCACTGGTTTGCAATTTTCACAAGAAAATATATAGGGCTGGAAATTCCCCAACCTTGTGCCGGGTTTTTCGGCGGTATTTCGCCGTTTTGGGCGGGAAACGGTGCGGCGGGAAATTTCCTGAAGTCTTGCGCCGGAGCTTTTGAAATACTGCCGGGGAGCAGACCGCTGGCATGCAAGACTAGAAAAAGCGCTTTCGCCCGCTATTTGGCCACAGCAGTGACCCATAGATAGGACCAAAAAAACAGCTGGGGAAAAACCTGCGTTGTAGCCCTTGGAACGGCGGTCGGTATGAAACCCTGCAAAAGAGGCAAGTTAAAGTTTTTATTAAATTCTTTTTGCATCGATTCATTAGAAAAGGATCTTGTGAATGTTTTGTGATTATTTTTTTTTGTGTTCCCCCGCCCCCCCCCCCCAGGCCCAACTCTCAGCGGTATCGGCCTTAGTAAAGTTGCATAAAATTTGTGGTTTGCGCGGTGAATCCTCATGCAATGCCGATTTTTCCCGCTGCATGCATTTTTTTCCCTTTTTTTTTTTCCCCCCCAAATGTTATGACTCCGCTATGATTTCAAGACCTAACGGCATTTTTGGTGGGAAAAAAAATTATTTGACTCTCAACTGAATTTCTAGTCATAGAATCATAACATATGATTCCAAAACATCAGTAAAAATTCCATGCAAAAAAAAATAGATTGTGACTTGTTTAGTTGCCATGAACTAGTTGCCCTAATTATAAACTGATGGAGCATTGATTCCAAAAGACTTATTTAAAATCTTGGAATTCCATATTATGAAAATGGAACTGAATTTATTCAGTGCCTGTAAACAAATGGCCCTCTTGTGTGTCACACTCCATTCATAATGCCACGGACTACAAATGTACAGAACGTGATTGTTGATTGATGTTTACTAATTCTGAACCTGCCTTAGATGGTCTCTTTGGGCTCAAATTTGGCCCACCCCTTTTTTTCGGCGCACTCACCAGAGATGCGACGACTTTGTGGGCTGAAAAAGGTGCCGATAAAATGTCCCCCGATTCTGGCTGCTGTGTTGCCTCCCCCGGGGCTTGGCACGGCGTGGCCAATAGATTGGGGGGGCGGAGCTAGGGCCCTGCGCCAGAAACAGTGCCGGAAGCTCTCCACATGCGCATATGCGCAGTAGCTCCTGCCCCCCCCCTTCCCCCCAGCTTCTGTGTGCGTGCTGCAGCGTGGGACCCGATGCGTCCCGCCCCTATCCCAGGCCGAGTGGCCTCCCGCACAGGCCGGTCCACTGCCTTCCCAGGCTATAAGGCCACAACAAGCAGGTTGTTGCGGGCTCAAGCCGGGGCAGCAGGGATGGGGGTGGGGAGATGTCTGAACCGCAGGGTGGGTTCGATCACTGACCCCATGGTGGGGTAGGGGGTTCCCATCCGTGGACAGTCCCATCCCCGACCCCTAGAGAAGATCTGATCCCAGGACGTATCCGATCTCCGATCTCTGATCCCAGGTGCTGTTCTGATCCTGGAAGGTCTGATCCTTGACCCGGGGAGGTAGGTTTGTTTGTAAGGGGCGGGCAGATGGTGGGTGAGCTTAGGCGGCTGGGAGAATATAAAAACATAAGAATTACGAGCAGGAGGTACTTATATTTTTTATTTGGATATTTTGAAAAAATTATGTAAATATGTTTTGTCTCTACTTTTATTTTTGTAGTTTAAGCTTCCATGAATGCTTCTGTTGTATAATAAATTAACCTTGCGACATTTGTCATATGATGTCCTGTATAGCTGTTTGATCCTATTCACATTCTTTAGTCAAGTTCTGCTCGACTCCAATGTACCCACCTGCGCTGATTTCTTAACTCTCCTAGGGTTTTCTGTGCGGCCACAAGTGGCCAATTACGCTGGCCTAAGTTAGTTTGGAGTAACTGTTAACTGTCCAAAGTGGCCAAGATGGGCGTAGGTGGCTGGTAACGCCCCTTTTGGGAAAAAATAAACTTAAAAAAAAAAAAAATCCTAACTCACTCTGGCGCAAATTGAATGTGCAAAATCAAGATGCTCCAAAAAAAAAACGGAGCAACTCCTGGTCAATTTTGACCCATTTTCAGCAGTACTGGTAATTGTTCAGGACTCTCTCTCTCTCTCTCTCTCTCTCTCTCTCTCTCTCTCTCTCTCTCTCTCTCTCTCTCTCTCTCTCTCTCCCCTCCACCGCCCTCCCTCTCGCCCCTGTCAGAGAGGGAGAGGGAAAAGAGAGGAGGAGGGTGGAGAGGGAAGAGAGGGACTGAACACCGGGGGTGGGGTGGGGGGGCTGAACGTCACCGCCGTGCTCCCAGGAGGACTTCGGATGGTGCTCTCCCCCAGCGAGAGGTCGGGTGGGCGGGCACCGCCGATGACGACTAGGTAAGATGTGTCAGGCCACTTAGCCAGGGATAGGGTCATCGCCCGGAGACAGGACACGCTAGGAGGGCCGGGAGCTGCTGCGCACGCACGCAGCTGCCGGCACTGTTTTTGGCGCAGGGCTGTAGTTCCGCCCCCAGCAGCTCCTGCTGCGCCAAACCGAGCTGGAAATGGGCTTACAGACATCGAAGAATCGCGAGGTAAGTAGTCGGCGCAATGTTTGTTCTACAAATTAGGCGGGCCTCTCCGATGTGCGCCGTTCTAGCGGGAGTCCGAAACTTGAGCCCATTTTGTTCAGCTTGTTCTTGCCCCACAGAACTCATTTCTTCCTATCTTGACTTTTTTTTCCTCCCCTGTTCAGTCTCTTCACACCTACATCCGCGACTCCTCTACAATTTAGCAGTTTCCATTTTCCCACCTAAACCCCTTCCCTTCCCTTCCCGATGCACTTTCCCATGCAAGCGCAGGAGATGCATCACCTGTCCTTTTACCCCCCTCCCTTCCTATCATCCAGGGCCCAACTCATCATCCAGGGCCCGAAACACTCCTTCCAGGTGAAACAGCAGTTTACTTGTACTTCCAATTTGGTATACTGTATTCTCTGTTCACTATACAGTTGTCTCTACATTGGGGAGATCAAATGCAGATTGGGTGATGGCTTACAAAACACCTCCATTCTGTTCACAAGTGGACCGCCAAGCTCAACGTAGGCTTGAGCAACAGCACTTCATATTCGATTAGGCACTTTACAGCCTTACGGACTTAGTAAGTGAGTTTAACGATTTCAGATCATAACCACAGCTCCCATTTTTTTTCAGACAGCAGCTGTCGATGGTTCTGCTATTTCCATTTACACCTCCTAGACCCATCTTTTTTGTTTCTTTACTTCTCCCATTGCCATCCCCGTTTGCCTTGCATCATCATCCCTTTTTGTCATTTAATCTCTCCTGCCTTCCACCCGATCTCAGACCTTTCCTTTTGCTCTTTCCTCACCTCTCCCTGTTTCCTTGCCTCTCTACTTGCTTAAAAACCTGTTGCATCTCTAACCTTTTCCAGTTCTGATGAAAGGTCATCGACCTGAAGCATATTAACTGCTTCGCTCTCCACAGATGCTGCCTGACCTGCTGAGTGTTTCCAGCAATTTCTGTTTTTATTTCAGATTTCCAACATTTGCAATATTTTACTTTTGTATCTATACAACTGTTTTTCTCCACCTCTTCTAATTCCATTCTCCTGCTTCCTCGTCCTGCTTTAATATTCCTTTTTCTGTTCAAGCAACTATCTTCTCCCCTTTTAATCATTTTATGGAATCCGCATCAACCATAGTTGTTGGCAGAGAATTCTGCATTCTCATTTCTTTCTGACCTCTCCTTTAATCGTTGTGATTATCTTACATTTATGTGCTTGTTACAGTTTGAGGAACCTTCAATAATCTTGAAGCCCTCTATCAAATTAACTCCTCAGCTCTAGTGAAATAAGCATGAACTACAAGTCTTAACGTAAACCTTTCATTCCTGATATTTTACTGACTCTAAACTGCACTGTTTCCATTGCTTTTATATTCTGCCTGTAATGGGGTGTCCAAAACTGCACGATAATCCAACTTCAGTCTAATTGAAGTCTTGTGTGAGTTTAATATTATGTCCTTTTCTTTTCAATTGAAAGCCTTTTTGTGGCCTTATCTACTGGCACTCACATCTTTTGACTTTTGCACCTGCACACCAATGTGCTGTTGCACTCCATTTAAAATTTACCATTTAAAGTGTATTTATTTTTATATTCCAAAATGTTATCTTGCATTAAACTGCATCTTCCACCTAACTGGCCATCCTTCTGGCCTGTTTGTGCCTATAAAATGGCTCTATCTGTAGATATGTGACACTATTGATACGAGTCACAGTGATGTTCCTGAGCAGCCATCTTGGAGAATTTTAATTGTCATGGGATTCAGAAAGTTTAAACGGCAAAAAGCTGAAAAATCAGTTGTCCTTATACAAATCTTGATTTTGATATTTCAGCATCCCTCCATTTAATATTTCAGCCTTTAAATTGTCCACTTCATACTATCATGACAGTATTGTTACAAGCATTTCCTCCCCTTATTCAATGTATTATTTTTCTAGCTTATTGCACAGCATTCGGACAGACTCTCCGTTAACTGCAATTGAGCTTCTGCCAGATGGGACCACTCTGGTGATTGGATCCTCTCGGGGAACAGTCAGCCTGTATGACTTCAGAAACATGGAATTTCCAGTAAAATCTTCAAAGGCTCACAGTGGTGCTGTACGGTGTATTAAACTTCAGACGGAGAGAGTGAAGCTTCAGGTCAGTGTCATTTTTCTTCAGTTGCATCTTTCATAGGTCATGGGTGTAGTTTCATTTTCATGGCAGCACAGAGATGGAAGTTTTTGTCATATGTGGATAGGCAATACTGATATAGCCCACTGTCACATTCTGTAAAGCCCCAGAACCTGTCATTGTGTCACTTCAATTTTCACAAACTAAAAATTATACCTTGAAATGTACAGTTTGGGGAGAAGTTTGTTTATTTATCTCCTGTTTGTGGTGCCATTGCAACATTTTCATGTATTGCACAGTATGTAGGGCTCAATTTTCCCAATGCTGTTTTTTGGCGTATTGCAAGAGTTACGCCCGTTTATTTTGGGCTCCGACTACTCCAAAAAAAAAAACTAGAAGTTTTCCCGTTCTATTTTTTGCAAACTAGCGCCACGCAGCCTGTCCTTTAGCTTCGGGGGGTGGAGCCCTAATGTCTGCGCCGAAAAAACGATGCCCCCCTCCCCTTCTTCATATGCACAGGAAAAAAAGGATTTTTTTTACATGACTGCTATAAGCGTGCATGCCCAGTACAACTCCCAGTCTGCATTCGGCCATTTTTAAAAAGACCGTTGTGTGTAAGAACTTTAATTCTCAGTGGAAAAATTGGAGCTACAATACAATATGCAACGCGGCTCAAGGACCAAGAATTTCTCACAGGATGAAGTGGAGGCACTGGTTACTGTAATTGAGGCCAGATGGCATGAGCTGGACACCAGCAGAGGCCACATAAAAGTTTCACCAAAAGAAAAGAAGAAACGCTGGAACCAACTTGCAGAAGATTACTGTGCAATGGTGACCACCCCGAGATCTGGAGGCCAGTGCTAAAAGAAATGGCAGGACCTTGGTCAAGTAGTTAGTGTAAGTAATATTTTCATTTATTCACTGGAATTGCAATTGTAAATGTGACCATCTGTATATGTCCCACCCAGCAGAAAGACACCCTCTCTTTAAAAACTTATATTTTCATCTTTGCAGAGGAAGGTGGCACACAAGAAAAGGGAAAGAATTCGAACAGGAGGAGGCCTGGCAAATCTGCACCCACTGACACCCTTGGAAGACGGGGTCGCTGCTTTGAGAGTCCTGCGTGGAGAAAAGCAACCACCACTGCACAAGCTGGGCCCAAACTCGAAGGAGAGGGTAAGTCCTGCAAATTCCACAGTCTGGCTTTGCTATATGTTAAGTACTGTGTTAAGGGCTAGCCACATTACGGTTCATAGGGATGTCTCCGTCGGCTATGCTTCAGTTGATGCAATGTGCTATCATTCATCGTGGTCCTACAAATGAGCCTGCTGCCTGCGCTGTGTGAGCCTACTCATGCCACCCTGCCCCATCCTCTGCTGCTAACCACTTGTCTGTTCTGTTATATTTTGCAGAACTTTTGGCCATCCCTGATTAGGCAGAAGAAGATTCAGACAGGATGAGCCTGAAGAGGAGAACATCTTCCAGACCAAGTGCATGGGGGTGAGGGAGAGGGGCAGGATGAGGGGATGGATGTAGCCCCCACTTTTGTAATCACTGTGGAGGAGGTGCAGATGCCATCCATTGAGATGCCAGGATCTTTCCTGAGCGGTACGACTGATGGGACATTCCAGGGTTTCTCTCAGTCCGAGGCTGGGAATTCCAGTGGAGTGCAGTGAGACACACTCGAGGCCCCACCGTCCAAGGCTGCGGGTCCCAGTGTGATATAGTGAGCCACTCCCAGAGTGAGGAGGGGACGAAGAGCTCGACGGCGCTCTCCTGGGGTGCAGGATCTAACCGATGTGGTTCAGATGATGGCAATGAAATGCGAGAGCATTGACCTTACACAATCACTCCTGGATACCATCAGTGGGGTGGGTGATGAGGTATTGGGACAATCGGGAGAAGTAACAACACGCTCACGAAAAATGGGAACACTGTCTGGGCACATGAGGGAGGGAATGTCGCAGGCAGCTGATACACTGTCGGGGCACATGAGGGAGGGAATGTCTGAGTTAGCTGCTGCAATAAGGGAACACACCCAGACCCCCCTGCCATTGACTGAATCAACTGTTACTCCCAATCCGATCCCGAGACGAGCCTCTGAAAGAAGCCCAAGCTGGACATTCCACATTACCGTCTGCCCATGACCCCATCAAGAAGTGCGCATTATGCAAAATGTTCGAAAGAATAAGCTTGGTAGCAACTCGAGAAACGCTGCGCCACCGTCTGCGGGCAGAGGTGGAGTCACCAAAACCAAGCGCAGCGGGCGGTCATAGAATAAGGTGGAGAAGAGATGGATGCAGCCTTTCTTTGTTGCTGCTATATTGTTGTTACTGTTGTAACTTCTCAAATTAAGTTTTTTTTGTAAGTTATGTAAATTTACAAGTTTAAAAGTTTGTAAGTGATCTTAACTGAAAACTTTAAAGTTTGATATCAGAATATTTTTATTTAAGTTAAGTACGAACAAGTGTTAAACTTTTGAATAAAATATATTTTAAATTTTAAGTAATTAAAGAACAGGTCTAAACGGTAAACATGATCCATTTGGAATAGTTGCCGCTGAGCCTTCAAGCAGCAAAGCATTCACGGATGAGCTGCTGGCGCAAGGTTCGAGCAATAGAAAAGGGGCACGACAGCCCGCCATCGTGCTCCAAGTTCAGATAGTTGCATGGCTTCCTTGTCATCCTCCTCGTCATCTGCATCTTCCTCCATCAGCCACTATCCCCTCGGGTGGGTCTTCCACTACCAACTGCTGCTGCGTCATGATGGCTAAGTTATGCAGCACGCAACAGTGAATGACTGACCATCTCAGGTGAGTATTGCAAATAGCCTTCAGAATGGTCCAGGCTGTTTCAAGATGCCAGTGGTTCTCTCTATTATACTGCGTGTTGCAGTGTGCGACATGTTGTATTCCCAGTCAACTTCCGTCCGGGTTACGCGTAGGGGCATCATGAGCCAGGTGGCGAGGCCATATCCTTTGTCTCGCAGCAGCCAGCTCTGCCCTTCTGGCTGCTGCTGAAACATAACGGATATAGCGCCCTCGCGTAGGATGAACGCTTCATGGGTTCTCTCAGGATGTCTCTCATCAACTGACGTGATATGATTCATGTCATCACACACGAGCTGCACATTAACAGAGTGGAAGCCTTTTCTGTTCCTGCACATCCTGAATCAATGCAATCCTGTACCTTTGGGGAGCCAGCAATCCTGGAGAAGCCCACAGCTCCTGTCATGCATTGCCTGGGTGGTCATGGGGAACTTTATGTAGTCATTCCTCCGGGCATATAGTGCAGCCGTCATCTGTCGAATGCAGATACGTGTTGCATGTTGAGAAATGGCGCACACATCCCCAGTTGCGGCCTGCAATGATCCAGATGCATAGAATGAAAGTGCAGCTGTAACCTTTACTTCAACTGACCAAGCCGTCCTCCTGTCGCTTCTAGGTTGCAGGTCTGCTTTTACTAACTCACAGATCTCAGTTACAACTTCTTTGTGGAAACTCAGCTTTCTCACACTCAGTCTGCATCACTCAGGTGCAGGTATGAACACCTGTCTCGATATACCCGACATGGGTAAGACCTCCTGCCCATCATCCTACTTGCTCTGAGGTTCCTCATGCGATGAATAAATAGTCCCCTCCACAGCACCATCATGCAGAAAGCTTGCATGAGGTATGGCATTGTCAATATTGCCCCCATAATTAAATTGTACCTTTGCAAGAAGCTCAAATCAGCAGGACAAGGAGTTAAAGCTTCTCTTGCTCTCCCTCAATGCCCTAGTATGGACGGCACCCAGGTCTGCTCATGCGCAATAGGCTTGCTTAGAACGGGAAGCTCGGCATTCAATGAGGACATTTGGACCAACGAAGTCTAATCCAATTCTTTAATTTTGGATTTTTTAAAAAAAGTACCATCCCACCACTGACCGAACGTCTCCTCAGCGGGCTCGAGGGTCGGCCGGCAGAATTTCTCCCTTGCCCGGACGCAGGCTCAGCAAACAACCACCCCTCACCTGCCCGGGCTTCTTTTGAAGCTGCTGCATAGTGTAAGGCTTCTCATCTCTTCAGTTTGGCTTCCACCTCCCCGGGCTTCTTTTGAAGCTGAGCCCGTGTGTTGTGTATGGAGAAAGAGTCAGACTAAACACTGAGCTCAAAGTAAAGTGTGACCTTAGTCTTTTATTGCAGGTCTCCAGAGTATGTCTCCAACCTGTGAAGCCTCCTTAAATACCTGTGCTCCCTGGGATCCCTTGGGACTCCAGGGGATGATCCCTCTGGTGGCTGTGCAGAGTAAATACAAGTCCACATATATAACCCTACCTTTTTTGATCCCCCAACATACATACCAGTGGCAACCGGCACCACGGTTGACCACGAAGCAAAATCCATCATCCATAGCAGGCCAGCAGGGCCCAACACACCAGGAAGCCCAGCAAGGCCAGCTGCACAGCAAATGATTCAACAACGCCAGCTTTCATACCAAGACAATCAACCAGGGCAAGAAGGGCCCCAGATCGACTCCCATTGTAAATAGTTACACTATTGACTTTGGCGGGTGGGGATAGTGGGGGAGGAAGAGAAAGTGTTGATATTTAATCTGTACAGCCACCAAAGGGCTCATCCCCTGGAGTCCCAAGGGATCCCATAATCCCTTGGGAGAACAGGTAGTTAAGGAGGCTTCACAGGTTGGAGAGGCACACTGGCGATCTGCAATAAAAGACTACGGTCACACTTTGCTTTGAGCTCACAGTGTTCAGTCTGACTTTCTCCATACACTACACACTGTGTCGGGGGGGAGTGAGCGATTCTGCTGGCTGATGCTGCAACCCTCGAGCCTGGTGAGGAGATGTTCGGTGGTGCCATGGCACTTTGGAAAAAAATTCTAAATTATAGATTTCCATTTTCTGTTTTGAGTTGGAAAAAATTAAGTTTCATGATGCATATTTAATGTCTTCTTGACTCCCTCCAAAACTTCGCATAAAAACAATGGCGTCTTCCTGCGCCGATTTTTTTTTTTTAATATGCGCTAGTTTTTCTTAAGTACCCAGAAGGTTTTTTGGGAGTGGTCACATTTGCTGTCCTAGGAAAAATGTAAGTTGGCCAAACTTGCATAAATCTGAAAAACTGGTGCAGAAACTTTGGGGAAACTTGGATATTTTAATTTAGGCCAAAAACCGGCACAGATAACGGGGGGAAATTGAGCCCTTTGTTTCCAGTCACTCTAAGCTGTGCTCGGGTATATGACAAAGACTCTTTACAGGTAAGTAATCTTTATATCTCATTTCTGACTTAGGCCAGAGCGACAGAATTCTTCAAAAGCAAACTCCTGAGGATGCTGGAAATCTGAAATAAAAAGAGAAAATGCTGGAAATACTCAAGTCGGGCAGCATCTGTGGAGAGAGAGAGAAACAAAGTTAACTGTTCATGTCGATGACCTTTTGTCAGAATTCTTTTTCTTTCCCTTTCCCTTATCCCTCCTTTTCCAACGGTGGTGACTCATGCCATACTTTTCGTCCGAGATGGAACAATGGCATTGGATAAAGTCAATTTCAAAAAGGCAAGAAAAACCAATCTATACAAAATACAACAGGAGTTCCCTACTAACTCAGTAGGCAAACACACCTTATGGTGTGCTAGTTTACAGGGATTGGAATCCCTGGTCTGTACTCTGATTGCTGATTTCAGCCAGTGGAAGGTCTTATTGACTTCCATGTCTATAGACAACAGCAACCTTCTACTTTTCTCAAGTGAGCAAGCTACTTTTGTATCATTCTGGACAGTAAAAGATATTCCACCGTGGGAATCACAGCTGAGCCTGGCTCAGTGAATACTTTTGCACCTCCAATAAGGTTTGCTAGAGTGTTTAAAATTCTCCTAAACCCCATTAATGGTGCCAACAAAGCTTCAGTGCACTGATCTATCTTCCTGTCCATCAAGTGCATTTTGCTTGAGTTCTGAAGCGGTGACTGGGTTTCAAACATGAGCCAAAACTGCTGTTTGTGGAGAAAAATTAACTGCTTTAATCAAAGCTGGCTTTGCTTTGACCTATTTCAATGTCATTCTCTTCAAATGTTATTTCGCTCTAGCGATGAAATTCAATTGTGACTGATAATGATTTGTAACAATGATCACAATAGATAATTAGACTTCATTATGTAACTGAGATCCTGAAGCTTACAACCCGAGTTTCTGATGGTTTGCCAAGGTACACAATAGAATGGCAATTTACCAAAAGGTTCAGCATGTAGGTGAGACACGGAAATCCAGAGGATCCCAGATCTCTGGTAAATCAGTTGAGCTCAGCCATAGCTGTTGTAAGGCACTGTATTTGACCTTGGTTAGAGAAGTGGAAGTTCAGCAGGGTTCTTGCTTCTGATTGCTAGCCAAGGACATTTAATGGAAATGCACACGTGGACAAGATTGGGCTCAGTCGTCTAAACATAGATGAGATGGATGCTTTGGCAAGGTACTGGAGGCCAACTGATGCTGGTAGAAATATTCCTCAGTGAGTTGGAAAGTGGGGAGGGGAATTAGTAACTGGCAAGAATACCCAGTTATGTGCTGTGTCATATGACCATGTGCATATGACACCATCACACTAGTCTCCATTAAACCACTAGAACTTGTGATAAGAGTGTACTTTTTCTTGAGTGTGAACAATATTTGCCTACATTTTTGTTGATAGTCCTGTAAGTGATCACTATTCAGCAAACCTCACTGGAAAGTGCCGATGTCTGGTAGGGGCAAGCTTAAAATGAGAGAAGGCCATTTGGCCTATTCCACATCTACCACTACAGTCCATTCATGGGGGCCGATTTTCATCAAAGTCTCCGTCCGCCCAATGTTCGCCGAGATACCGGACGGTACTTTGGGCAGGATATTCATAGCCGAGGTCCCTCGAAGGTCGGCGAGCGGCAAATGGACGACATATGCTGCCAATCTGGGTGGCAGCGGGCGGGAGGTCTCATTCTCAGCAACATAGGCACTTTCTGCCCAAGTGCCACCGAGGATGGAGTCGGGCCCACGGAGGGTCAAAGACCTGAAAAAAAACAATCACCAATAAAAAAAAAAATACAAAAATGATCAAGTTCTTCAGACTTTCCGTCGGGGACAGACCAGCCTGCAGCCAGCGGTCCATCCCCATTCCACCGCCGAGTCCTGCCCGCAGGAATCTGGGAGCTCGGCGGACGGGAGGTCAGTTGCGCCAGTCGGCTGTCCTCTGACATCAGCGGGCGGTTCCCGCCGGCGGCTCTCCCCTCCCGCCCGCTCCAGGCCACCTCCATGGACTCTCTTTATTCTTCCCCTTGTATATCTATACACTCTCTCGGTTATTAACCCTTATTTAAATTCAGTTCAGCTGTGATTTTTGTACTGCACCCTGTCTGGTATAGTTAAATAAGCTGGTGACAGTTGCCACCCAGGCTGATGCATGAACAACCATTAGGATAAGGTATAAGATCAGGAATGGGCAATTATTTGGGCTGGAGGACCACTTAACAAGTTTTGGTGAGCTGTTGAAGGCTACAAACATAAAATGAATTGTGTTGACGGCTACCGTTAAAACATTTTACAGAATTTATTGTACAAAGAACACTTCCTGTCAATTCCATACTTAACATGCTAACGAACATGATACAGGTTTGCGATTCACATTGAAAAGTGCACAGTCTATTTATTCCAAATGGTCTAAATTCATTCTTCTAGTGGAAAATGAGCGATCAATTCTGCTTCCACTAGCAATTGTAAACAAGGTATAAGGCACAATCAAGGATAAAAATCATTTATACAACTGTTAAATATTGCACATGAACGTGCTTCTTTGCCTTTGAAACTTTGCTAAGAAATAATTAAGTGACTCAGAAAATGATTTGTGTCTCAAATTGTACCCCAGATTAGCCATCAAATTGGGCTTGTTCAAAAGACAAGACATCTATAGAGTTTGTAGACTTGAGAATGGGCACAAGTTATGCACCATGATAATGCACATTTCTTCCTGAGTGCTATTCATGACTGGAACTGGCCAACGACCAATCTCTACTACCCTCTGCCAGTCATGAAAATAAACTTAAATTGATCATACCACTAGAAATGAGTTCTCGGGTGATTGAAGAGTTCAATGCGGAACCTACAATCTCTGTCACAGGTGGGGCAGACGGTGGTTGAAGGAACGGGTGGGTGGGGTGCCTGGGTTGCCACGCGCACCTTCCGCTGTCGACGCTTGGCTTCAGCTTGCTCTCGGTGAAGAGACTCGGTGTTCAGCGCCTTCCTGGATGCTCTTCCTCCACTTTGGGCGGTCTTGGGCCAGGGATTCACAGGTGTGGGTGGGAATGTGACATTTTTTCAGGGAGGCTTTGAGGGTGTCCTTGAAGCATTTCCTCTGCCGATCTGGGGCTCGCTTACCTTACCGGAGTTCTGAGTAGAGTGCTGTTTTGGGAGTCTCGTGTTCGGTATGTGTGCGACGTGGCCCGCCCAGCGGAGCTGATCAAGCATGATCAGTGCTTCGATGCTGGAGATATTGGCCTGAGCGAGAACACTGACGTTAGTGCATCTAGCCTGCCAATGGATTTGCAGGATCTTGCAGAGGCAGCGTTGATGGTACTTCAGTGTTTTGAGGTGCCTGCTGTACATAGTCCATGACTCTGAGCCATATAGGAGAGCGGGTATCACCATTGCTCTGTAGACCATGAGCTTGGTGCCGGGTTTGAGGTCCTGGTCTTCAAACACTCTCTTCTTCAGGCGACCAAAGGCTGCAATGGCACACTGAAGGCGATGTTGGACCTCTTCTTCAATGTCTGCCCTTGTTGACAGTCGGCTCCTGAGGTATGGAAAATGGTCCACGTTGCCCAAGACCTCGTCGTGGATTTTGATAACCGGGGGCAGTTCTGTGTGGCGGGGGCAGGTTGGAAGAGGACCTTTGGCTTACGGATGTTTAATGCAAGGCCCATGCTCTTGTATGCCTCGGTAAAGGTGTTAACGATGGCTTGGAGTTTGGCCTCTGAGTGTGTGCAGATGCAGACATCGTCTGCGTACTGTAGTTTGATGACGGACGATGGGACGACCTTGGATCTGGTCTGGAGACGGCGGAGGTTGAACAGATTCCCGTTTGTCCTGTAATTTAATTCCACTCCAACGAGGAGCTTGCTGAGGGTGAGATGGAGCATTGCAGCAAGGAAGATTGAGAAGAGCGTTGGTACGATGACACCGCCATGCTTGACCCTGGTCCGAACGTGGACTGGGTCTGTGATGAATCCGTTGGTCAGGATCGCGGCTTGCATGTCATCGTAGAGCAGGCGGAGAATGGTGACAAACTTTTGAGCCGTATCTGTGGAGGATGCTCCATAATCCCTCATAGTTGACAGTGTCGACAGCTTTTGTGAGGTCGAAGAAGACCATGTACAGGGGTTGGTGCTGTTCCCTGCATTTCTCTTGTATCTGCCACATGGTGAAGATCATGTCCTGTTGTACTGAAAGTCTACATGGCTGTTTAACAGTACAACTAGAGTCTGCAGTGCCTCAAGACGCAAGTGGTCTCTTTTTAGTATGCTGAATACGGGAACCCGAGGCTTCCAAGGCCTGAACTACAAACGCATGCCATTACCTGGAGTCCTTGTGCTCCGAGACCCACTCCCATGTCTAAGACGCTATGTTGTCGAACTCCGGGTACCGGGAGAGAAAGATGCAGTGCCGGTCTCTTCAGTAAAATAGTCATCGAGATGAGCAGCCATGACGCGACTCAAACAAACTAATGTGCAGCTTGAGCTCTGGCTCATGTTCTATTCCTTTCCCGTCTAGCGGGTCGGATAGAATGAATTGGCGGGCAGGATATGGCCCCGGGCTGTATTTTACTCACTATTATAAAAGAGACTTGCCTATGTGCATGTACCTGTAGAACTGTACCACAGCATGAAACGAGGACGAAAGAAAACCACACCAAATTGGTCACAACAAATTAGAGAGAGGGATTTTTTTTTTGCAGCAGCAAATTCTCCCTTCAGGTTAAGAGATATTTTAATCTCGTCAGCAGTTCAGATCGGATTTGCTCTCTGCTCACTATCTGTCTCAGTCTCCTTGTTTTCTGTTTCAATGTTTAAAATGCACCATCTTAATTACCTTTTGTGGTGGCCATATTCTGCAATGTATGTTGAGGGTAGGATTATGGAATTTATACACGTGCTGCGTGATTGCTATAGATTCAACAAAGATAGTAGACAAAAGGGAGTACTTTTATTTTCAGAAAATTTAATAGGATTAATATTACAGGACGCATTGTAAATTTATAATCTGAAACTCTAGCGCTTCATTATAATGAGCTCTTCACTTTTGCATGGTCTGATGGCTCTCAAAGGGAATATTTTAATGAGGATTTAGGATGCTAGACATTTATGCCTCAAGAGAAAATAAGAGTTCATATATTGTTCCTGCAGTGAGGAAGTTGTAGTGATGAAGTTGTAGTAATTAAATCAGACTTTTAAAATCTGACTTTAGTGACCAGAAGACCTGCCTGAGCAATTTTAAAAACATTAATCTTACTTAGTGTCTTTTTATTAAAATTAAATTGATCCTACCTTAATTTTGCCTATTGGTTTGACTTGAGTTCTGATTAAGTAGGGAATCGCATCAAGTTCTGACAATGGATGAATATGTGCCCCAGGGACCTGAGAACCTGCATGATAGACAGTTTTTTATCTGCTTGCAAATCACCTTGCATATATTAGAATCTTCCTCAGCCTCAAAATAGCAATACTACCTCCCAAGCTCTAAGAAGTATGAGGAATTGGAGCTCTCCTCACCTCCTTTACTGCCTGAATTTAGTTTATTACCTATAGTGGTGATGAACTCTGAGTGAGAATGAAGTAGTGATTGTCCTGTCCATCTGTTTGTATGACTTGTGGTTAAATAATCTGCCTCACGTCTACACGCTGAATAGAGAAGTACTATTTTTTTATTTAGCAAATATCCGCACAAGTGCTGTTGCTGAGCAGAAGAATAATGTTGAGTTGTTCAGTTGGGCGATGGATGACTGTTTTTGTGATGGTCGAACTGCAAGTTGCCTCCGGCACGTTAATGGAATTTGATGAGAAACGGGTCAAAAGATATCAACATGGTTCCCAAGTGCTGGTCCATTAGAGCTCGCAAAGTTGGAATGATCTGAATCAACAGTACATTAAGTCGCACGTCGGATCACGGTAGGTTAGTAGTCGAGTTCCTTCACTTCCCCTCGTGCTTAGATCAAGCACTCTTGTCATAAAATGGGGTTGGAGGTGTGGCTTTTCCAGTAGGCATTGCAGATTACCTACATGTAGCATGTGTACAAGTCACTTCTCTCTGCTAGTTTTCTACCTTCGTCTCCTGAAAGCGGTAACTCGTGATGACTACTGAGTGTCCTCCCATACCTCATCTGAGTGACCATTGAGGCATTTATGCCATTGACTGGCGAGTGTTTGAAGGGAGCTTGATCGTGCTGGGTGGGGGAAATAATTTCAGCAATGAGTAATCCCATGCACACTTTCCAGCAGAGATCATTGGATGCCATTTGGAACAGGAACCCAGCTATTTTTTCTCATTACCCCTCCCCCACCCCCCTACTTTCCTGCTTTCCTGACTCAACTCATTGCAGCTCATTTATATGCAATTGCTGCTGGCCTAACTAAAATCTGGTAACAAAGCATCATCATGAAGCCTTATCCTTCCTGGACTGCATTAACTCCAGTTTTCTTTTTTTTTAATCAAAGTCAGACTGGTTTCCACATTGGTGTTGCAAAGGAAACCTGATGTTTCTGACAAGCATGTCTGTCACCAGAGGTATAGTGCACCATGGCTACCTTGATGATGCCAGCTGTCTCTTGTTGGCCTTTGAAATGTATTGTGTACCAGGCATGGAAAAAGAGAACTAACTTCTACAATGTGTTGTGCACTGTACTCAAATCGAGAGGGTCCCTGGAGAAGCTAATTGCTGCAAACAAATCTTGAGCAAAAGCCATTGTTTCGAATTGTCAGACAGAGTAAAGGAGTTCAGAAAAGTGCAGCTGTGAGCCTCCTTGCATTGGACAGCAGCTTCTGATGATATGTAAAGTGCTATCCAAACTCGCTGAGGACAAGAACATTCCATTCTCAGAAGATCCATCAGCTAAAGAAAAAAAAACATCAATGCATGAAATGTTTGCTTCGTGGGAAGTAATAAGCTTGAAAACATTCCTGACCTGTTTCAGTTTTGGTGTATCCAGTTATTTTTTTTTAAATGCTAAGAAAATTCTTAAAGGCAAAAGTAGTTGTATGGATAAGTACTCTGATTAATCACTTAGTCCTTGGAGTACTCGAGGCAGATTTTTCTACGATTATAAACTAGTTTTGGCATAATTTGTCTTCTGTGGAACTCACTTGTATATCGCCTTTTTCAAGCTTAAACTAGTGAAGCTGATCGGTTTAGGGAAGAGGATCCCCTTTTGAAACTCATTTGTCTCTTGCTGATCTGTATTGAAAGAGCCAAGAGCACTTTATCCACTTGTCACTATCTTTTAGTGAATACCATAAATAAAAATAGATGGGGATAATGTGCTAGTCTTTCAGTGTGAAAACTGACCAGTTACACCTGAGATTGATGATTTGACCTTCAGAATTGGCCTTGGCATTTTTCCTGCACATGTACCAAAAGATGATGCACTATATCAGAAGCTAATATAACAAAAATCCCTTTAGCTCAATGCCTCAAGTTACCTTTTAGAATAGTACAAGCCCCTGCTGTGTTATAGGACACTTTGCAGATCTTTAATCCTTCATAGTACAGGAAATAGAATGGAGATTAAATTCTGCTCCTGATTTCTGGGAGGTGAGGAATGGTTTGATCGATATATTTTTCCTGCTTAGTGTTTAGATAGATAGAAAATGTTTTGCACAAAATATGAAACCATTAATTCCGTTATCATTTTTAAGAGCCATTGGATGTACAATCTGCGAGGTGTGCGTAATGGACAAGGTCATGGCATCAGGTAATATCTGTATTCCAGTAAAGGGGTATTGGGGTATCTTGCACTGTGTATGCATGGGTCATTGCCTGCTTCTTTTGCTGTAATGTTCAGGCCAGATATCACCCAGAAAATAAGTGTTCTCCTGAAACACCGTGTTGTGGGCGGGAACTGGTGTGGCGACCTGGTCCTTGTGGTCTGACGTCTAAAACCACTTATCTCTCAACCAACACTTACAACATAGAGGTCTGCCCATTTATTTCATTATTTTTTTGTTTAACCTTGCTGTGTGCAGATTGGCTGCTGCATTTCCTTGTATTCAAACATTGACTTCACTTCAAAAGTACTTAATTGGC
This sequence comes from Pristiophorus japonicus, assembly GCF_044704955.1. Lineage (NCBI taxonomy): Eukaryota > Metazoa > Chordata > Chondrichthyes > Pristiophoridae > Pristiophorus > Pristiophorus japonicus. The sequence continues at coordinate 80,847,992 of NC_091988.1, read as the reverse complement.
TGTAAAGTGATTTGGTACGTCCTGAGGTTGTGACTGCTATATCAATGCAAATTATTTTTTTAAGTCTCATTCCTAAAGCTATATCTGGAAACCTGATTAGGGCATGTTGTAAGCAAATCTTGAGTGTTCAGCTTTTTTAAGGTATCTAGTCCATTACGAATCTCCCAGTATTTGTTTGTTGTGGCTTGTTTAAGATAATTATCCAACTGGTGGGAGCATATTTTTCCATAGAACATCACTTGCAAAAGAGTGTAACCTCTTTCTGACATTCCTACATGTCTGGCCGTATAGATTTTGTCTGTTGTATTGATTGTGGCAAATCAATTTTTTAAAGTTTGATAGAACATGAATGGGCAATATAGTTATCAGAGTTGTTGTCTGTTCTAATAATACCCAGTGGTTCTGCTGAATTACTTTCAAAAAAGCCTTTAGAATGTATGGTTAATGTGGATAACAACCTGCTTTTTAGTCTGAAGAACAATTCTTCTAAAGATGATCTAATTCAGACATCTTGCTTAACCTTATGATATTTGACTTTTACTAACTGGTTAATCCAAATCCAAAAGATTTGCTCCTTCCTTGTTCCTGAGTGGCAGACTGAAGGGTTAATAGCATTAGTGCGAAATTGCTGTGCTTTAGAAAATGTACTATATGACAATGAGATAAGCAATTGCGAAAAGGCCACAAGACACTGAGCAAGAAAGAAACCAACCACACCAGATGTTGGCCAAAGATAAGGAAGTAAGCTGGACAAAGACGAAAAAAACTCGCTGTGTAGACACTTTTTGCAATGCCAGATGTAGAAGCAGTGACATGTGACCTTTGCGGTTTACGACTTTAAATACTCATTTTTTGTGACCCCAAATTGAGTTGTTGCCTGGTTGAGGGACCTACATATAACTTCCCTGGTACCTTGTATTAGTAAACTGTGTGTTTTTTCAACTCTCTCTAACGTAGTCTCGGAGTAGATTTGTTTCTACCGCGGGGGTTTTCCCCCAACAGTTTTGGCACTGCGAGCAGGGTGTACCGGTAAGCCCTCCTGACCGAGACTCGAACGTACGGGGATAAGGTCGGATTTCACGACAGTCCAGAAATTGGAAAGTTGAACCGGCAGGGGTGAGGCTGCTGGACACCCAACGAACAAGTGAGACTCGGGGAGGTTTGTTAATTTCTACTCAATGTCTATTAAGATAAAGTAGAATATAAGTAAGATAAGTGGTGTGTAAGAGAAACGAGTATCCCCGTCACTTCAATTGTCACAAACTATCTCAATCACCTAACTTGAGCCGAAATTAAGAGGACAAATGCCCCACGTGATGGCCAAGGATTAAGGTCGAAGGGAATACCGGGAGGACAAAGTGACGGCGGAAACCTGTGAGTGACTGTGTGATGCGCATGAACTGGTGTGAGAGTTGAGGGATAATCCCATCGCAATAAATAAGTGAAGGAGTAGAAGAAGGCCCGCGTGAAGAGACTCATTCGCAGAGGAAGCGAGGGAAGGTCAGATCACATCATGGCGTCAGGGGAAGACCTTGAATGGGGACCAAGAGCGTCTCTTAGTAGGTTCTAAGCAGACGACCAGAAGGGCTTAATAGATAAAATGATTAAAGACGGGTGGGATCCCTCGGCTGTCCCCAAGGAGCAAAACAATTGGTGGGAGAAACAGAAACAGAAAAAGGCAAAGAAAGCCGGAGTACTTTTAGTATATCAGTTATGTGTGTTACAAAGTAAAACCAAACAATTAGTAGAGAAAAGTAAGGAGACAGAAGCCGACAATAAGAAATGGAGAGAGCGGTATGAACAAACAGGCAAGTGGGAGTGGGGGGGGGGGGATCAGATTATGATCTCCCTCCGACTTATGTTGCCGCAGTAGCGGCCTCGGCTCCTCCCTTTGACGAGGAGACCGAGATGGAAGGGTCAAATTCAGTAAATACAGAAAGGGCAGCCCCTCTTAGGGTAACCCAGGGCGTACAGGGAGGGAACCCCCGATATCAATACTACACTTTCACCCCCACAGAAAATCAAATGATGAATCAGGATTTGGGGAGTCTACAACCACGGAAGAGAAATGTAGAATTTTGGCAAAAGTTAGAAAGTATGAGACCCACGATATGCATGAGCGAGATGTCCACCAAATAGTTCGGGCTAAATATCCAAAGGACCGGTGGACAGGGCTAGCACCCCCTCACAGTGACGGTACATGGATACCTGCCATGGATGCCACAAGGGCACAACGGGACGCTGCCAGAACGGGGTTCGTCCAGGCTGTACAGGCCTTAATGGGAGCATCCACTCCAAATTGGGGATTGATAATGCAGACCCGCCAGAAAAAGGGAGAAAATGCCAATGACTATGGAGAGAGGTTATGGGTCCAATACCAAGAATCCTCGGGAACAGACGGCCCCGAACAGAGACGACCCAGTCTTCGTGAAAATGTTTAAGGACGGCCTTTCGGCCGACCATCAAAAGATTTTAAAAATGGGGGTGGTAGTCGCGGACACCTATGACCAAGCTGTCCAGTGGGCATGCCACATTAACTCTGGGAGAATAAAACAAAAAGTGGCCGCGGCTAAGAGTAGTAAGAGTGCGGGCCGAGGGGAATGCTACAACTGTGGCAAGGCGGGTCATTTTGCCGCCGACTGTAGGGGCCCCAAAAGACCAACCGCCCGATGTGACAATTGCGGGAAAAAGAGACATGCCACTGATAAATGTTGGGCACCCAATGAGAAAAGAAATAGTCAGTCAGGCTTTAAAGTAGAGGAGATGAACCGACAGCAGCTAATCACAGCGCTGAGGGACTTAGGAAGAGACTGAAGGCCAGCGGCCCCCATGGGGCAGGGAGAGGATCCAGGTATTCACATAACAGGCAGTGTGATATGTTAGTGGATACCGGAGCATCGGTATCTATGACAGATATTCCCTTACCCACAACTAAACATGTAGTCCATGGTGTGGGAGGATTTGCCACCAGAGTGAAGTAATTCTATTGGAGATAGCCGGTATTCTGATCCCGGCACAATTTTATGTATGCCCAAATGCAGAAGGGACCATATTGGGGATCGACCTCCTGGAACAGTTAGGGACAATAATAGACCCACAGAATAAGAGAATACTTTGGAGAAATAAGGGAAGACGCAAAATCACAACGTACGGGGAATAGACTAACTTGCACAATCACGCAAAGGTCAGAAGTGTGCAACTTCTCACCCGAGATTGGGATACAGCAGGAGACTACGGCCCATTATACGAACAAATTAGGGAAGTGTGGGCTCAATCAAAGCAGGATTGTAAAGACCAAGCCAGTGGTCATTCCTGGGCCCGAACACTCGCCTCATAAGCAATTCCCCATTAAACCTGAAGCCCGAGAGGCCGTAAAACAAATAGTGCAGGACCTCTTGCGGACTGGTGTCCTTCGGGAAGCCGAAAGCACTACGAACTCGTCAACCTGGCCCGTAAAGAAACCAGATGGGTCATACCGATTGACCATAGACGATACAGCATTAAATAAAGTAACTTCCTGCCAGCACCCCATCGTAGCAAGCCCAGCAACCATATTTAATGGACTGAAACCAGAACATAAAATATTCACGGTCTTAGATATAGCTAATGGATTTTGGTCCATTCCATTAGCCCAGGAGTCCCAAGATAAATTCGTATTCACAGTCGGGGATAGGCAGTACACTTGGACACGAGTGCCCCAGGGTTTTCACAACAGTCCGACCATATTTCACTGAACTATGCGTCGAGCCTTGGAGACCGTAGATTTAGTCCCCTACCGAAGTACCATCCTCCAATGTGTGGACGATCTGTTGATTGCCTCAGAGGACGAGAGAGGACATATAGGGGTTCTAATAGAAACCCTAGAAGCTTTAAAGAAAGTGGGATTTAAGGTAAACCACAAGAAAGCTCAGATCGGATTGAAGGAGGTACAGTACTTGGGACACCAACTGTCGCAGGGGACAAAAACAATTCCCCAAGACAGAAAGGAAGCAATTCGCATTATGGCCCGACCGAAAATGGTCCAAAGAGTGCGTAAAGTATTAGGACTCTTTAACTACTGTAGGAACTTTATAGCCAACTTCGCGGCAATCGCTGAACCCATACTAGTTAAGGGAGGAAAACCAGCTCTAGAAAGTGTGGAGTGGGGCCCGGAACAAGAAACCGCATACGGCCAGATAAAGGAAGCCCTGATGTTGGCATCAGGCCTAGGACTGCCAAATATGAACGCCACCATTTCACATTCATTGTGGAAACTAGGGCGGGTTTTACGGATCAGTAGTTACTCAAATGCATGGAGACCAAGCCCACCCAGTAGCTTACTATTCCACCCAACAGTCGCCCGTGGCGGGAGGTCTGTCAAGATGTGTAGCAGCCTTGGACTGTGCAACGTGGGCGGTGAAAGTTAGTGAGCCAGTAGTAATGACACGGGAAGTTATACTACACACCAAACATACCTTGGTGGAAATGCTCAACACCGGGAAATTGCGCTCCGTATCCAACGTCCGCCAGGCCAAATGGGAAGCAGTATTACTTCCCTAGATGGGTCCGTAAAAATTGTACGAGACACGGGGGAGAACTTGGCAGAGGGCCTCTTATCCGTGGGTGAGCCTCATGAGTACCAGTCACAGGAATGGGAGGACTCACCGGGACACATAAGTGAGATTCCCCTTGAAAACCCTGAGCTGATCCTGTACGTGGATGGGTCCCAGAATTATATTCGGGGACCTCGCATACGGACTGGGCGGTGGTAGATGAAGCGCTAAACACTGTCTGAAATGGAAGGTTAGACTGAGGACTGTCTGCCCAAGTAGCTGAACTCACTGCCCTGACTGAAGCCCTCCAACTGGCCGAAGGCCGGCGGGCGGATATATATAAGGATAGCCGCTATGCCTTCGGGGTAGTCCATGACTACATGACTGCCTGGGCAAGGGGAGGGTTCGTCACTTCGGGCGGGGAGGCTATCAAACATGAGGGCCGAATCAGACGACTATTAGACGCTGCCAGTAAACCCGCAGAGGCAGCAGTGATCAAGGTTTACTACTTTCTGGTGAGCCTTAACCATGTCCAACGGGGCAATGAAGCAGCGGATAAAGCAGCACAGCAAGCAAGTATATCCTTAGAAGTACGGGAAGAAGTTGTATGTAGTATCATTATGAGGGAAGATATAGATATTGTGAGATTACATGCCGATGTAAGTGATGAAGAAAAGGAAGATTGGGGCACAAAAGGAGAGAGCCAGAGTGACGACTTCGTATGCAGGAAAGATGGGAAGGTGATAGCCCTGGCTTGTATTAGACAAATGCTCATGGAACTACACCACAGCATCAGTCATGTCGGAATGAACGTCATGAGAACAAACATAACTGGGGATTGGTGGTGGCCAGGAATGGGATGTGACGTAGCTAAGTACTGTCAGCAATGTGTCACGTGTGCCCAGCACAACCCAGGAAAGGCCGCTAAGGTTAGAATGGCTCACCAACCACGACCAAGGGGGCTGTGGGAGTGTATACAGATAGACTTCACAGAGCCGTTACCATCCTCAAGGGGCAATAAATACTGTCCAGTAATAATAGATCAGTTTACGCGGTGGGTAGAAGCGTTCGCCACACAAAACTGCACCACAATCACGGTGGCCCGAATATTGGCAGAGGAAGTAATCCCATGTTGGGGCATCCCTATCCAAATCGATTCCGACCAGGGAACCCATTTTACCGGACAAATAATGAAGGAGGTGTGTGCTATGTTGGGTATTAGACAGAAGTTTCATATCCCCTACCACCTGCAAAGCTCTGGGATGGTAGAACGTATGAACAGGACACTTAAAACAGCCCTAGCAAAGGCCATCCAAGAGACAGAACAAGCTTGGGTGGATTTGCTACCCACAATCTTGATGAGACAAAGGGCAATTCCTAACCGAGTGACGGGATTAACTCCATATGAGTTGACAGGCAGGGCGATGCGCCTGCTGGATGGAATCATAACTGGGGGATCCGACGTCGGACCCCTGAGGGATCGGATTAGAAAGTACGTCTTGGAACTGAGTAAGCAACTTAAGGAATTAAGGAAGGAAGTGAGGGAACGGCAAGCAGGCAGGGACAAACAGAAGGAATTGGAGGACCGGGGGAGGTCCCGCAGGTAGGCACAAAGGTAATGGTAAAATGTCTGCCAGGACAAACTGGGTATGCTCCCCGTTGGTCTGGTCCATTTGAAGTCCGAATTAGCGGAGATACGTGTGCCTGCATAGATAGATATGGGTGGGGTTAGCCAATGGAAACATTGGTCTCAGCTCAAAGAATATGAATCCAACGACCCCAGCACAAGCGAACAAAACAAATAACCTTGCCTTCATACACATTCTAGGAAACGGAAGTCGGACGCATCAGCAGAAAACGCTGGAAGAAATAAAGACGATCCAAGATATTATGTGAAGTGTGCTTTTTTGTGTAATTGTAATATGTAGCCTAGGGAGGACTCAGGCCAGAATACCCTCACGGACCAAGAGAGAGTTGTATGTGAACACCTTTTTGCATATGTCATACACCTATGCCAAGAAAGCCAATGTTGCCAGCTGTTGGGTCTGTGCCCATGTCCCCACACACTCGGAGGAAGGAATCCCCCTACAATCAATCCCATTTAGTGATAATGAGATGGCCAGCTGGATGTTTGGAGTTAGAACAGGATCCAACGCGTTGGCTCTTATGCCATAGTGGCAGACGGCAGCACCATAATAAAACTTAAAAGTCATGGGTATAATCCAGAACAGCGTAGTGGGTGGAGACGATCCCTATCTACCACCGTTCCTGAGAACAAGGTGTAAGAAGGGATAGGGAGGGGGGCTATGTCTCACAAGGCAGGGATGACCGGAAGATCCTATTGTAGGGTACAGTAACTGCACATATAGCCTTACCTTACCTGCGGAAAGGGGTAGGGTGACACTCCCGTCATTAAACGGGTGACTTTTTGGTCCAATGGGACCCCCCCAGCGATAAATAAGTATATGCCCTACAGCGGGACTCATTTTGTGTGCGGTCACAGGGCCTACCCCTGGTTGCCCCGAGAATGGACGGGTTCTTGTTATCTGGCTTATATCGTACCCTACATGTATCACCTAGGTTCTCTGAAGGACCTCCACCGAAGAGCCAGACGAGCCATCACAGAGACTGAAAGATTCTGGGCCATTCCGTTTCCCTGGTATGGAGCAGGTAAATTGGCAAGGGAATCCATTAACATGGCTTCCGTCCTGGAACAGGTGGCCAACGATACAGCTGAAACCCTAGTTAAAGTTAATGAAGAGATGGTAGCCCTCCGCACAGTAGCTCTGCAAAATCGGATGGCCCTTGACTATGTGTTGATAGAAAAAGGGGGAACCTGTGCCTTCATCGGGGCCGAATGTTGTACATACATCCCGGATAGCTCGGAAGAAATTACCAATCTGGCAGAGCATATCCAAGAAGATGTTAAAAAGCTTAAGCAACCACCAGCCTCCACGTTGTGGGACTGGTTCTCAGGGTGGTTAGGATCTATGGGAATGTCACTAATCCAAGGTCTGGTTACCTTTGTGGTGGTGGTAATAATGCTGTATTGCCTATGTATGTTACTTAAATGTTGTATAAGCAAAGCACTGTCATCTTTGCTATCGAGCAAACCTGTAACCCAACCACCCTCAAACTAGGAGAACCTAGCGGTGTGTCAGAAGGTGGCGTACACACACCCAAAACACCTATATGATGAGGTTTTACAAGCAGCAGAATGAGGTGCGACAGGAGATGGGAACCTGGATCCCGGAGTGGAGACTCAGGAACCGGCACATCACATCACCAATTTCTGCATGAAGACCGGGTATATGTTGGCCTAGAATTATGTATGTGAAAAATTTCGGCCAAATGAGGGATTGAAGGGTTAATAGCATTAGTGCGAAATTGCTGTGCTTTAGAAAATGTACTATATGACAGAATGAGATAAGCAATTGCGAAAAGGTCACAAGGCGCTGAGCAAGAAAGAAACTAACCACACCAGATGCTGGCCGAAGATAAGGAAGTAAGCCGGACAAAGACAAAAAAAACTCGTTGTGTAGACACTTTTTGCAATGCCAGACGTAGAAGCAGTGACATGTGACCTTTGCGGTTTATGACTTTAAATACTCATTTTTTGTGACCCCAAATTGAGTTGTTGCCTGGTTGAGGGACCTACATACAACTCCCCTGGTACCTTGTATTAATAAACTCTGTGTTTTTTCAACTCTCTTATGTAGTCTCGGAGTAGATTTATTTGTACCTCGGGGGGTTTTTCCCCAACACAGGCAATTACGAGATGTCTGTTATTGTTTGTTATAATGAACTTCGAATACACATCATTCCATGACCATGTCTGTAGTATTACAGGGTTTTTTCTTTGGCAAATCTTTTTTAAGCTGTATGAGCCATGCACTGGATAATGCAAAGCAATAAGCTTTGCAGAAAACATTTAATTCACAATGTAAGTTTTTCAAAATCCCTTTTTTCCTCCACAGGCTGCTTGGCCCACTGCTTGGAGTAATGTGAAGGGAGGAGACGCCAATGTCTCTGTGGCAGCTAATACCAGTAACAAGGATGTCAGTACCTCCTCACTCAGTGACCCACGTAAGTGTAGTAACGTTTGGGTCAGGAATTGTTTTCTGTTTCACAATGTGATTTCTTTCCTCCGTGCCCCCTCACACCCCCTGCGTTGCACAAGTGACAAGGCAGATGATCTGCTCCTTGCCCGAATGCTTCAGTGGCTATGTGTAACAGCAGCAAAGATTGGCCCAAACTGAGATGATGATTGTGTGTGTGTGTGTGTGTGTGTGTGTTGGGCGCGGAGGCGGGAGGACAGAGTATTCAATTTGTGCAGAAGCTTGCCCTTGAGGTTTCATATTATTTCTCTTGAAGCCAACTGCAAGAAAGTGAACTGAGCTATTATGCATCATTTCCTTAAGCATCATTGTCTTAAGCTGTTTGATGCCTTTAAACTCCACAAACTGGCCTGAAAATGAAGAATACTCCAATTGCTGGTGGTTCTTCTTGGATATGTTTTTTATTTGTATGTGAGGGTTAAGCAGATGAGGAAGAGGGCTATTTACTGTAGTTCCTTATTATTTAGAAGAAGTCAAGCCTCCAAATACAAAGCTTGCCTCGTTTATTTTGATCAGTTCGTATGCCTTGAAGCTGATTAGTCTCTTGGTGTTGCTTGGATTATCATTGTTGGTGCTTCCAAATGGGAAAATAATGGGACAGGCCAGGGTGGCCCCTTTTGTACAGTGTTGAAAAGATCACTGGACTTGAGGATATGACTTAACATTCCAGATATAATTCTGAGTGGGATGTGGTGGCGGTGTCGTGTTTTTATGTTCGTTGAGAATGAACATTCAAAGAATATGTAAGGCAATAACTTAGCGAGGTGAAACATTCTTAATGAGTATTATCATTTGACCATTTCACCCTTGGTGGGGATAAGACCGCCCCTTCCCCACTTTCTTTCTCCCCCAGCTATTGTCTCTTTCTCCTCCTCCCCCCCTCCCCCCCCAACCTCCATAGCATTAAGGCATCCAAACTATAAGTAATATTTCATTTTAATTATTCCAAATCCAGTCTCTTTCTGGGACCCACTAGTTAGTTTTCAGCTTGCCTTCAAGGCTGCTACATTTGCATTGATCTTTGTATTGTAATGCCTTGATGGAGGAGGTTATGAATCCTTTATTGGCATTTCTGTTTCAGCTGCTTTGCAGGTTAGAAGTGTAGCACCAAGCAAACCTTTTGCACGTCTTGGAAAGGTAATATTTCTTGCAAAAAACTACTTTGGGGAAATGTTTTCACCCATCAGATCAGGTAAGCAATAGTTGCTATGAATTACTAATATTGCTTTGTGGCCTCCATTGCTACTGTCTTATTTTGCCAGTGCCAGCTGAGTCGGTCACTGATGTTAGGACTACATTATGGCCAGGTAGGTCTTAACATCTACAGTGATATTTGCCTTCAGCTGGATGCATCACCTTGAATCGGGGAAATGAAGCCTCATCATATTTTGGCCTAATCTTTCGTCACACACTTTAGTGTTTTTAAATAGTTCCCTTATGAGGCTAGCGTTTAGTGTTGCCAATTTCAATGGAAAAATGTCTCTTGCATTTGTATAACATTCCTCTGTTTTCTATTTTTGCTTGAATGTTAGCCCATTTAAAATGAACAGGTTAACGAATGTGTTAAAGCAGCAGGCAGAGGACTGTTGCATGAACAGGTTAAGCGTTCATCTGCTATTGTCACCAATAATTGGCAGGCTACGAAGGCTGTTTCTCAAATTTATTGGGTGGGGTGGGTAACCAGGCCAAAAACTTAACGAGGGGAATAAAATTGAAAGTTACTTACACAGGTCTGCGGGCAATTGGAGTAAGACCCAGAATTGAATCAAGTGCTCAGAGGAATATGCTCTGAAGGCTTATTTCAGTATTTTGCTGCACAAGATTGGATTGGCACTGGTGACAGCAAGGATTTAGACAGCTTGAGATTGAGAAGCATTACTATAAATTACCAAGTGAACCGAGAACTGTCCCAGCCTATTTTGAAACTCTTGATCTTGAAAAATTTTCAGGAGACTCTCGAGACCAATTTTAACGAAAAAAAATTTAACTCTGAAGAAATGGTCACACTTTCAACTAGCCCACATTATACCATCTTAGTTGGTTCATACTTTTTAGGAACTCTGAGACTGCTGTGGTGCCTGCAGCTATGTTCCACCTAGTTGCTTCTTGGTTGGGAAGTTCCATCACTTCTCAATGTGAGAGAATAGCATTTGACCATTTTTTTTGATTCCAGTGAGCAGGACAATGTAGTACGCGACTGGTTGGCAGACAGGAAGCAAAGAGTAGGAGTAAATGGGTACTTTTCAGAATGGCAGGCAGTGACTAGTGGGGTACCGCAAGGTTCTGTGCTGGGGCCCCAGCTGTTTACGTTGTACATTAATGATTTAGACGAGGGGATTAAATGTAGTATCTCCAAATTTGCGGATGACACTAAGTTGGGTGGCAATGTGAGCTGCGAGGAGGATGCTATGAGGCTGCAGAGTGACTTGGATAGGTTAGGTGAGTGGGCAAATGCATGGCAGATGAAGTATAATGTGGATAAATGTGAGGTTATCCACTTTGGTGGTAAAAACAGAGAGACAGACTATTATCTGAATGGTGACAGATTAGGAAAAGGGGAGGTGCAAAGAGACCTGGGTGTCATGGTATATCAGTCATTGAAGGTTGGCATGCAGGTACAGCAGGCGGTTAAGAAAGCAAATGGCATGTTGGCCTTCATAGCGAGGGGATTTGAGTACAGGGGCAGGGAGGTGTTACTACAGTTGTACAGGGCCTTGGTGAGGCCATACCTGGAGTATTGTGTACAGTTTTGGTCTCCTAACTTGAGGAAGGACATTCTTGCTATTGAGGGAGTGCAGCGGAGGTTCACCAGACTGATTCCCGGGATGGCGGGACTGACGTATCAAGAAAGACTGGCTCAACTGGGCTTGTATTCACTGGAGTTCAGATGAGAGGGGATCTCATAGAAACGTTTAAAATTCTGACGGGTTTAGACAGGTTAGATGCAGGAAGAATGTTCCCAATGTTGGGGAAGTCCAGAACCAGGGGTCACAGTCTAAGGATAAGGGGTAAGCCATTTAGGACCGAGATGAGGAGAAACTTCTTCACCCAGAGAGTGGTGAACCTGTGGAATTCTCTACCACAAAGTTGTTGAGGCTAATTCACTAAATATATTCAAAAAGGAGTTAGATGTAGTCCTTACTACTAGGGGGAATCAAGGAGTATGACGAGAAAGCAGGAATGGGGTACTGAAGTTGCATGTTCAGCCATGAACTCATTGAATGGTGGTGCAGGATCGAAGGGCCGAATGGCCTACTCCTGCACCTATTTTCTATGTTTCTATGTTTATTGACCATAAGCTTCAGGTTGCCAGCCTTTGGCAATTCTTTATACTGGGCTCCTATGTAGTTGCAGAACAGGACAAGGCAAATCGAATTTATTTAAAAATATGTATGTGTAGATCAATGGTGAAATCATCCCCTATATAGGATAGTGCAGGACATTTTTAGCTGACAGGATTGGGTGCTTCCATGGGTCAAACTGTGTTGGAACTTTGAATAATTTTAGGGTTTTTTTGCTGGGTTGTTGTAAAGGTACACTTATTTCACCTTTTAATTTTCCTGTTCAGATCTGAACTGTACTAATATTTCAACCACCAATGAATTCACCTCGACTCCTGACTCCTGTGCCTCAAATTGCTCTCCTCGGGCCAAAAGTGGACCATGTGTTGAGAAGCTAGCTAATCTTCCAATGTTAGCTGTGGGACCTGAAACCAAAACACCAGTGTTGGTAAGCTGGATAATCATTACCTGTGATGGAGAATCGGAATGGCTCAAACCACATTAAAGCAGCTACAATGTTGAGATTTTTTTTCTTCCAAAAGAATTAATTCCTACTAGAATGGGGTGGGGAGAGGAGTGGAGTGAAGTTGGAAATTAACCTACAAACCTTCAAGAATCTAGCTGTTAAAGGAGGGTAAAGTTTTGCATAAATTAAGTCCGTACAAATATTAACTACATAACAGAATTGACTATTATAGATCTTTTAATGTGGTGAGGGTCAGTATTCCACTTGTGTTTTCTGCTGTAGTGTGATAATAAGGAGCTGCTCATCTAGCCACTTGTGCATCCCCCATTTTAATCGCTCCACCTTTGACGGCCATGCTTTCAGCTGCCCTAAGCTCTGGAATTCCTTCCCTAAACACATGGCAGATGAAATTTAATGTGAGGTGATGTATTTTTGTCGGAAGAATGGGGAGAGGCAATACAAGCTAAATGGTACAATTTTAAAGGGAGTGACCTCGGATGCTTGTGCACAAATCTTTGAAGGTGGCAGGCAGGTTAATAAAGCATATGGGACCCTGGTCTTTAGAAATAGAGGCATATAGTAAAAATGCCAGGAAGTTATGCTAAACCTATATAAAACAGTTCAGTCCCTGCTGGAGTAGTGTATCCAATTCTGGGCACCATACTTTAGGAAGGAGGAGAAGGCTTTGGAAGAGGGTACGGAAGAGATTTACTAGAATGGTTTCAGGGATGAGGGAATGCAGTTACGTGGATAGGCTGGGGTTATTCTCCTTGGAGAAGAGAAGGCTAAAAGGAGATTTGATCGAGGTGTTTAAAATCATGAAGGGTTTAGATAGAGTAAGTAAAGAGAAACTGTTTCCAATGTCTGAAATCAGAGCGTACAGATTTAAGGTGATCGGCATAAGAACCAGAGTCGACATGAGGAAAACTGTTTTTACGCAACGAGTGGTTAGGATTTGGGATGCACTGCTTGATCGGGTGGTGGATACAGATTCAATAGTAGCCTTCAAAGGGGAATTGGATAAATACTCGGAGAAAAAATTGTAGGGCTATAGGGACAGAGTGGGTGACTGAGACTAACTGGATTGCTCTTTGTAAGAGCCAGACTGGTTTTTACAGACTGGATGGGCCAAATGGCGACCTCCTGTGCTGTACTATTCTATGATTCTATAAACCTCTGTGCCGCTCCTTTTTAAGATGCTCCTCAAAGCCTACCTTTGAGCAAGCTTATGAATCACCTGTCCGAATATCTACTTTGTGGTTCAGTGTCAAATTATGCTAGCGCTCCTGTGAAGTGCCGTGGGACACTTCACTATGCTAAAAGCACTATATAAATGCAAGTTGTTGTCGTAGTTGATTGAAGAGCAAAGTACTGTTTTGTTGTCAGCCCAAGTCTGTTGTCCGGTCTCTTATTTCCCACCCCCAGTCCCACAACCCCAATTCCATGATCACGTGACTGGAATGTTCATTATCACTGACCTATTTGTTTTAGGTATGTGTGTTATGCCACTGATTTAACCCTTGCTGTCTTTGAAAATTATGCCACTCCGTTTTTTCTTTAATCATTTAGTGAGTAAATGTTTCTGAATTTGATTTTTAGTTTGCTGAAAATCAAAATATTTTGATATATCAAGTCATTTCCATACTTGTCTTAAATCTGAAGGCAAAAAAATTTCAAACATAAAAGCAGAAATACTAAATATCTGCTTAAAGAGGAGCTGTAAAAATAGCAGAATGTGAAGACTTTATTAAACATGGCTGAAACTCTAGGTTAGAGTATTATGTCTAGAGATATGGCTCCAAGATGACCAAGGCTGGGAACTCAACATCCAGGGGTATTCAATATTTAGGAAGGATAGACAGAAAGGAAAAGGAGGTCGGATGGCGTTGCTGGTTAAAGAGGAAATTAATGTAATAGTAAGGAAGGACATTAGCTTGGATGATGTGGAATCAGTATGGGTGGAGCTACGGAATACCAAAGGACAGGAAACGCTAGTGGAAGTTGTGTACAGACCACCAAACAGTAGTAGTGAGGTTGGGGACAGCATCAAACAAGAAATTAGGGATGCATGCAATAAAGGTACAGCAGTTATCATGGGCGACTTTAATCTACAAATTGACTGGGCTAACCAAACTGGTAGCAATACGGTGGAGGAGGATTTCCTGGAGTGTATTAGGGATGGTTTTCTAGACCAATATGTCGAGGAATCAACTAGAGGGGCTGGCCATCCTAGACTGGGTGATGTGTAATGAGAAAGGACTAATTAACAATCTTGTTGTGCGAGGCCCCTTGGGGAAGAGTGACCATAATATGGTAGAATTCTTTATTAAGATGGAGAGTGACACAGTTAATTCAGAGACGAGGGTCCTGAACTTGGGGAAAGGTAACTTCGATGGTATGAGACATGAATTGGCTAGAATAGACTGGCGAGTGATCCTTAAAGAGTTGACGGTGGATAGGCAATGGCAAACATTTAAAGATCACATGGATGAACTTCAGCAATTGTACATCCCTGTCTGGAGTAAAAATAAAATGGGGAAGGTGGCTCAACTGTGGCTAACCAGGGAAATTAAGGATAGTGTTAAATCTAAGGAAGAGGCATATAAATTGGCCAGAAAAAGCAGCAGACCTGAGGACTGGGAGAATTTTGTAATACAGCAGAGGAGGACAAAGGGTTTAATTAGGAGGGGGAAAAGAGAGTATGAGAGGCAGCTTGCTGGGGTCATAAAAACTGACAGCAAAAGCTTCTATAGATATGTAAAGAGAAAAAGATTAGTAAACACAAACTTAGGTCCCTTGCAGTCAGATTCAGGTGAATTTATAATGGGGAACAAAGAAGTGGCGGACCAGTTAAACAAATACTTTGGTTCTGTTTTCATGAAGGAAGACACGAATAACCTTCCGGAAATACTAGGGGACCGAGGGCCTAGTGAGAAGGAGGAACTGAAGGATATCCTTATAAAACAGGAAATTGTGTTAGGGAAATTGATGGGATTGAAGGCCTGATAGTCTGCATCCCAGAGTACTTAAGGACGGGCCATAGAAATAGTGGATGCATTGGTGATCATTTTCCAACAGTCTATCCATTCTGGATCAATTCCTTTGGACTGGAGGGTAGCTAATGTAACACTACTTTTAAGAAAGGAGGGAGAGAAAAAATGGGTAATTATAGACCGGTTAGCCTGACATCAGTAGTGGGGAAAATGTTAGAATCAATTATTAAAGATGAAATAGCAGCGCATTTGGAAAGCAGTGACAGGATCGTTCCAAGTCAACATGGATTTATGAAAGGGAAATCATGCTTGACAAATCCTCTGGAATTTTTTGAGGATGTAACTCGTAGAGTGGACAAGGCAGAACCAGTGGATGTAGTGTATTTGGACTTTCAAAAGGTCCAACACAAGAGATTGTTGTGCAAAATCAAAGCACATGGTATTGGGAGTAATGTACTGACATGGATAGAGAGCTGGTTGGCAGACAGGAAGCAGAGAGTCGGGATAAACGGATCCTTTTCAGAATGGCAGGCAGTGACTAGTGGAGTGCCGCAGGGCTCAATGCTGGGACCCCAGCTCTTTACAATATACATTAATGATTTAGATGAAGGGATTGAGTGCAGATGACACTAAAATGGGTGGCGGTGTGAGCTGTGAGGAGGACGCTAAAAGGCTGCAGGGTGACTTGGACAGGTTAGGTGAGTGGGCAAATGCATGGCAGATGCACTATAATGTGGATAAATGTGAGGTTATCCACTTTGGGGGCAAAAACACAAAGGCAGAATATTATCTGAATGGCGACAGATTAGGAAAAGGGGAGGTGCAACAAGACCTGGGTGTCATGGTTCATCAGTCATTGAAAGTTGGCATGCAAGTACAGCAGGCGGTGAAGAAGGCAAATGGTATGTTGGCCTCCATAGCTAGGGGATTTGAGTATAGGAGCGGGGAGGTCTTAATGCAGTTGTACAGGGCCTTGGTGAGGCCTCATCTGGAATATTGTGTTCAGTTTTGATGATCTAATCTGAGGAAGGACATTCTTGCTATTGAGGGAGTGCAGCGAAGGTTCACCAGACTGATTCCCGGGATGGCAGAATTGACATATGAGGAGAGACTGGATCAACTGGGCCTTTATACACTGGAGTTTAGAAGGATGAGAGGGTATCTCGTAGAAACTTACAAGATTCTGAAGGGACTGGACATGTTAAATGCGAGAAGAATGTTCCCGATGATGGGAAAGTCCAGAACCAGGGGACACAGTCTTAGGATAAGGGGTAGGCCATTTAGGACTGAGATGAGGAGAAACTTCTTCTCTGAGAGTTGTTAACCTGTGGAATTCCCTACTGCAGCGAGTTGTTGATGCCAGTTCATTGGATATATTCAAGAGGGAGTTAGATATAGCCCTTACGGCTAAAGGGATCAAGAGGTATTGAGAGAAAGCAGAAAAGGGGTACGGAGGGAATGATCAGCCATGATATTAAATGGTGGTGCAGGCTCGAAGGACCGAATGGCCTACTCCTGCACTTATTTTCTATGTCTAGCTGTGGTTGTCATACTTTGATAGAGGCAATGGAAAAGATTTAGTGAAGGCATCAAAGGCTTTGCGGTTTAGATCATTTAATTATGAAGATACGTCAATTGTGTTGAATTTGTTCTCATTAAAAACAATGGAGAAATGAATAAAGTTCTTCACCTGATTAAAAGGAATTGATGAGTTGAATTTAGAGGTGTTTGGTTCTTTGGCTTTGCACAGATGGTGTGACTGTAAACTGAGGAAGTCATGAACTAACAGATCTCCATCCCTCTGATGTCTTTCTGACAAAAGCAGCAATGTCATGGGAACACTATCATCACCCTGAGTTCCTCTCCAAGTTGCACACTATCCTAACTTGGACATGCATCATTGCTGAGCCAATATCCTGGAATTCGCTATCTAACACCATTGTGGGGGCATCACCACCACAAAGACAACAGTGGTTCAAGGGGAAAGCTCACGACCACCTTTGCAGAGCAATTAATAATGGGCAATAAAAGGTCTTGTCAGCATTACCCACATCCCAATATCAGTTTTTGTAAAGCATGGAAAGGACACCCGTCAAGAATTGGTGACTTCTAATCATGCCTACTCCAGTAATAGCTCCACATCAGAGCTATCAACCTTATTCCGATGAATTCCTGCTCTGTCCCAGTTTCATTTAATACTTTTTCTTTCAGTCTTTTATTCCCTCTTAAATTCTGTAATTGACTTGGCTACAGTGGCTACTTGCAGTAATACAACCCACATTCTAATAAACCTTACCATGAAATAAAATCTTCTAACTTCTCAATAGTTTTTGTACTATTCCTAAATTTATGCCTCCTTGTTAATGATTCACCAACCAATGGAAATCTCCCACTATTGCAGTTTCCTGGAGCCTTACATGATGTGCCTTGGGGGAATGAAGAGGCATTTTGAGTCCTTTCTAACCAATTTATAAAATCTCTTTTCAGTTCAATGAAGAAACCTGTTTAACAGCAGAGAAATCTAACCAAGTGCAGAATCTGCACAACTACAATTCAAAACAGGAAACAATTGGTAGGTTGTACTTGTATTTCCAATTCATTTAACACTGACTACATTGATGCTGGAGCATAATAAACAATGTACATATAATGTGTAAAGATGGAATCTTGTAATTACGTTCTAACAATGTAATTGGGTTGAAAAAAAAATTCACTCATCAGTCACTGGGTTATCTACTTAGTCAATGTAAGACAATATCATTTACATTTCTAGAAAACATTTAGAAACATAGAAACATAGAAAATAGGTGCAGGAGTAGGCCATTCGGCCCTTCGAGCCTTCACCGCCATTCAATGAGTTTATGGCTGAACATGCAACTTCAGTACCCCATTCCTGCTTTCTCACCATACCCCTTGATTCCCCTAGTAGTAAGGACTTCATCTAACTCCTTTTTGAATATATTTAGTGAATTGGCCTCAACAACTTTCTGTGGTAGAGAATTCCACAGGTTCACCACTCTCTGGGTGAAGAAATTCCTCCTCATCTCAGTCCTAAATGGCTTCCCCCTTATCCTTAGACTGTGTTCCCCAACATTGGGAACATTCTTCCTGCATCTAACCTGTCTAACCCCGTCAGAATTTTAAACGTTTCTATGAGGTCCCCTCTCATTCTTCTGAACTCCAGTGAATACAAGCCCAGTTGATCCAGTCTTTCTTGATAGGTCAGTCCCGCCATCCCGGGAATCAGTCTGGTGAACCTTCGCTGCACTCCCTCAATAGCAAAAATGTCCTTCCTCAGGTTAGGAGACCAAAACTGTACACAATACGCCAGGTGTGGCCTCACCAAGGCCCTGTACAACTGTAGCAACACCTCCCTGCCCCTGTACTCAAATCCCCTCGCTATGAAGGCCAACATGCCATTTGCTTTCTTAACCGCCTGCTGTACCTGCATGCCAACCTTCAATGACTGATGTACCATGACACCCAGGTCTCTTTGCACCTCCCCTTTTCCTAATCTGTCACCATTCAGATAATAGTCTGTCTCTCTGTTTTTACCACCAAAGTGGATAACCTCACATTTATCCACATTATACTTCATCTGCCATGCATTTGCCCACTTACCTAACCTATCCAAGTCGCTCTGCAGCCTCACAGCATCCTCCTCGCAGCTCACACTGCCACCCAACTTAGTGTCATCTGCAAATTTGGAGATACTACATTTAATCCCCTGTCTAAATCATTAATGTACAGTGAAAACAGCTGGGGCCCCAGCACAGAACCTTGCGGTACCCCACTAGTCACTGCCTGCCATTCTGAAAAGTACCCATTTACTCCTACTCTTTGCTTCCTGTCTGACAACCAGTTCTCAATCCATGTCAGCACACTACCCCCAATCCCATGTGCTTTAACTTTGCACATTAATCTCTTGTGTGGGACCTTGTCGAAAGCCTTCTGAAAGTCCACATCAACTGGTTCTCCCTTGTCCACTCTACTGGAAACATCCTCAAAAAATTCCAGAAGATTTGTCAAGCATGATTTCCCTTTCACAAATCCATGCTGACTTGGACCTATCATATTACCTCTTTCCAAATGCGCTGCTATGACATCCTTAATAATTGATTCCATCATTTTACCCACTACCGATGTCAGGCTGACCGGTCTATAATTCCCTGTTTTTTCTCTCTCCCTCCTTTTTTAAAAAGTGGGGTTACATTGGCTACCCTCCACTCCATAGGAACTGATCCAGAGTCAATGGAATGTTGGAAAATGACTGTCAATGCATCCACTATTTCCAAGGCCACCTCCTTAAGTACTCTGGGATGCAGTCCATCAGGCCCTGGGGATTTATCGGCCTTCAATCCCATCAATTTCCCCAACACAATTTCCCGACAAATAAGGATTTCCCTCAGTTCCTCCTCCTTACTAGACCCTCCGACCCCTTTTATATCCGGAAGGTTGTTTGTGTCCTCCTCAGTGAATACCGAACCAAAGTACTTGTTCAATTGGTCCGCCATTTCTTTGTTCCCCGTTATGACTTCCCCTGATTCTGACTGCAGGGGACCTACATTTGTCTTTACTAGCCTTTTTCTCTTTACATATCTATAGAAACTTTTGCAATCCGCCTTAATGTTCCCTGCAAGCTTCTTCTCGTACTCCATTTTCCCTGCCCTAATCAAACGCTTTGTCCTCCTCTGCTGAGTTCTAAATTTCTCCCAGTCCCCGGGTTCGCTGCTATTTCTGGCCAATTTGTATGCCACTTCCTTGGCTTTAATGCTATCCCTGATTTCCCTTGATAGCCACGGTTGAGCCACCTTCCCTTTTTTATTTTTACGCCAGACAGGAATGTATAATTGTTGTAGTTCATCCATGCGGTCTCTAAATGTCTGCCACTGCCCATCCACAGTCAACCCCTTCAGTATCATTCGCCAATCTATCCTAGCCAATTCACGCCTCATACCTTCAAAGTTAGCCTTCTTTAAGTTCTGGACCATGGTCTCTGAATTAACTGTTTCATTCTCCATCCTAATGCAGAATTCCACCATATTATGGTCACTCTTCCCCAAGGGGCCTCGCACAACGAGATTGCTAATTAATCCTCTCATTACACAACACCCAGTCTAAGATGACCTTCCCCCTAGTTGGTTCCTCGACATATTGGTCTAAAAAACCATCCCTTATGTACTCCAGGAAATCCTCCTCCACCGTATTGCTTCCAGTTTGGTTAACCCAATCTATGTGCATATTAAAGTCACCCATTATAACTGCTGCACCTTTTATTGCACGCACCCCTAATTTCATGTTTGATGCCCTCCCCAACATCACTACTACTGTTTGGAGGTCTGTACACAACTCCCACTAACGTTTTTTGCCCTTTGGTATTCTGCAGCTCTTCCCATATAGATTCCACATCATCCAAGCTAATGTCCTTCCGAACTATTGCCTTAATTTGCTCCTCAACCAGCAATGCTACCCCACCTCCTTTTCCTTTTATTCTATCTTTCCTGAATGTTGAATACCCCTGGATGTTGAGTTCCCAGCCCTGATCATCCTGGAGCCATGTCTCCGTAATCCCAATCACATCATATTTGTTAACATCTATTTGCACAGTTAATTCATCCACCTTATTGCGGATACTCCTTGCATTAAGACACAAAGCCTTCAGGCTTGTTTTTTTAACACCCTTTGTCCTTTTAGAATTTTGCTGTACAGTGGCCCTTTTTGTTCTTTGCCTTGGGTTTCTCTGCCCTCCACTTTTCCTCATCTCCTTTCTGTCTTTTGCTTTTGCCTCCTTTTTGTTTCCCTCTGTCTCCCTGCATTGGTTCCCATCCCCCTGCCATATTAGTTTAAATCCTCCCCAACAGCACTAGCAAACACTCCCCCTAGGACATTGGTTCCGGTCCTGCCCAGGTGCAGACCGTCCGGTTTGTACTGGTCCCACCTCCCCCAGAACCGGTTCCAATGCCCCAGGAATTTGAATCCCTCCCTGCTGCACCACTGCTCAAGCCACGTATTCATCTGCGATTCCTACTCTGACTATCACGTGGCACTGGTAGCAATCCCGAGATTACTACTTTTGAGGTCCTACTTTTTAATTTAGCTCCTAGCTCCTTAAATTCGTTTCGTAGGACCTCATCCCTTTTTTTACCTATGTCGTTGGTACCAATGTGCACCACGACAACTGGCTGTTCTCCCTCCCTTTTTAGAATGTCTTGCACCCGCTCCGAGACATCCTTGACCCTTGCACCAGGGAGGCAACATACCATCCTGGAGTCTCGGTTGCGGCCGCAGAAACGCCTATCTATTCCCCTCACCATTGAATCCCCAATCACTATTGCTCTCCCACTCTTTTTCCTGCCCTCCTGTGCAGCAGAGCCAGCCATGGTGCCATGAACTTGGCTGCTGCTGCCCTCCCCTGATGAGTCATCCCCCTCAACAGTACCCAAAGCAGTGTATCTGTTTTGCAGGGGGATGACCACATGGGACTCCTGCACTACCTTCCTTGCACTGCTCTTCCTGTTGGTCTTCCATTCCCTATCTGGCTGTGGACCCTTTCCCTGCGGTACGACCAACTCGCTACACGTGCTACTCACGTCATTCTCAGCATCGTGGATGCTCCAGAGTGAATCCACCCTCAGCTCCAACTCCGCAACGCGGACCATCAGGAGCTTGAGGTGGATACACTTCCTGCAGATATAGTTTTTTGCTTTGCTTTAGTGAAAATGTAGACATGAATATTTAATACTATTAATATGAAAAAAGAAAGACTTGCATTTATATGACTCCTATCCCAAAGCGCTTTACAGCAATTAAGTACTTTTTAAAGTGCAGTCCGTGCTGTAATGTAAGAAAGCCAATTGTGCACTGCTCCCACAAACAGCAATGTGTAAATGACCCAATAATCTGTTTTACATGTACAAGAGTTGGTGCTATTCCCTGCATTTTTCTTGCAGCTGTCACGCCATAAAGATCATGTCCGTTGTACCCCGTAGTGGACAACATCCCCAGCATCGAAGTACTGACCACACTCGACAAGCTCTGTTGGGCGGGCCACATTGTTCACATGCCTGACACAAGACTCCCAAAGCAAGCACTCTACCCGGAGCTCCTACATGGCAAGCGAGCCCAAGGTGGGCAGAGGAAACGTTTCAAGGGCACCCTCAAAGCCTCCTTCCCTTTCAAATACAAGGGAAAATTTTAGCTATTAGGCTTGCCTATGCAAATTATCTTTTGCATTGAGCATAGGTATTGGGAAGAATCTTGAATATCATTTGTCAGCCATGGGGTAGTGGGTACCACTCTTGCTTCTGAGTCAGATGGTTGTAGGTGCAAGGTCTACTCCAGACATTCGAGCACAAAAATCTAGGCTGACGCCCCAATGCAACATGGAGGGAGTGCTGTGCTGTCTTTCAGATGAGCGGTTAAACTGAGACCCCATCTGCTCATCCAAGTGGACGTGAAATAACTTATTTTGCACTATTTCGTAGAAGAGCAGGGGAGTTATCCCCGGTGTCCGGGTCAATATTTATCCCTCAATCAATATCATTAAAACAGATTCATCATCATCATAGGCAGTCCCTCAAAATCGAAGAAGAATTACTTCCACTCTAAAAATGAGATCTTAGGTGGCTGAACAGTCGAATACGGGAATTACAGTCTCTGTCAGTCGTTGAAATGCAACATCCCCACCAACACCTGGGGGTCCCTGGACAAAGACCACCCTAAGTGAAGGAAATGTATCCAGGAGGGCGCCGAGTCTCAGTACCCCTTTCCTGCTTTCTCTCCATACCCCTTGATCCCTTTAGCCGTAAGGGCCACATCTAATTCCCTTTTGAATATATCTAACGAACTGGCCTCATCAACTTTCTGTGGTAGAGAATTCCACAGGTTCACCACTCTCTGGGTGAAGAAGTTTCTCCTCATCTCTGTCCTAAATGGCTTACCCCTTATCCTTAGACTGTGACCCCTGGTATTGGACTTCCCCAACATCAGGAACATTCTTCCTGCATCTAAACTGTCCAAACTCGTCAGAATTTTATATGTTATATAATGCTATAGATTCTATGGATGCACGCTAGACAGGTTGATGATCCCAAATGGCTATCAGGAATCCCAGGACAAATCACCAACCTTAATCATGTATCTTATTTGTGTAATTGTTTTTGCTACAGAACAAAAACCTTATCCCAAGACTGTGGTAGATACCTTGAGTCATCCTTCTGTCCAACCAGACAAAGAAGGAACAGTAAAACAAGCAGCTTCCTTGGTTGACGCCCAGTTACTGCAAAACATATTGAAAGATGCCTTGGAGGAATTCAGGTGTGTTATTTTTGAGATTATTAATAAAATTATGATGGTTAGCACCGGTACAGGGTCCAACTTTGCTCTGAAAAGGTTTGTTGTCTTCATTGGGTCATGTGTTGCAGAGTGCAGTTCAACACCATGCAGAAGAATTGTCATAGCATGTTTCTGGATTTCACCTTGTTCACATTTGTGGCAGATCTGTCTGAGAAAGATACTATACCTGGGACTGGGGCTGAGCTGTGAATGTACTTCACAGTGGGGAAGACCAAAATGCTTCTAACTACAACAAAACTCTCAAAATCAAAAATATTGTAACTTCCTCTTTTTGTAAATTTGAATGCAAGCTGATAATGCCATAACTGTTATTAAGACTGAAGTGGGAAATATTAATGGTGAGGGCTGTTTTGAGTATTTCAAGCCACTACTGAAATAACTGGAGATTGAAAGAAAAAGCTGGAAAATTAAATCCAGGAAATGCACAAATCAGACAGCATCTAAAAAGAGATGATGGACTTCAGTGTTTCAGAACAACTCGACCATTTTTCACAAGAGTGTTTCTTGTGGTCCAGAGTCTTGCTCTTTTCAAAGAGTTCTGTACAGTTCAGATATGCTGTCAGCGGTATCCATTCCAAGGCTGGGATTTTGCTGGCACTCAGGGGGTGGGTTTAGAGGCCAACGGGACAGGATCCTACTGTGAACCTGCCTCCGTGTCAGTTTCCCAAGTGCTGGGTCTGGGTGCACTTTACAGACCTGACACGAAGCGGCGGGTAAGCCAAATGAAATAGTAAAGCGGTGTTTAAAAGGTACTTAAACAACATGTTATCATTTACTTACCATTTTTCCAGCTTTTTCATGAGCACTCAGCCCTCGGGGATCACGTCAGGTAAGTAGGTCGGGTTTTCAATGATTCTCCATTCCTCTGAAAAGGTGACAGTTGCAAAAGTGGTATAATTTCACAGCTGTTCACTTTCCAATGTTAAAAGCTGGAGCCTTCAGGATTTTAATACACTTTTCAGAGTAAACTCTTTCTCCATTGTCACCTGCTTGGAGCAGTCTCTCTCACCATTGACAGATTGCTTCTGTCATCTCAACTTCAGCTGCAATCTATTCCAGCAGCATCGGTGCCCTTGAAAAAATCTCACCCTGGTCCTCAGCATCCCACCACGATCAGCCCCAACGCCAACATCACCAGGCACACCAGCATCACCAACAACAACGCACCAACACCAACCTTCTCCGCAATCACCTGATGCTGCTCAGGGCATCAGCACATTACTGCGAGGAATGGCCTCACCAAGGCCACATTTACTTCACTGGATGCTGTACACTCTGGCTGCCACATGGTGTGCCAGGTTGGCACCACACCAGCACCACCGTAAAGCATCCCTACAATGCCCAAGCAATTCCTTTCACACTCATCACCATTGCAGGGTTATGTCTCACCATTCACTACAACTCACTAAGCCATTTCCAAAGGAGAGCACACATCTATCCATGAAGGCAAAGAAAATAAAGATTTCAATGTTTGACAACACATTAACAGAAAACTGTACATGAACATTAGCTAAAAGACTCAAGTGCCTACCCTTGTGTGTTGTTAGTTGGTATGATTGGACAAGGATGAGGGTTAGTGAGATGGGGATATGATAATGTAGATAGAGAGAGAGAGAGAGGGGTGGGTGGAGGTGCAAGGTAAGTTGGTGTAAGTAAGGATGTGCAGGGTAGGAAAGGCAGAGTGATGGAGATGGGATGAATGGCACAGCAGCATGAAGTTGAGTGTGGCTTTGCAGTAACTATTTGTGATCTACTCGGATTAGTGAAAGGTTTGCGCCACTGCAGCCTGGACCTCCTGACGACATCTCTGCTTGTGGCTTCCTGTACAATGTAAAACGAGGCTGCATTGATGTTCTGGGGAGGTCTCGTCCTCCCATTGGAAGGGAAGAGAAGCCGTGTGTGTGCTGTGACTCCCTCCTGTATGGCTCAGAGACATGGACCATATACAGTACCTCAAGTCGCTGGAGAAATACCACCAACGATGTCTCCGCAAGATCTTACAAATCCCCTGGAAGGACAGACGCACCAACGTTAGCGTCCTCGACCAGGCCAACATCCCCAGCATTGAAGCACTGACCACACTTGATCAGCTCCACTGGGCAGACCATTTTGTTCTCATGCCGGACATGAGACTCCCAAAGCAAGCGCTCCACTCTGAACTCCTTCACGGCAAACGAGCCAAAGGTGGGCAGAGGAAACATTACAAGGGCACCCCCAAAGCCTCCCTGATAAAGTGCAACATCCCCACTAACACCTGGGAGTTCCTGGCCAAAGACCGCCCTAAATGGAGGAAGTTCATCCGGGAGGGCACTGAGCATCTCCAGTGTCATCGCCGAGAGCATGCAGAAATCAAGCACAGGCAGCGGAAAGAGCAAGCAGCAAACCTGTCCCACCCATACTTTCTCTCAACGACTATCTGTCCCACCTGTGACAGGGACTGTGGTTCTCGTATTGGACTGTTCAGCCACCTAAGGACTTTTTTTTTTTTTTAAAGAGTGGAAGCAAGTCTTCCTCGATTCCGAGGGACTGCCTATGATGATGATGATTGCAGCACCTCAGTGCTGCAGAACACTGACAACACAACTGTCAAAAGGAATGTGGAAATGGCCCATTTAAGGAAACCGGCTGAATTCACTTCTTCAAATGATGTCATCAGACCCGCTTCCTTTTAATTGGCCGCGAATCTTGCAGGGTGGGCTTAACCAGCCCCATCAGGGTAAAGTCATGGGGGAAGCGGGCATGGAGATGGGGTCGCAATCCGCCACCTACCTTGGCCGCACTGAGCCCACCTCAGTAGCCAAAATTACTAGTGTGGGATGAGAGGCTATGGGAATTTGTTAGGTATGGCATAACCCAAGAAACTCTGCACTTTTGTTTATTCATTCATGGGATGTGGGCATCACTAGCAAGGCCAACATTTCTTTCCCATCCCTAATTGCCCTTGAAGGTGGTGGAGCTACTTTCTTGAACCCCTGCAGTCTCTGTGCTGAAGGTGCTCCGAAGTTCTATTGGGGAGGGAGCGACGATGAAGGAACGGTGATATATTTCCAAACCAGGGTGATGTGTGACTCGGAACGGAACTTGGAGGTGGTGGTGTTCCCATGTGCCTGCTGCCCTTGTCCTTTTGGGTGGTAGAGGTCACTGGTTTGGGAGGTGCTGTCGAAGAAGACTTGGCGAGTTTTTGCATTGCATCTTGTAGATGGTACACACTGCAGCCACAGTGCGCTGGTGGTGGAGGGGGTGAATGTTTAAGGTGGTGGAAGCGGTGCCAATCAAGCGGACTGCTTTGTTCTGGATGGTGTTGAGCTTCTTGAGTGTTGGTGTTGGAGCTCATCTAGGCAAGTGGAGAGTATTCCATCACATACTTGTGCCTTGTAAATGGAAGAAATATAATGAGGTAACTGAATTTTCAGTGATCATCACCTGTTGATGATCATGCCAGTCTAACCCATGAGAATTAAAAATAAATGGATATTACATGGGGATAGATGAGTTTATAAGTTGCATTTCATGAAGCTTTGAATGCAACATCATTCTTCATGCATAGCTTGTAACTGAACTGTTAAGTCTTGATACAGCCTCTAATTCAAGGAACCAGTACATCATGCTGAATGTAAGTGTATAACATGAATGTAATACAAATTTAGAAATCCCTGCACAAAAGAAAAATTTTTTGCAAAATTAACATGTTCTTTTGGTTTTTTATACCTCACATCTGGAGTGCTCTTCAGTGGTTTGCTCCACTTTGCTCTCTTGCATGTAAGGTCTTAGTGTTTGATATGTGTCCTCTGTCAGAACCTTGATTGGTAACCCGCTTTTCCTAAAAAATTCACCATCAAAGAATTTCCATTAGAGATTTACATTGCACACACACTGGTTATTTCTTACGTGTAATTTTATTGTGAATCAGTGAGGCTCACCACAGAGAAGTTGTTGGACTGAAGCTGGCCATGATCCGGGAATTTCAAATTCAACAGGTACGTCTCTGATTCTTACTTGAATGTTACTGTGCTGATAGTAATCGTTGTTCATTTGATTAATACAACAACAAAACTACTGAAACATTTAAGTCAGATACCCAAACACATTCTGTGCCCTGTTTACATTATGGGGGAGAAATTGACCTGGTTTGTGCCTCCAGTTAGTGCCTCCGGGGCGGTAACAGGGCATTAAGGGATTACCGACCGGGTGCGACAAAATCACCGCCACCCGCAAACTTCCCTCATGGGTTTTTGGTTGGCGCTAAAACTTACCGTCTCCATCTCTTGCGCCCTGTAAATCATGATGTCATCCGGTGCGTAGGGCCCCCTTATCGCCCGGATGTAAAATTTGCTTACGCCCCCTGCAGCATCGCCGGGCATCAACAACAGCAGCTGCAGGAGACATTGTCACCTTGGCTGTCTGCTTTGGGGGTTCTAATTAAAGGCAGTCGTGGTCAGATAGAGAAAAATGTAATTATGTCCACAGTGTGTTGCATTTAGATTTTTTTAGATCCCGTAATTGCTCTGCCCTGCACATCAAGTGCTTGGACTGCTATGTGCGTATCGCAGGTGCCATTGCCCAACAGACACAGCCGTAGGATTCAATCAACGCAGGACTGGCCCTCCCCTTTAAGGGAGGGAAGGAGCCTGTACAACTGGCAGTGTTGCACGGGAAGTTATGGAGCGTTCTGTTGATACTGCCCCTCTCACTCCCTTTCGCGCTCTAAGGAAAGTGGTAGCCCTTGATTGAGAGCTCCACTTCCCTCTTGGAGCGCTAAAGCAGAATCAAATCTTGAGCGCCCGCCGATACTTTTGCACTCCTGCAAAAGTTATTGCCCCAAATGGGGCGCTATACAATTTCTCGCCTGATAGGTTCACTGAATTGGATCCTTACCCTAAAGTGCAACAAAGGCAAAACGTGGTTATACGTGCAATTTAAGTTGTATGAGAATATCTTAACTGAGCGACAAACCCATAAAGGATCATATTTATGCATGTTTGGGCTAGAGTCCACCTGGAACATTTATGTATAACTCTTTATTTGATGTAATAAATGGGGAGTGTTGTCCATATTCCATTACCATACATCAGTTCTACATAGACACTGGCTCCAACCAACAGTGTGGGTGAGAAAGTTCAAATATGAATGGACTCTGTTGAGGGAATTGTGCCCTGTCTCAGGGTGGTTAGAAACATAGAAACATAGAAAATAGGTGCAGGAGCAGGCCATTCAGCCCTTCTAGCCTGCACCGCCATTCAATGAGTTCATGGCTGAACATGAAACTTCAGTACCCCCTTCCTGCTTTCACGCCATACCCCTTGATCCCCCGAGTAGTAAGGACTTCATCTAACTCCCTTTTGAATATATTTAGTGAATTGGCATCAACTACTTTCTGTGGTAGAGAATTCCACAGGTTCACCACTCTCTGGGTGAAGAAGTTTCTCCTCATCTCGGTCCTAAATGGCTTACCCCTTATCCTTAGACTGTGACCCCTGGTTCTGGACTTCCCCAACATTGGGAACATTCTTCCTGCATCCAACCTGTCCAAACCCGTCAGAATGTTAAACGTTTCTATGAGGTCCCCTCTCACTCTTCTGAACTCCAGTGAATACAAGCCCAGTTGATCCAGTCTTTCTTGATAGGTCAGTCCCACCATTCCGGGAATCAGTCTGGTGAATCTTCGCTGCACTCCCTCAATAGCAAGAATGTCCTTCCTCAAGTTAGGAGACCAAAACTGTACACAATACGCCAGGTGTGGCCTCACCAAGGCCCTGTACAACTGTAGCAACACCTCCCTGCCCCTGTACTCAAATCCCCTCGCTATGAAGGCCAACATGCCATTTGCTTTCTTAACTGCCTGCTGTACCTGCATGCCAACCTTCAATGACTGATGTACCATGACACCCAGGTCTCGTTGCACCTTCCCTTTTCCTAATCTGTCACCTTTCAGATAATAGTCTGTCTCTCTGTTATTACCACCAAAGTGGATAACCTCACATTTATCCACATTATACTTCATCTGCCATGCATTTGCCCACTCACCTAACCTATCCAAGTCACTCTGCAGCCTCATAGCATCCTCCTCGCAGCTCACATTGCCACCCAACTTAGTGTCATCCGCAAATTTGGAGATACTACATTTAATCCCCTCGTCTAAATCATTAATGTACAATGTAAACAGCTGGGGCCCCAGCACAGAACCTTGCGGTACCCCACTAGTCACTGCCTGCCATTCTGAAAAGTACCCATTTACTCCTACTCTTTGCTTCCTGTCTGACAACCAGTTCTCAATCCACGTCAGCACACTACCCCCAATCCCATGTGCTTTAACTTTGCACATTAATCTCTTGTGTGGGACCTTGTCGAAAGCCTTCTGAAAGTCCAAATATACCACATCAACTGGTTCTTTGTCCACTTTACTGGAAACATCCTCAAAAAATTTCAGAAGATTTGTCAAGCATGATCTCCCTTTCACAAATCCATGCTGACTTGGACCTATCATGTCACCATTTTCCAAATGCGCTGCTATGACATCCTTAATATTTGATTCCATCATTTTACCCACTACTGAGGTCAGGCTGACCGGTCTATAATTCCCTGCTTTCTCTCTCCCTCCTTTTTTATGACTGTTATGCATTTGGCACACACCACAGGGAAAGGGATACCTCAGTGACTTTGCACGGAGGTGTGAGAAAAAGATGCATTGCGCGAGTGAAATAATTCCTGTCAAATGATCACCTTTGATTTTTGTGAATAAATGAATCCTTGAATTTCAACATAGCCTTTAAATTATGAAATTTTGCAGGCACCTCAAAACGATACATGTACCTGGATTTTGCATGGGGAATAATGCTAAGGCTATCGGCGCGCTCAGTTATTACTGAGAAAATCGGACAGCAACTTCCGGCAACCACACTTGTGCAGTTAATCGCAGAAACCCGGAAGTTGCTGTCGGAGATGCATCACTCCTCCACCGGGTGTGCTCCAACAGTCTCGCCGATAGACTCGGCATTGAAAGACATACAATGGCATGAACATGAGGTACTTGCCCCTAGATCCCCCACTAAAGACGCTATAAAGTGTTGGGGCTAGTGCATTCTTTGACTTTTTAATGGCGTAATTGTTGTTTTCCTGCCAAACAACCTCCCTGGCTCTGAAAATTTAATTTTACCAGTGTGGAGTATGATTCCTTCAGAAGATAATTTAGTGTTGGAGATTTTTGTTTAAATTGAAATAACTTTTTTTACTTTTTCTGTCTTTTTCTTCACTTAGTCTCGCCTGCATTTCCTCAACTTTATTCTGCTTTCTGTACATGTTTTAAATCTAATTTATCATTCCTGGTTTATACTTCCTGGTTTAGATTCTGCAGGTCTTTGTGAGGATTCTTCAATCTGGTTGGTTGAAGAGCCTCGCTGTTTCTTGTTCTGCTCACATATGCCCTGTAGAGGCACTGTGCTGGATCAGGTGCCAGATTAGAGCAAGTCTACTCTCAAAAGGCCCCCCAAAACATGAGGACTGGTTGCATAAACTAAGCTTGTACTTCCTTGAATCTAGATGGTTCAGGACTGATTTAATTGAGGTGTTTAAAATGACTAAGGGATTTGGTAGAATAAATAGAGAGAAACTATTTTGTCTGGTGAGAGAATCCAGAACAAGAGAGCATAATTTTAATATTAGAACTTGCACCCCCAAAAGGCGCTGCTTGTGGGTCAATTAAAAATTTCAAGACCGAGTCGGATAGATTTTTGTTTGGTAAAGATAACGAGGGATATTGAGCAAAGGCAGGTAAATGGATGCAAGATCATCTATGAGCTAATTGAATGGCCATACAGGTTCAAGGGGCTGAATGACCTACTCCCCAATTTTCCGATGTATATTGCTGAGTGTAGCTCTTAGTGACATTGTCTCTAAGTTACATAAGAAAATAAGAAATAGGAGCAGGAGTAGACCGTCTGCTCAGCCATTCAATAAGATCATGGCCGATCTTCTACCTCAGCTCCACTTTCCTGCCTGATCCCTATATCGCTTGATTCCCTTAAAGTCCAAAGTTCTCGGAACTTGATGCTGATGCCCCTTTAGCCATGCCGAGTTCTTAAGTTTCATCACAGGACTAATCTGGTTTAAGTAAGATTTAGCAAGTAGGCCCATCCTAGCTGTACAGTTTTAATTGACAGACTGTGTTGGACTCGTAACAAGACAGCAATTTCACTAGTCTCAACATAGTACGCTGCTTTTTATACATGCACCCTGACATGGTAAGTAGCCTCACATGACTTTGGTTATTGCAAATGTGATTTCCATTACAAAGGGCCTCCCAGAATTATAACATTTCACTTGTCGATTCCACACGTATTCTTTATTTTCCACATGTTGTAAACGGCGAGAGCAGATAATTTCTTCCCAGAAAAGTGTGCGACCACCAACCTGCTATCCAGATCTCCCTATAAAAGAAACTAAAACTGCACAAAATACTTTCAGAATCTTTTAGAATCATTCTCCCAGAGAGTTAAGTATGTTTTCAATGAAAGTTGGTAATGACCTCTCATTTAGAGGACTGACATTTATATAAAATCCCCACGTCCATTTATCTTTGCAGCCATTTCATGACTGCATTACTAAAAAAAAAAAATGTTTAATTTCAAAATATACTTTATTCATATAAAAATTTGTACAGTACATTCAAAAGCAGTTCAGTACATTTAGCTGCGGTCAGCAATCCCATGCACTATATTTGGGTGCTGACGGCAGTTCCGTTCGATACATTTCCTTGCTTACATTACATTACTAAAAAATTGGTCTTTCCTGTGGATGACACTTGTTCACGGTGAGCTGCTGAGTGGCAATTTATTCAGCCAGTCATGATGGATAATCCACATTCAAGTGAGAGGAGTCTCTCGAATATTGAGCAGCTGTTTAATAATCTGGAATGCCGTTTGGTTTTTCTTTCAGATTGCAATTGGTGAAGCTATACTTAAGCACTTTGCAGTTCGTGAGGAATTGCTGGAGGAATTTTTGACCTTAAATGAAGAAAATGAAAGGCTAAAAATGTTTCGCTGATGAGCATGCGCGAAGTGGAGGCAATGCATACTGCACTCCAAGCCATGGTAACCTAGAGCCGTGCTAACATTGCACCATTATCCAAGTTTGGTTCAGGCTAGATCAGTCAATCTCTATCTCCATTTTAAATGCTTCAAATATTGAACTGGGAGGAAGATCCTATTTTAATTAAATTACAAACCAATATGTTGTAGCAATTGCGCTGCAGATTTCTCTTGAGTGGAGATTTGAGTCATCACCTTCTGTGAATAATTGTTGGGAGTGATAACCCAAACCAATTATAAAGACTAAGTTTAGAGCTGAGTTGAGTGGAGAGAATGCTTCCTTCTCTGAAACTGAAAAAACTGACCCTCTACTAAAGTTGGCATAATTTCCATTGAAATGTCTGACTCCATTAATTCACGTGATGTCTGTGGCTGCCCAAAGTGGATGCAAACAGTAGCTAGCTTCATAAAGGCTGTGTGCATTGAGGTTTGAGGTTCTATTTTTTGCGATTTAAAATTAAAAATTGTACAGGTCTGAACTGGCTATGCATGGATTACTGAAGAATGCCCCTTTCCCATATGATGCATTGTAATGGAGTGCATGGATATAGCTGAGCAAAAAAAGTGGGATGCAGCATTTTTGTGGGTCTGTTCTGTGAAGGATAGCCTGTTTTGAACTTGTGGGATTTTCTGAAGATGATTGCCAAAGTACGTCAATGAATCTGTCCCAGTATCCCACCAATTGAAAATCTGAGTTTCTCAAAGTGGCTGTAATGCTCCTTTTTTTTTTATTGATGCACTGTAAGCAGCCATGGGAAGGGAAATAGATTGTGTATGTTGCCTCTAAGTAGGGGGGGTGGTTGTGGTGGGGAGAGGTTGTCAGCACTTGACAAACGATTACTTGCATGGACACACAGCTCTTGCAAGCACTGGCTTTTTTTTCAAAGCATATGGTTTAAGAATTAAGTATTGATTCCTGCTGTTTTTCTGTAAAACCATTTGTGGTGCAGTTATATCTGGTACTTTTGTGCCTGCTTCCTTTTGGATTAAGGATATTCAACCTGAGTTTACTCTTAGACTCTTAATAACTCTCATCATATCTCATGTTGTCTGGATTCATAGTGTGAGTATTCTGTTGTGATTGACAATAAACAAACTTATTTTTCTACTATCTGAACAACTCTTTAGGATTATTTATTGGTTCTCTCAATTTATGACCTATCTTTCTCACTATTCTTTTTGAGTAGACATCTTTTCAAAAGAAGTATCTAAATAATTTGAGCTTAGATTTCAATATTGTGCTTCAAGTGTAGTTTTGCCTGTGATAGCTTATGGTCCTTGTCTTTATGTATAATTCATGCCTCCTTCAAGATCGCATTCTGTAATTAAAGATAAATAAGGTCAATGTATGAACAATTTTTGAATAGTTTATATTCTTATCGTGTTTCCTTTTTCACAATGTTTTGAATAATCAAATGTTTACTTGAAAAGAGTTTGGATTGGTGATTAAAAAGCAGATTTCGGTACTCTTTGTGTGTGTTTGTGTTGACTATTTGTTTTGAAAGTTTGGTTATTAGCTGTGAATACAGTTTCTAATTATCTCTCACCCGCTCCTGAAGATGCTGACTTGTGCCACAGCAGTCTCTATGGTATTTTGCCCAAATAGTGAGATTAGGGAGGGAGGGAGGGGGGTGGGACGGGACCGACGGATATCCATCACAGCTGAGCCAACTCCTTTCCATAAATGTGCCTTTCTACAGAGTTGGATGGCAATTAGGAGCGGGAGAGCTAACTGATTTGATCTATTCGGTCTCCAATGGTTCAGGGTGTTCTGAGACCAGCTATCGTGGCCTTTGAATTTAACATGTTTTGGGCTAGCAGTGCTGCACTGTGTGACTTCATGGGGATTATGGTTCTCCCAAAAAAGAGCGGGTATCACTGCAAACTGATTCTTCTCCGCCCGCCGCCTTTCGGATGAATCCCTGCCCACTATTTTGAGTGTTTCATTTAAGGTGGAAGTCCTGCCTAGCACTTGGACATGACATTCAAATGATCTCCACCTGGAAATATGACAAGATTCAGTGAAATTCAAGTTGGGCATTTGCAAAACAGTGACTCCATAAGCTGCCGTTGACATCCGCTCGTGCCAGTCTTGTGGGGCGGTAAGGGGTTGGCGTGTGGAGCTGAGGGTTCGCCGCACATGATGATGATAGCGCCGGTTGCGCGGTGGTCTGGGGCACTACCTGCGGGGTGCGGCGCTGCCATGGCAGCACCTCCGCAAACTCCCGGGCAATGTCCCGGGAGCGGGCAGCACCTCCCCGCCCCCCCCCCCCCCGGGCGAAAAGTGTCTTGACCCCGGGAGGTGCTAACGAGCCTCTGGAAAAGGGGCAATTTCACCCCCAGAGTATTTACAAATGATGTCACTTTGGATCAACGTTATAATGTGGACTAGAGCTGCGTGTAGGCCGGACTCGGTGGGTGTGGCAAGCTTGAAGGACATTACTGAACCAGCTGGTTTTAAACGATAATCTAGCATGATAATTTTATTTTTATTCCTGGTGTGTGATTAAGAGATTGATTGGATTTTAATTTCACAACTTGCTATGGTGAGATTTAAACTCGCTAGCCAGAATTTTCTGGGGGGGGTCAGCGGGTGGGATCGGTGGCAGGTCGGGTGGGAAAATTAAATTTTTTGATCGGGATCCCACTGTCAAGCCGCTCAAACATGCCTTTCCCAATCGCGTGTGTGTGTGATCTCCGATCTGACCCAACCCGCTGAGGCGGGCAACCCAATTAAACCAATTATTGGGTTGTTGACCGACCCTTAATAATGCTTTTAACTTTACCTTTTAACTTTAACTGCTTGCTCAGGGGGTCCATGCTAATCAGGGACCAAGTCTGTGAACCTGCGGCAGGAGTTGAATTGCCATTACTCCAGCTGATTACTTCAAATGTACAATAAAAGCTCCCACTTGACAGATTGTCACTTTTCTCAGCCACAGTGTGCTTCTCAGTCCATTTCCAGCACAGATTCTGCAGGCTTTCCACTCCATCCACTCTCACCTCATTGAAAGAACTCTCTCACCATTGACCGTATGCTCTTGAAATCTCTCTTTCACCTGCCATCTATTCTATCAACATGGGTGCCCTTTATATTCTCTCACCTTGGTCCTCAGAATCCCACCACGATCAGCCCCAAAACCAGCAGCACCAACAATACCACCAACCTTCCCCACAATCACCTAATGCGACACGGCATCAGCAACTGAACACATGGCCCCACCTTGACCAGATTTACTTCACTTGAAGCTGTACACCCTGGCTGCCACATGATGTGCCAGTTTGGCACCACCCCACACCAGCACCATAAAGCTTCCCTACAATGTCCAAGCCATTCCATTCACATTCACCACCATTGTAGGGGGTAACGTTCTGTCTCACCATTCACTGCAACTCACTGAGCCACTTTCAAAGGTGCACACAAATCTGTCCAAGAAAACAAAGTGTTGAAAATAAAGGTTTCAATGTTTGACAATACATTAACAGAAACTTTACATGAACATTGAATAAAACACCTAAGTGGCTACCCTGGTGTATTGTTGGTATAATTGCACGAGGATGAGGGTCAGTGTGAGGGATGGCTAGTGAGATGGGGGATGTGATGATGTAAAAAAAGAAAGACTTGGATTTATATAGCGCCTTTCATGACCACCGGATGTCTCAAAGTGCTTTACAACCAATGAAGTACTTTTGGAGTGTAGTCACTGTTGTAATGTAGGAAAAGCAGCAGCCGATTTGCGCACAGCAAGCTCCCACAAACAGCAATGTGATAATGACCAGAAAATCTTTTTTTTTATTATGTTGATTGAGGGATAAATATTGGCCAGGACACTGGGAATAACGCCCCTGCTCCTCTTCGAAATAGTGCCATGGGATCTTTTATGTCACCTGAGAGAGGTTTAACGTCTCATCCGAAAGACGGTATCTCCAACAGTGCAGGCTCCCTCAGCGCTGCACTGGAATGTCAGCATAGATTTTGTTCTCCAGTTCCTGGAGTTTGACTTGAACCCACAACCTCCTGGCTTAGAGGCATGCTATTCACTGAGCCACAGCTGACACTGGATAGATAGAGAGAGAGAGAGAGAGGGAGGATTGGGGGGGGGGGGCGGGGGGAGAATGGTGGAGGTGCAAGGTAAGTTGGTGTGAATAAGGATGTGCAGGAGTAGGGTGGGGAAGGCAGAGTGATGTGATGAGAGGCACAGGAGGATGAGGTTGAGTGGCTTTGTAATAAATGTTTCGTGATCTAATGAGATTATCGAAAGGGTTGTGCCGCTGCATCTAGGTCCTCCTGACCACATCCCTGCTTGTGACCTCTTGTGCAATGCACAACCAGTGTGTGTTGATTTTCTGGCGAGGTCTCTTCTGCCCATGGGATGAGACTGCACCTCTCATTATCAGTGTTTGCAGTACTTCAGTGCTGTAGAACACTGACAGCACAAATGTCAAAAGAAAGTTGGCCATGGTTCCTTTTAAGGAAACCGGCTGATGACATGTCATGAATGACATCACCAGACCCGCTTCCTCAAATTGGACCGTGAAACACGCTGGGCGGGCTTAACAAGCCCTATCAACTTAAGTTCATTTTAGGCAGCGGGATGGAGCCGGCAGTAGGGCCATGACCCGCCACTGACATCACCCGCACCGGACCCGCTGAGGCGAGCAAAATCCCGGCCACTAGCTCTGGGTTTCGACTCCAGTATTATAACCTCTACACTACTATACCTGTACAAAGCAGAATCGATTGTGTATTGTAATGAGGAATGATTGAGCTGAATTATCTCTCCATGCTTTTACGATATTAACTCTTCCTTTGGCAAATATTAGTTTAAATTCATGGCACAATGAGTATACTGTACATTATAGATTTTTCTAAATGTCTTGTGAATTGATTCTACAGTGAAAATCTAAAGTAGTTGCATGAAATACAAGTTACCAATGTGTGGTAACTATTGCGCTAATTTCAGATTATCCAAGAAAGTTATAATTGTGAAATTGGAAAGTAACTTCTATCCATTGCTTCCCACAGTGAATTGTCACAGTCTGAGTTCCTATTGTAACATCAAATCTGTGAAACGTTATCTCAATTTTATACGAACACTGTAGACTGCTGTTGACTAAGCTAATATTTGAACTTGCTCTGCATTTAAAAATACTTCCATCCTCTGAATAAGCGCATTTTGATAAGTTTCTCAAAATACTAACTTTATTTTATGGGAAATTGTTTTTAGTTCTCCGCAATTTTGACACAGCAATGTTCCTTTGGAGGGTAGCTAATGTAACCACACTTTTCTTAAAAAAAGGAGGGAGAGAGAAAACCGGGAATTATAGACCAGTTAGCCTGACATCAGTAGTGGGGAAAATGCTGGAATCAATTATTAAAGATGTAATAGCAGCGCATTTGGAAAGCAGTGACAGGATCGATCCAAGTCAGCATGGATTTATGAAAGGGAAATCATGCTTGACAAATCCTCGAGAGCTTTTTGAGGATGTGATTAGTAGAGTAGATAAAGGAGAACCAGTGGATGTGGTGTATTTGGACTTTCAAAAGGCTTTTGACAAGGTCTCACACAAGAGATTAGTGTGCAAAATTAAGGCACATGGTATTGGGGGTAACGTATTGACATGGATAGAGAACTGGTTGGCAGACAGGAAGCAAAGAGTGGGAATAAACAGGTCCTTTTCAGATGGCAGGCAATGACTAGTGGGGTGCTGCAAGGTTCAGGGCTGGGACCCCAGCTATTTACAATATACATTAATGATTTAGATGAAGGAATTGAATGTAATATCTCCAAGTTTTCAGATGACACTAAGCTGGGTGGCAATGCGAACTGCGAGGAGGCTGCAAAGGGACTTGGATAGGTTAGGTGAATGGGCAAATGCATGGCAGATGCAGTATAATGTGGATAAGTGTGAGATTATCCTCTTTG
Organism: Pristiophorus japonicus; assembly: GCF_044704955.1. Taxonomy (NCBI): domain Eukaryota; kingdom Metazoa; phylum Chordata; class Chondrichthyes; family Pristiophoridae; genus Pristiophorus; species Pristiophorus japonicus. Next base: position 80,809,237 of record NC_091988.1, on the reverse strand, counting down.
GTGGCAAAAACAGGAAGGCAGATTATTATCTGAATGGTGACAGATTAGTAAAAGGGGAGGTGCAACGAGACCTGGGTGTCATGGTACATCAGTCATTGTAGGTAGGCATGCAGGTACAGCAGGCAGTAAAGAAAGCAAATGGCAGGCTGGCCTTCATAGTGAGGGGATTTGAGTATAGGAGCAGGGAGATCTTACTGCAGTTGTACAAGGCCTTGAGTATTGTGTTCAGTTTTGGTCTCCTAATCTGAGGAAGGACATTCTTGCTATTGAGGGAGTGCAGTGAAAGTTCACCAGACTGATTCCTGGGATGGTAGGACTGACCTATGAAGAAAGACTGGATCGACTAGGCTTATATTCACTGGAATTTAGAAGAATGAGAGGGGAATCTCATAGAAAAATATTAAATTCTGATGGGATTGGACAGGTTAGATGCAGGAAGAATGTTCCCAATATTGGGGAAGTCCAGAACCAGGGGCCACAGTCTAAGGATAAGGAGTAAGCCATTTAGCACCGAGATGAGGAGAAACTTCTTCACTCAGAGTTGTGAACCTGTGGAATTCTCTACCACAGAAAGATGTTGAGGCCAGTTCGTTAGATATATTCAAAAGGGAGTTAGATGTGGCCCTTACGGCTAAAGGGATCAAGGGATAGGGAGAGAAAGCAGGAATGGGGTACTGAAGTTGCATGATCAGCCATGATCTTCTTGAATGGTGGTGCAGGCTCGAAGGGCCAAATGGCCTACTCCTGCACCTATTTTCTATGTTTCCTCTTTTAAAAGAACAGGTACAACTGTGACTTCAGAAAGTCAGTATAGATCGGCACCCTTTGCAGGTTGGGTGTTTGTCATGTATGTACATTCTGTTTGTAGCCACCAGATGGCGTCATTGTTGGAGGCCACTGAGCAGCATGCATATGGTGCTGCTCAGGTATAAAAGGCCAGCCATTTTGAGAGTCAGGCACTTTGGATCTAAATAAAGCCGAGCCAAGGTTGTACCTTGCTTAGTTAAACAGTACTCAGTTTGGACCTTTATTGCAGATATAACATTTGGTGACAAGAATACAAGAACCTTTCTTTGCAAAATGAGCGATTTGTGGAGGGAGAAGATTGGGCAGACTTTGTGAGCCGTTTGAACCAACAAAATGAAGGGGGTCGATGATGCAGATCGGCACCGGGCCGTGTTCCTCACTGTGTGCGGTTCAAAGATCTACGGTCTGATAAAGAATCTACTCGTGCCTAGTGATCCAACAGAGAAAATGTAGGAGGAGTTGTGTACATTGGTACGGGAGCACCTCAAGCCAGACAACGGCATCATCATCTCGAGATACAGGTTTTATACACACGTTCGATCGGAGAGCCAGAGCGCGGCGGAATTCGTTGCCGACCTGAGACGTCTAGTGGGACTGTGCAAGTTCGGGATGGTGTTGGCAGACATGCTGCGGGACTTCTTTGTTATTCGTATCAACCACGAGGTGATCCTGCACAAACTTCTGGCAGTGGAGGAGTTGGATTTAAAAAGGGCCATCCAGATCACTCAATCATGTAGGACAACGGAATCTAAAGCAAATAGTGGTGAAGAACCAAACCTCGGTAAGTACTGTAAAGGCGATTGGTTCGGCGTTTGGCAGAGCGGCACATGGCAGGGCCTATCCGGCTGCATTTGCGAAATCTGTGGCTGCCCAAAGTCCACCAGCGGGAATGTATCCGACTTCTCCGTGTTGGTGTTGTGGGGGAAATATCGGCATCAGCAGCGCCAATTTAAGCAATACAGTTTCAAAGGCTGTCTGAGAGTGGGGCATCTCCAGCGCAAGTGTCCGCAGATGAACAAGCGAGCTGTGACACACCACGTGGAGGATGAGAGTCAGACTAGCGCAGATCCGGATACGCAATCTGAGATGCCAGAGGAGAGAGTGTATGGACTGTACTCCTTCATAATCAAAATTGGTTTACTCTTGGTTAACATGAAAATTAATGGGATACCGGTAGCGATGGACTGGACACGAGGGCAAGTCAATCGATCATGAACGAGAGGGCATTTAATAAGCTGTGGGATACTAAGACTGTGAAGCCCAGACTGAGCCCTGTTAACGCCAAGCTGCGCACGTACACCAAAGAACTGATAAAGGTGATTGGCAGTGCACAAATGAATGTGTCATATAACGGTGCAGTTCATGGGTTACCGCTGTAGATTGTTCCAGGAAATGGTCCAACGCTGCTCGGCAGGAGCTGGTTGGAGAAAATCAGATGTGACTGGAATGACATAAAGGAGGAAGAGACGTGTCCAAGTATTGAGCAAGTTCCCCTCGATGTTCGAACCGGGTATCGGCAACATCACGGGAGCCAAGGTGCAGATCCACGTGGACTCCGATGCAAATCATAAAGCTCGGGCAGTGCTGTATATGATGAGGGAGAAGGTTGAAATTGAACTGGACAGGCTCCAGCATGAAGGGATCATATCACCGGTCGAATTTAATGAATAGACCAGCCCCATTGTTCCTGTGCTGAAAAGTGATGGCACAGTCAGAATCTGTGGAGACTACAAGGCTACGATCAACAGGGTTTCAAAACAAGATCAGTACCCATTACCGAAGGCTGATGACTTGTTTGCGACACTAGCCGGAGGGAAGTCATTCACAAAACTGGACTTGACGTCGGCCTATATGACACACCAGTTGGTCGAGACGTCGAAGAGACTTACATGCATTAAGGACTGTTTATTTACCACAGGTGCCTTTTAGAATTCGCACAGCTGCTGCAATATTCAAGAGGAATATGGTAGGTCTACTGAAGTCCGTTCCCAGAACCATCGTGTTCCAAGATGACATCCTGATCACCAGTCGTGACTCCAAGGAACATCTGAACAACCTGGAAGAGGTTCTACTGCTTTTGGACAGAGTGGGACTTGGACTGAAACGCTCGAAGTGCGTCTTCATGGCCCCGGAATTCCTCGGGAGGAAAATCGCCGCTGATGGCATCAGACCTACTGACATGAAAACCAAGGCCATCAGAATGCACCCAAGCCGCAGAATGTGACGGAGCTGCGTTCGTTCCTGGGTCTACTCAACTACTTTGGTAACTTTCTACCTAAATTGAGCACCTTACTAGAACCCCTGCACATGCAACTGGGTGTGGGGCGCAAGGCAAGACAGAGCTTTCGAGAAAGCCACCAATCTGCTTTGCTCGAGCAAGCTGCTAGTACATTATGACCCATGTAAACGTTTAGTTTTGGCCTGTGATGCATCGTCATATGGAGTTGGTTGCGTACTCCAACAAGCCAATGAGTCGGTGGTAAAGGGTTGCATCCTCAAAGGGGATTGGTCTGTCATACCTAAGCAAATGTGCGAGGAGGCCAAACCATACATTCGTCGCAAGGATGAACTGTCTATTTGAGCAGATTGCATATTGTGGGGCAATCGCGTTGTAATGCCCAAGAAAGGGAGAGAGAAGTTTGTGCGTGAGTTACACAGCACACATCCTGGTATAGTGCTGATGAAGGCCATCACCAGGTCCCAGGTATGGTGGCCAGGAATTGATTCTGAGCTGGAAACATGCGTGCATCAGTGCAACACCTGCATGCAGCTCAGCAAAGCACCAGCGGGATCGCCACTGAGTCTGTGGTTGTGGCCATCCAAACCTTGGTCCAGGATCCATGTAGATTTTGCAGGTCCCTTCCTGAGCAAGATGTTTTTAGTGTTGGTGGAAGCTTATTCGAAGTGGATAGAATGCATAATCACGTCATCCAGCACGTCCACGGCAACCATAGAGAATCTCAGTGTCATGTTTGCGACGCCTCGCCTGCCTGACATAGTGGTGAGTGACAATGGATCGTGTTTCACCAGTCAGGAGTTTGTGAAACTTAATGGCATAAAACATGTAAGGTCAGCATCGTTCAAGCCTGTTAATGATCCTGTACATGTGTTGAACTATGATCAGGGTCCCAAATGGATCGCTGGTACGGTCATGGCCAAGGAGGGCAACAGAGTATTCGTTATTGAGCTCAAAATTGGGCAAACTTGCAGGAAACACATGGATCAGACAAAGCTGAGACACACAGATGAGCCATAACAGTTGGACGAAGAAACCATGGACGACCAACCAACCTCCAGCAGTCTTCAGAGGATTCAAGGGTCATCAGTGAACCTGGAATTTCCATCACGGACTTGTTCAATAAAAATGGACTTGCAATTCCTGACATGGCCACTGCCACCCCGAACAAGTCAGTCATCCAGCCATCAGCCACTATAGACACTGCATACTTACACAAGGCTAGAATCGAACTGAGACAGTCAACCCGGGAGCGCAAAGCACTCAACCTGTGAAAGACTGTGATAAGATCTCAGAGGGGTATTGTCATGCATGTATATTCTGTTTGTAGCCACCAGATGGCATCATTGTTGGAGGCCACTGAGCTGCACGCACATGGTGCTGCTCAGGTATAAAAGGCCAGCCATTTGAGAGTCAGGCATTTTGTGCTTAAATAAAGCAGAGCCAAGGTTGTACCTTGCTTAAACAGTACTCAGTTTGAACCTTTATTGCATACTTTACATGCAAAACCCCTTTCAACACTTAAGTTTTTCAAAGTTGTAAACGTCAATGGCGCCATCTTGAAAAATGGAGCTGAGTTAAAGATTTTGGAGGGAACGCTGCGTTTACAGATTGAGTTTTTTGTGAGTTTATAAATTCATTTTTAAGGACATTTAAAAAATGGGGGCTATTCTATCTTTGCCATATGTGGAGCTGTCCTGTCTTAGCATTATCTGCGTAATCAAAAAGGTTGCAGACTTACGGAGAGGAGGCTTTACCCCGAACGAGTTACAGGGCGAGGCGCTCATACCTGCACCTGACTGAGTGACAGTGCGTTAGAAGTCTGGGCTTTTGAAACGAGGTGGTTGCAGAGATATGCCAGCTCATAAAGACAGACATACAGCCTAGAAGCGGGAGGACTGTACTGACTGTCGAGGTCAAGGTGACTGCGGCACTTACCTGAAAGGAGCTGGAGGCATAGAAGGAATCATTTGCAGATGTATGCTGCATCTCGCAGCACGCTACACATAGCTGCATTCGCCAGATGACTGCTGCACTTTACGCATGCAGGCTGGACTTTGGGAAGTTTACAATGACAAGGGAGGCACAAAATGAGAGGGCTTTAGGCTTTGCGCGAATTGCTGGCTTCCCCAAGATACAGGCCCCCACTGACTGTACGCACGTCGGCCTGCGAGCACCTTTAGACGATCCGGAACTTTACCGAACATAAAAGGATTCCACTCGCTGAACGTGTAGATCGTCTGTGACCATATGCAGCATAGTATGGCAGTGGATGCTAAATATGCAAGGAGCATCCATGATGCTTTCATCTTGTGTTAGAGTAGCATGTCACATGTTTCAGCAGCAGCCAGAAGGGCAGAGCTGGATGCTCGGGACAAAGGTTACAGGCTCACCACCTGGCTCATGATCCCTTTCCGGAATCCTCAGACAAAAGCAGTACATCGCTACAATAACAGCCATATAGCCACACGCAACATCGTCGAAGACAATTGGAGTGCTAAAGTAGCGTTTCCGTTGCCTGGACCACTCTGGAGGCTACCTACAATACTCCCCTCAGCAGGTCGGCGAGTTCACCGTGGTGTGCTGCATGCAACACAACTTAGCCATCATGAGGGAACAGATATTCCCACTGGAGGACATTGCAGAACCAGCTCAGGTGAGCGAGGGGGTGGGGGGAGGAGGAGGAGGACGAGGAACCTTTGACGCCACTACAACCCACAGGACAACGGGGGAGAAGGCCTCATGGATGTTACTCCATTGCAAGAGCCTTGCATCAGCCCCTGATATTGACCGCTTCGCATGAAAGCTGACTGGCCGTTTGATCATTGTATCCCACCATGTTGACTATTTCCACTTATTATTCTGTGAATGAGACACTACCTAAGTTTGGTTTAGTTGAAAAAATAATTTGCAGTTTATTAAATATTTGTACACTAGGCACATAAACTATTCAATTAACATTTTATTAGTTAATATAACATCACTTAAATAACAATAAAAGAAAAACAAAACAACAGCAGCAGCAGAAAACAAACTGCAGGCAGCCATCTCTTCCCCACCCCCCCGGCCTGCCCTTCTTGCCCTTGACCTTGCAATTAGCCCTATTCCCGGTGAGCCAAAGGTTTTTGATAGTGTCTCGGGTAGGGCACTGCGCTTTTTGTGGGTAGGGGGACAGACCCAAGAGATGGCAATGGAATCCCTTGAAAACCTCTGGCTGCAGAAGGCCCAGTTTGGGACTTTTCAGCCTGTGGATCAACCTGCACGTTGACACTGACTGTTGCGGTTGGTCTGGGGATTGGAGTGGGAGTGGCATCACTTGAGACCATCAATTGCCACTGGGCAATGACAGCCTGGATGTGTTCCTGCATTGCAGCAGTTATCTCCGACATGCCCTCCCTAATCTCTGCAGATATTGCTGCCATTCCCTCCAACATGCCCCCTCTAATGTCAGCAGAGTTTGCTGCCAATCCTCCAAATAGTACTGCTATTTCTCCCTTGATCCTACCCATGGCCTCCAAGAGCAATCTGGAAAGCTTAACTCTCTCCCCACTCATGCCCATAAGCTTTAACACCTCCCGTGTAGCCTCCATTTCAGGAGAGCACTGTTCAGTCTCCTCCTCCTCCTCACCTGTGCAGACGGACCTGCTGCTTCTGCCCTGGGTGTGCTTTGCTGCAACTCACTGGGACCCGCCGCGACCTCAGAGGGTGTACAACTATGAAATGTCCCCCCTTGGGTAGAGCTGCCAAAAGAGCCTGGTACATATGTGTCTTGCACCACCTCCAATTACAATGTCACCATCTCATCCTCTAAATCCTCCACTCCCTCCCCCGAATAAAAATGCTGTCGTCTTCCTGTTCCTCCTCCTCATTCTCATCCTTGTCCTGTTCGGCCTCTATAACTCCTTCACTATAGCCGAATGTAGTGAATGTAATGGCTCAGAAGTCTAGTTACTGTAAACTGTCTCAAGTGTAAACCTGATCCAACTTTATTCGCGCCCAAAGTAACCCGCGTTTATATATCAGTGACCGTGCGCGTACAGCCAGATGACCTCCGACAGGGGCGCCCCCTGGTGTCTGGTGACCCCAAGCATAAATACATAACTACATCCCCTTTCAAGACCTTAATATCAGTCTTTTTTACAAATTAAGACGATCTGGGATTTTCCGCTCGCGAGTTGATCGTCTCAGTTCAACTTCAGTTCTAGGCGAGTGCTCGGAGTCAGTTGTGACTGAAGGCTGAGTAACCGATCTGATGGGAGTGGTAATGACCACATCAGGGACTGGAGGTCCAGTTTCAATAATGATAGCAAAGCCCTCTGATGAATGAACATTGGTTGGTTGGTCACTGACTGCATCTTCCTCAAGCGGTTCCATTTCATCCGTGCGCCGCAGTTTTATCTGATTAACATGTTTCCTGCATGTTTGCCCATTCTTGAGCACGACAATAAACACTCTGTTATCCTCCTTGGCTGTAACAGTGCCGGCGACCCACTTTGGACCTTGACCATAGTTCAATACATAAACCGGATCGTTGACAGAGATGTCACGTGACACAGCAGCACAATCGTGATACCCTTGCTGACTTTGACATCTGTTTGCAACACGATCATTCAAATCGGGATGAACAAAAGAGCTTGGTCTTGAGACTTCTCTTCATCAGTAGTTCAGCAGGAGAGACCCCAGTAAGCGTATGAGGTCTGGTAACTGAGCAGTATACAGGACAAGCGAGTCTGCAGTGAACCCTGAGTTACACATTTCATACTCTGCTTGATCGTTTGAACAGCAAGCTCTACTTGACCATTAGAAGCAGGTTTGAATGGGGCTGACCTCACATGTTTAATACCATTGAGTTTCATGAACTCTTGAAATTCCAGACTTGTGAAGCAAGATCCGTTGTCGCTCACAACAATGTCAGGCAGACCACGAGTAGCAAACATGACACGAAGGCTCTCAATAGTAGCTGTAGACATACTGGATGACATAATAATATACTCTATCCACTTTGAATATGCATCCACCACAACAAAAAACATCTTTCCCAGGAAAGGGCCCGCAAAATTGATGTGGGTCGTCGACCATGGTTTAGATGGCCACGACCAAAGACTCAGCGGAGATTCCGCTGGTACTTTACTGAGCTGCATGCAAATATTGCACTGATGCACACATGATTCCAGATCAGAGTCAATTCCAGGCCACCACACTTGAGCCCTAGCAATGGTTTTCATCATGACAATACCAGGATGAGTGCTATGTAGTTCACGCACAAATTTCTCTCTACCTTTCTTAGGCATGACAACATGATTGTTTACTGTGGGGCAATCTGACTGAATGGATAGTTCATCTTTGTGACGGTTGTAAGGTTTGGTTTCATCACACATTTCCATAGGTATTGCAGACCAATCACCACTGAGGACACAACATTTCACAACCTATAAAATAGGGCCATGGCTGGTCCAGATCCTAACTTGTTGAGCAGTGACAGGTGTTCCTTCACTCTCAAAAGCATCCATTACTAACAGTAGATCTGCAGGTTGAGGCGTCTCCACCTCAGGTGTGGGCAACGGCAGACGACTCAGTGCATCGGCACAATTTTCAGTGCCAGGTCTATGACAAATAACATAATCATAGGCAGACAATGTCAATGCCGATCTCTGGATATGGGACAATGCATTGATATTAATCCCTTTGTGTTCCGAAAACACTGAAATGAGTGGCTTGTGATCCGTTTCGAGTTCAAAACGAAGACCAAACGGCTACGGATGCATCTTTTTCATCCCATACATACAGGCCAACACTTCTTTTTCTACCATGTTGTAAGCTCTTTCCGCCTTTGACAAACTTCCTGAAACAGTTGCAGCTTACCCGACTCGTTTGCTTTTTGGAGTTGTAAGATTTCTAAATTTCTGGCATTAAATTTGACAGTGAGACAATTCTTTTAAAAACAATTGGAACAGTTTATTAAAGAAGCGCACATGCACATTCACCTTAGTTACAACAGATACAATGAGGTTATAATAAAGAGTGATATACGTTACTTCCCTTTAGGTGGCTGGTTGAGGAGAGAGAGAAAAGTCTTTTGCTGAGTTTTTTTAAACCTCTCAAAGCCATTGTCCCTCCGAAAGCCTCACAATTGGACCCTGGTTCCAGGGCAGTTTCTTATTGGCTCTCCTCACACAAGTGGCTGTCTGGCCAGGCTCACCATCTCTTGATTAGATTAAATGCCTTTCCAAACACAAAACCCATGCGGCAACCTGTGGGGGCTTTCATTTTGTTTCAATACAAACAGGCCTTTCCGTATAATCTACACTTTTAACATTTATACATAAACAGAATCAATTTTAATCATTAATAAACACTTTTATTCTTACAAACTCCCCACCTTGAGGGGGAAATATCCTTATTGACCCCTCATATGGTTTATATCCTCAGGGATCACATATCATAGACATTGGGAGGGAGAGAGAGAAAAGTGGATGGCCTGACTTGGTCCCCACCTTGTAAGGTGTAGGCCACGTAGGGGATTTATTATAGTCCAAACACATCTCCAGCGGAGATTCTCCCATTCCTGAATCTTCAGTGCACCGTCGCGTCTCCATCTTCCCTCGGCTTCAGTTGTGGGCTGGTGTCGTCCTGACAATCGTGAGGATCCGTAACATGGTCTATGGGAAACAAGATCAGTGCAGTATTTACTCTTTTGCAGTTTTTAACTGATTAATGTGAAACCACTTCTTGTACTTAACACCTTTTTCCCCGGTAACTGAATCAAATAGACCGCAGAGTTCAATCGGTCTATAATTTTATGCAGTACCCACCACCTGGGCTCAAAAGCAGCTTCTTTTTCCCATAATTTGGAATCATTACTGAGTCTCCCACCTCGTATTCAAAGGGATGCACTTTCTTGTCAAAGTACCTTTTTAATTTGTCTTCTTGACTTCCCCAATTTGGTGGCCGCAAATCGATTGATCTGATCGGCATGATCTACCACTTGTTCCAGCCACTTGAAACTACATGTTTTCATTGTCAGGGAACTCATCCCTGTTAGTGTTAGCTGGCCTGGTGTTCTCATGAGCCTCCCCATCATGGCCTGATATGGGGAGACCTCTGTTGTTTTAAGAGGTGTGGACCTCATTGCCGTTAAGCACATTGGCAGCATGTTAGCCCATTGAGTGGGGTGGTCCGCACACAATTTTTTTAACATTAACTTGAGGGTCCTGTTCCCCCTTTCGACCCCTCCAGACGATTGAGGATGGTAAGCAATATGTAATTTGTGTTTTATCCCCAACATTTCCTGCAGGTGGGTAAAAATGTTACCGGTAAAGTGTGAACCTTGATCGCTGTCCACTTGCACTGGTACTCCCCACCTACAAAACACATGATTCAATAGTGCTTTGGCTGCTGTGATTGCGGTGTTGGAGCGGCAGGGAATGCTTCCATCCATTTAGTGAATTGATCCATCACCAATAGGACATACTGAAAATTGCCTTGCACCTGTGGAAGTGGCCCAATGAAGTCTATCTGGAGATGAGTCCATGGCCCTTGAGGTGGGGGTGCGCTTTGAAGCAAGGCTCAGTTAGTGCATGCGGGAGGATTGTGTTGCAGGCACGGTAAGCATCGTGCCACGTATTGGTTGGTTGTTTCGCTCATGGAAGGCCACCAAGCTGTGGATGCTACCTTATAGATAGTTACCAGGACTGAATATTGCCCTGCTGTGGGGTGGGAGTGAAAGAGGGAGAGCAGTTCCTGACCCACCTCTGGTGGAACACACACCACCGGGCAGGTGTTTGGCTTTCTTTTGAACATCATCAAATTCTCATCTGAGTCAGGTGCAGTGGCTAGTATGGTATTGGGAGCCCAGGCTGTTGGTTGAGGAAGGGGTCTGCCTTCCTCGTGCCAGGCGCTTACAACAGCATATGACTAGTATTGGTGCTGCAGGGATTTTAAATCCAGGTGATCTGTTGGAGAGGCCTTGCCAACAGCATTGCAGGGCTCAACAACTATATCCTCTACCTCCCCATCAATCACAGCGTCCTTGGCTGCTCTATCTACTCTGGAATTTCCCTCACTATGTGGACCCCCTTTTCTATGGGCTGCTACCTTTCCTATGAAGCAGGGCTGGGATCGCTGTTTAAGGTATGTCCAGAGCAGGCATAACCAGGGCCCATGGACCAGGGCCTTGCCGTCTATCGTACAATAATCATTTTTGTGGTATAGAGGCAGGGAGAGCATGGTGTTTATAGCATAGGCACTATCGGACCAAATATTCACGGGTCTATCTGAGGTCTCCTTTACAGCAGTTCGAAGTGCGGCGATTTCTGCATATTGTGAAGACTGTCTGTTGTATCTTCGCTGGATGGTTCTTTCTGGCAATACCACAGCATATCTGGTGTGAGGGGATCCTTCGATGTGATATGAGGACCCATCAATGTAGACATCTGGGGCACCCTGTATGGGCTCTTTCTGCACAGAATGGGTCTCAAAGTTAATCAGGGGTAACGAACATTCATGCGGGTCCCCCTCATAGATCAGAAATTGTGGCAGCAATGTGGTGGGTTTGAAAATGTTATCAATATCCCTTTCCATAAACTCCAATGTCCATTTGCTGAGGCGCTGCGAGGAAACTAGCGAATCTCCAGGTTTCATCAGTAGTTTCAAAGGTGTGTGTCCGCTGTGCAGGATTGTAGCCTGTAACCCAGTAATAAAGGTAAAGTGATGTACCGACCAGAAGACGGCTAGTAGGTGGCGCTCGCATGCTGTATACGTAATTTCTGCTCCCTGCAGGATTCGAGACGCATATGCAATGGGCTGTAGTCGATCAGCTCACATTTGGCACAGAACTGCAGTGAGGCTTTGCTCTGTGGCCCCGACCTCCAAATGGAAGGGCTGCGTGGGATCAGGAAGGATCAGACATGCGGCCTATATCACTGCAGTTTTTAATTTAGCCTCAGACTGGGTGTGGGCATCAGTCCATGCTGGGCGTATGTCATCACCCTGCAGTTTTATTAAATCATACAGGGGCTTTGCACACTCTGCAAAGCCTGGGATAAAGTTCCTTTGGTACCCCACCAAACCCAAGAATGATCGTAGGGCTGTTTTTGAAGTTGGTAATGGCAGTCTCTGTATTATCTCCACCTTGTGAGAGTCGTGGAATGATCCCTCTGGAGAAATGGACACTCCTAGAAAGGTGGCCCATTCTTTTACTAATTGAGCCTTACGGAGATTCACTTTTAGTCCCGCCTGAGCCAATAATGTCAAAAGTTCGTGTAAAAGGGACAGGTACTCCTCCATGCTGACGGTTGCCAACAGTAGATCATCTACGTACTGCAGCAAGCAGGTAGGGCGGGAAAAGTCTTTTAAAATTGCAGCCATTCTTTTGTGGGATATTGTGGGGGCATTTAGAACCCCTGAGGCAAGCAAATCCAGGTGTAGCTCTGGTCCTCAAATGTAAATGCAAATTTGTACTGGTCTTCCCCATTAACAGGGATACTCCAGAATCCATTGGCGATGTCGAGGGTCGAGAAGTACCTGGAACCAGCAGGAATTTGTGATAATATGGTGGGAGTTTCTCTTATACTGGTGAGCAGGCTGGTGTTACAGAATTTAACTTTCTGTAATCAATAGTCAGTCGCCAGCTGCTCTCAGGCTTTTCAATCGGCCATGCGGGTGAATTGGTCGTGAAAGTGCCTGTCCTAAGAACACCCTGCTCGACTCGGATTTTATGGTGTCTCGGATGTAAGGGTGACTCTCCCTTGGGATGGGGTACTGTTTAGTGAATGAGTGGGGGGGGTCCCTCAATAGATTCCTCGTCTGCCATTTTTCCACAGTCATGCTTGCATGTGGCAAACACCGCTAGGTGTTTCTGAATTAGCTTTGCCACAGCTTCATTTTCGCTCCCTGGAGCGTCTTACTCAGATGGCTTTTTAATAGCAAATACTGACTGAGCATCTGAAATTTCTATCACTCCTGCCTTATCTCTCAATCCCATCCAAACACAGTCCTGATTATAATCTATCACCGCGCCATACTGATCCAAAACATCAGTCCCTAAAATTCTCCTTCCGTCGGGGGTGCTGGGACCTTACAGGTGAGGCCTCCCAACTGAAGTTCAGTGGCCTTCCCTGTATACGCGGTGGTTGTATCACCGTTAAACCCTTTAAGAGTCATATAACCCTTGACCGCCGCTGCATGGTGTTCAGGGTATGGGGTGTGGATGATGGTAAAGGCTGAGCCGGTATCGATAAGCATAATCTGTTGCCTGTCCCCTTTTAAGGCAACAAGGACGACTGGTCTCCTGCTACCATCACGTCGGAACCCCACTTCAAACCAATCTTTGGGGGCCGAACCCTGTCATAGGGTCGATCCTGGAATGGGTCCCTTTAATGAGTGTGCTTCGGTGATTGCGTGCACCAGTAAATGATTTTGCATCCTCCCCGTGGCAATTTGGGTTTGTATGAGGGTTATCAATTGATCCAATCGTTGATCTGTCCCAGAGGGCTTGGATTCGTCCCTCGGGAGGTATTTATGCGTTGCAACATGGTTCGGTGCTGGTCTGGGTCTGCTGCAGTCTTTTGCTAAGTCGCCTACCTTCCTCCAATTAAAGCACTGTCCCTTAAAGGGGTAGTTTCGAGATCTCTCCACCATTGACACTGGTTTATTTGCAGTGGGTGGTGACTTCCCCTTTAACTGGTCTTTTACCATCTCCCAGGCTCTTTGAGTGCTGGTCTCTATATCTGTCCACTGATTGGTGGGCCTCATGTCTATTCCCAGGGTGGTTCTAAATAAAGGGTGGAGTTGGGTCAGGAACATCGATTTAAATTGTTCCTGATTCTTTCCTACTGTAGCATTTACGGGTGCCTGGTTCTGCGTATGTTGATAGATATCGTAAAAGCTCTAGGGGGTCTCTTCTGGGCGCTGCTTGGTCTGAATAAGCAGAGCCACATTGTTCAAGTTTTGGATCCCTAAATGGTTTAGGATCCCGGTCATGAGTGCATCGGTTGCTGCGCCAGGCTGGAGGACTGCTTCTGGCAGATTATCTTTTAGGGAAGTGGAACAGGCCAAGAGGAGAACTCGTGTTAAGTCGCTCTCTTCCAACTTGGGGTGACCCCCTCCTTAAAATTACCCACCTCCTATTAACGTCCAGTCGGTCGTTCCCATCATTAATGGGCCCCAACTCATGGCTACACGCCGTGGCGTCAGCACCAGATATGAGCCGTGAGTCGGTATGGTTACTGGTGATGTGGCTGTGCGCATTACGTCGTGAAGAAGTGGTTACTAAGATGCAATTTCTCCCAATCCATTTAATCGTTTCAATTATACTCGCAACACAAATTAGAATCACAACTCCCGAGATTTCCAATTGTTCAAAAGAATCATCAAAAAGCTGTCTCGCTAGTTGCCCGCATTCTCTACCAATTGTAAGATTTCTAAATTTCTGGCATTAAATTTGACAGTGAGACAATTATTTTAAAACAATTGGAACAGTTTATTAAAGAAACACACCCACACATGCACATCCACCTTAGTTACAACAGATACAATGAGATTATAATAAAGAGTAATATACATTACTTCCCTTTGGCTGGCTGGTTCAGGAGAGAGAGAAAAGTCTTTTGCTGAGTTCTTTTAAACCTCTCAAAGCCATTGTCCCTCTGAAAGCCTCACGATTGGACCTTGGTTCCAGGGCAGTTCCTTATTGGCTCTCCTCACACAAGTGGCTGTCTGGCCTGGCTCAGCCATCTCTTGATTAGATTAAATGCCTTTCCAAACACAAAACCCATGCGGCAACCTGTGGGGGCTTTCATTTTGTTTCAACACAAACAGGCCTTTCCGTATAATCTACACTTTTAACATTTATACGAACACAGAATCAATTTTAATCATTAATAAACACTTTTATTCTTACAGAGTACACAGCCAACCCCATATGATGAAGCATCACAGGACAATACCAGATGTTTACACGGATCATAATGAACAAGCAACTTGTTTGAACAGCGAAGATTCTTAGCTTTCTCAAAGGCTTTATCTTGAGACACCCCCCCAGACCCAGTTGTCACCTTTTCTGAGCAATGGCTCTAACAAAGTGCTCAATCTGGGTAAGAAATGACCAAAGTAGTTGAATAGCCCAAGGAATGAACGCAGCTCCTTCACATTCTGAGGCCTGGGTGCATTTTTGATGGCCTTGGTTTTCGAATCAGTAGGCCTGATGCCATCAGCAGCAATCTTCCTCTCCAGGAATTCAACTTCAGGTGCCATGAAGACACACTTCGAACGTTTCAGCCTGAGCCCCACTTTGTCCAAACAATGTAGGACTTCTTCAAGATTGTTCAGATGTTCAGTAGTGTCGCGACTTGTGACCAGAATGTCATCTTGAAACACGACAGTTCTAGGAACGTACTTCATTAGACTCTTCATATTCCTCTGAAATATGGTTGCAGCCGAACGAATTCCAAAAGGACACCTGTTGTAGATGAACAGTCCTTTATGGGTGTTGATGCAGGTGAGTTTCTTCGAAGTGTCGACAAGCTCCTGTGTCATATAGGCTGACATCAGATCCAATTTAGTGAACGACTTTCCACCAGCTAGCATGGCATACAAGTCATCAGCCTTCGGTAACGGGTACTGATCCTGTTTCGAAGATCGGTTAATCATAACCTTGTAGTCTCCACAAATCCTGACAGTGCCATCACTCTTTAACATAGGAACAATAGGACTGGCCCACTCATTAAACTCGACCAGTGATATGACCCCTTCACATTGGAGTCTGTCAAGCTCAATTTCAACCTTCTCCCTCATCATGTAGGGAACAGACCAAGCCTTATGATAGATAGGCCTTGCATTCGAATCCAGGTGAATCTGCACCTTGGCTCAGTAAAATTACCAATGTCCGGTTCAAACAAAGAAGGAAACTTCTTTAACACTTGAGCACACGAAGTGTCACCCACTGATGACAACGCTTTGATATCATTCCAATTCCACTTGATTTTCTCGAGCCAATCCCTGCCGAACAGCATTGGACCATTACGTGGGATGATCTATAACGGTAGATTATGAACCACACCATCATATGACACTGCCAATTACCGGTATGAGTTCCTTAGTGTAAGTACATAACTTGGCATTGACTGGAATCAGCTTAGGCTTCACAGCCTCAGTATCTCACAGCTTGTGGAATGTCCTTTGGCTCATTGTCCAGCTCCATTGATACAGGCACACCATTCAGCTTCACATTAACGATTATCGGCTGGCTCTTTCCCAAGAACGAATACAGATCATATACTTCCTCCTCGCGTTGTGTATCTGGGCCAGCATTGGACTGGTCATCGTCAGCAATGTGATGAGCGGCAGCACGCTTGCTCAGTTGTGGGCACATTCTCTGAAGATGCCCCACTTTCGAACAACCATTACAGGAGTACTGTTTAAAGCAACACTGATGAGGCCGATGATTGCCCCCACAACGCCACCAGGGTGAAGTCGGATTCGTACCAGTTGGCGGACTTTGAGCAGCTACAGGTTTCACATAAGCAGTCAAGTAGGCCCTTCCATAAGCAGTTCTGCCAGATGACGACACAATCTTGTTTACAGTATTTGTCGTGGAGCTCCGACTCTTCGATGATATCTGCCTCAAATTATCATCAGTCGTTATGCATGCCTGGGCAGTCGCGATGGCCTTGCTCAAATCCAGCTTCTCTTCGGCCAATAACTTCCGAAGAATCACATCATGCTTGATGCCTATCACGAAGAAATCGGGCAGCATGTCCTCCAACACGTTCCTGAACTTACACAGCTCAGCAAGACGTCGTAGGTCGGTGATGAATCCCGACACATCCTGGCCTTCAGCACGAACATGCGCGTAGAAGCGATAGCGTGATATGATGATCTCCTCTTTTGACTTAAAATGGTCATGCACCAAATGGACATATTCTTTGTCCATTGGACGTAAAGGCAAGAGAAGATTCTTCATGAGGCCATAAATTTTTGGACCACAAACGGTGAGGAAAACCGCCCTGTGCCGAACTGCGTCAGCATCTCCCTCCATTTTGTTGGCCACAAAATACTGATCCAGGCGGTTGATAAAATCCGCCCAATCTTCGCCATCCGCGAATCTCTCCAGAGTCCCAATAGTGCCCATTGTACATGCGAAGGTTCTTAAGTTACCTCGTTGCCAAATGTAGTGAATGTAATGACTCAAAAGACTAGTTACTGTAAACTGCCTCAGGTGTAAACCTGATCCAACTTCATTTGCGCCCAAAGTAACCTGCATGACAAGGTACCCGCACTTATGTACCAGTGACTGCGCACGCGCGCATACAGCCCGATGACCTCCGACAGTGGCGTCCCCTGGTGTTTGGTGAATACGTAACACCGAGGTCGGCAGGCTAATCCAATTCTGGTTATGGCAGGGCCTTCTGCTTTATTATTGAATGTCTGTGAAACATCTGCAAAATATAACAGGACAGATGAATGGTTAGCTGCAGGGGAGGGGGCAGGGTGACATAAGTAGGCTCACGTAGCACAGACTCATTTGAAGGACCACGACGAATGATAGTACATCGCATAAACTGAAGCATAGCCCACACAGTACTTAACATTGAGCCAACCCAGACTGTGGATTATGCAGGACTTACCCTAACCTAGGCCCAGATTCTGCATGGGTGGTCGATCTTCTAGCGCCACCAATAATACTTGCGACACTCATTTCCAGGGGTGTTCGTGGCTGCAGTCTTGCCGGACCTTCATCACTCTCGGTGGTTGTCTGACAACTTCTTCTGCAAAGCTGGCAATAGAAATTTTTAAGATAGGGGCCTTCTGTTGTTATGGCACACACAGATAATCACATTTACAATTCAAGTAATTGTAGTGCATAAATAGAAATATTATTTACTTTAACTACTTGGCAAAAGTCCTGCCAGTTCTTCCGGCACTGCTTGCCGTCCCTCTGGATGGGACCCCATTGCTGAAACCTGCTCTGCAACATAGTCCCAAGCTTGGGCCATTGCTGCAGGTTTCAGTTTACCAGCACTCTTCTTGCCGATCTGTTGCCATCCACTTTCCACAGCGGCTATCAGGACATCACTGGCATCTTGGGTGAACCTCCTGGCCCTTTACTTATCCAATTCACGGTCCACTTTTTGTTTTGGAGCTCCTGTGTGGAAGTACTCAGAAATCTCCTTCTTAAAAAAGGAGGGAGGGAGAAAACGGGTAATTATAGATTGGTTAGCCTGACATCAGTAGTGAGGAAAATGTTGAAATCAATTATTAAAGATGAAATAACAGTGCATTTGGAAAGCAGTGACAGGATCGGTCCAAGTCAACATGGATTTATGAAAGGGAAATCATGCTTGACAAATCTTCTGGAATTTTTTGAGGATGTAACTAGTAGAGTGGACAAGGCAGAACCAGTGGATGTGGTGTATTTGGACTTTCAAAAGGCTTTTGACAAGGTCCCACACAAGAGATTGGTGTACAAAATTAAAGCACATGGTATTGGGGGTAATGTACTGACGTGGATAGAGAACTGGTTGGCAGACAGGAAACAGAGAGTTGGGATAAATGGGTCCTTTTCAGAATGGCAGGCAGTGACTAGTGGGGTGCTGCAGGGCTCAGTGCTGGGACCCCAGCTATTTACAATATACATTAATGATTTAGATGAAGGAATTGAGTGTAATATCTCCAAGTTTGCAGATGATTCTAAACTGGATGGCGTTGTGAGCTGTGAGGAGGACGCTAAGAGGCTGCAGGGTGACTTGGACAGGTTAGGTGAGTGGGCAAATGCATGGCAGATGCAGTATAATTTGGATAAATGTGAGGTTATCCACTTTGGGGGCAAAAACTCGAAGGCAGAATATTATCTGAATGGAGGCAGATTAGGAAAAGGGGAGGTGCAACGAGACCTGGATGTCTTGGTACATCAGTCATTGAAAGTTGGCATGCAGGTACAGCAGGTGGTGAAGAAGGCAAATGGTATGTTGGCCTTCATAGCTAGGAGTTTTAAATATATGAGCTGGGAGGTCTTAATGCAGTTGTACAGGGCCTTGGTGAGGCCTCACCTGAAATATTGTGTTCAGTTTTGGTCTCCTAATCTGAGGAAGGTCATTCTTGCTATTGAAGGAGTGCAGCGAAGTTTCACCAGACTGATTCCCGGGATGGCTGGTCTGACATATGAGGAGAGACTGGATCGACTGGGCCTTTATTCACTGAACATTAGAAGGATGAGAGGAGATCTCATAGAAACATATAAAATTCTGACGGGACTGGACAGGTTAGATGCAGGAAGAATGTTCCCGATGTTGGGGAAGTCCAGAACCAGGGGACACAGTCTAAGGATAAGGGGTAAGCCATTTAGGACTGAGATGAGGAGAAACGTCTTCACTCAGAGAGTTGTTAATCTGTGGAATTCCCCACTGCAGAGAGGTGTTGATGCCAATTCGTTGGATATATTCAAGAGGGAGTTAGATGTGGCCCTTACGGCTAAAGGGATCAAGGGGTATGGAGGGAAAGCAGGAAAGGGGTACTGAGGTGAAGGATCAGCCATGATCTTATTGAATGGTGGTGCAGGCTTGAAGGGCCGAATGGCCTATTCCTGCACCTATTTTCTATGTTTCTAAGTTATAATGGTCTTTAAAAATGGTTGATCCAGACCAGAAAGTGTACTGCGCATGCGCGGGCACACCCATCACATGGAAAACGGGTGATTTTTTTTCCTGTTTTTTTGCGCATGCGCAAAACGGGCCTTATTTTTGTCGCAAAAATTTTTAGCTACGTCCTTAAAAATGGAGGTATTTTAGCACTACGCCAACATTTTAAAAACTTTTGCTGAAACTTAGTCCTTACTTTTTTAGCGCTATTTCGGTATTAAAAAAATCGGTCGTTAAGCGGAAATAATGCCAAAAAATGGAGCTATTTTTCAATGTGGAAAGTCTAGCCTTTGGTGTTTCACACAATTTCAAATTGAACGGCAGTTCTGCAGGTAAATACTTTTGGAAGTTGCAAGTAATGATTTCTTTAAGGATTTCTGCTCTGGAACCGATTCCTGCCAGTTCTATTTCTACTTGCCTCAGTAGATGCTATGGGTTGGAAATTACCCAACCTTGTGCCAGGTTTTTCGGCGATATTTCGCCGTTTTTGGCGAAAAATGGCGAACCGGGAGATTCTGTGAAGTCTTGCGCTGGCGGTTTTTAAGTACCGCTGAGGAAGCGGACCGCCGGCGTGCAAGACTCGAAAAAGCGCTTTCGTCTAAAATTTGGCTCTCAGCACACCCGTAGATAGGAACAAAAAAACGCCTGGGAAAAACAGCGGTAGGTATGAAGACCTGCAAAAAATGTAAGTTAAAGTTTGTATTTAATTTTTTTCCAGCGATTCGATAGTTAAGTGTCTTGTGAAGGTTTTATGATTTTTTTTGGTGTTTCCCCTCCTCCCTCAGCCCAACTCGCAGCGGTATCGGCATCGGAGAAAAGTTGCCGCGGATCGTGGTTTCCGCCGCGAATCCTCGTGCAACAATGATTTTTGCCGCTGGGTGCATTTTTTCCCGAAACTTAGGTCTTAAAAAACTAGCGGAGTGATAGCGGTATTCTGCTATCACCAAAAAATGAATTTCTAGCCCTTAGATTGTTACTTGAGCAGGAAATTGGATGCACTTGCTTCCTGTAATGGCAGTTCCCTTTTCTGGAAGTTCTTATAAGTTACTGCCTACAGATCCTTGGGCCTGTAATGTCTGTGTGGGTTCCTGCTACATTAGAATGTGACTAGTGTACCTACTACTATTTCCTTTGGAAGTGTCAAGCCATCCAGATAGCTTGAGCAGTTTAATGTTGGGGATAGTTTACTCGTAAGCATACTATGGAAAGTAATTCCCTGTGTTAATCTATCCACCAATAAAACAGTAAATGCATGCACACTGCCATAGCATCCTGAGAAGAAGAATGATCTACTTCTGAACTGTCATGTATCTTACATTATTATATATAACTGTATCCTAACATGCTATACATGTCTGTAGTAAGATATGACCTGTAACCACCAGCATACCTTACCACCAGGGGTGCACTTGCAAGAGACAGGTATATAAGGACAGGTCGCAGGCAAATGCAGCATTCCAGAGCTGTGAAATAAAGGTGCAGGTCCAGAGTGACCTTGACTTCACTACATGCCTCGTGTGACTCTGTACTGAGGGGACAGGACTTTACAGTGGCGACGGGTTACGGGATTACAGAATCCACAGAATGGCGAACAACGGATCAGATGAAAAGTACAATGCGGGAGACAATTGGGAGGACTTTATAGAAAGGCTCCAGCAAAGCTTTGTAACCAAAGACTGGTTAGGCGATGATAAGGCAGACAAGAGAAGAGCCCATCTCTTGACCAGCTGTGGTTCGAAAACATACGCTTTAATGAACGATCTGTTGGCACCCGAGAAACCAGCAAGCAAGTTGTTTGAAAAATTGAGCACACTGGTAAGAGACCACCTGAAGCCAGCGAGCAGCCTACACATGGCCAGACACAGGTTCTACAACTACAGACGCTGTGTGGGCCAGAGCATACCCGACTTCGTGGCGGAACTTCGGAGGTTGGCCAGTTTATGTGAGTTCTCCGATGAACTGAGGAGAGAAATGCTGAGAGACTTTTTCATTGAAGGAATAGGCCATGCAGGCATATTCCAAAAGCTCACAGAGACCAAGAACCTGATCTTAGAGGCAGCAGCACTGGTTGCACAGACATTCTTGGTAGAGGAAGAAGAAACGAGGTTGATTTACAATGCAGGTACGACAACTAACGAAATATCGGAAGAAGTTCACAGCACTAAACAAGCTGCTACCCCCACACACAGACAAAACTGGGAGAATAGGCTCTCAACAGCAGGCAGAAGCCATCAAGCTGCTACCCCCACACAGAGACAAAACCGGGAGAACAGGCTCTCGATAGCAGGCAGAGGCCATCAAGGGCCACACCTCATCAACCCACAATGCAAGCAATCAACTACAAACTGAGAGAAGCTCAAGAGAGATCAGCCAGACGCAGCTCATTCTTTGGGAACTCTTTGAACAATGGAACAGGTCTGTGCTGGAGGTGTGGGGGTGGGCACTCGTCAAGGGGATGTCGATTTCAGCAGGCTGTTTGCAGAAATTGTGAATATACAGGGCATTTGGCCCGCATGTGCAAAAAAACGTCAGCACAGCTGGTAAATGAATCAGATGGGTCGGAAAGCGGACCAGAAGATGGTGGAGACAGTACCCGGGACACCGGTGTACAGCGGGTCAACACGATAAATGGCCGCTGCTCCTACAACAGGACGCTTCCTATAATGATGAGGGTCCTACTCAATGGGATATCTGTCAACATGGAGCTGGATACGGGAGCGAGTCAATCTCTCATGGGCGCTCAACAATTTGAACAACTGTGGCCGCATAAAAGAGACAGTCCAAAACTCACAAGGGTCGACACCAAACTAAGGACCTATACTAAAGAAATCGTACCAGTCCTCGGCAGCACCATGCTCTCTGTCACACAGAAAGGGACAATGAACTGACTTCCCCTGTGGATTGTCCCCGGAGACCCTCCAGCACTGCTGAGGAGAAGCTGGCTGGCAAAACTAAACAGGAAATGGGATGATGTTCATGCCATGTCATTAGAGGAACGGACCTCCTGCTCAACAGTTATAAAGCGATTTGAACATCTCTTTCAGCCAGGTGTGGGCACTTTCAAAGGGGCCAAAGTCAAAATCTACATCACACAGGATGCTAGACCGGTCCATCACAAGGCCAGAGCTGTACCCTATGTGATGAGGGAAAAGATTGAACATGAACTACACAGGCTTCTGCGGGAAGGCATTATATCACCTGTGGAATTTAGCGACTGGGCAAGTCCCATCATCCCAGTCATGAAGCCTGATGGATCCGTACGAATCTGTGGGGACTACAAATCTACCATCAACAGAGTCTCCCTACAGGACCAGTATCCGCTGCCCAGAGCGGAGGACTTATTTGCCACATTGGCTGAAGGTAAACTTTTCTCAAAATTAGACCTCACATCTGCGTATATGACGCAAGAATTGACCGAGGAATCCAAGCTACTCACCACCATCAACACACATCGAGGCCTTTTCATGTACAATCGATGCTCATTCAGCATCAGGTCGACAGCTGCCATATTCCAGCGCAACATGGAGAGTCTGCTCAAGTCCATCCCGGGGACGGTTGTATTTCAAGACGACATACTTATCACGGGCAGGGACACCGACTCCCATCTCCGTAATTTGGAGGAAGTACTAAAGCGGTTGGATCGGGTAGGCCTACGAGTCAAGAAATCCAAGTGCCTGTTTCTCGCACCCGAGGTTGAATTTTTGGGCAGAAGGATTGCCGTTGATGGAATCCGCCCAACAGAGTCCAATACAGAAGCAATTCGCCTGGCACCCAGGTCCCGGAATGTCTCAGAACTGTGCACCTTTCTCGGGCTACTCAATTACTTTGGAAACTTTATGCAGAACTTAAGCACGCTGCTGGAGCCTCTCCACATGCTACTCAGGAAGGGTGCGATTGGTTTTGGGGGGACGCCCAGGAACGCGCCTTCAATAAGGCACGCAACCTTCTGTGTTCCAACAGTGTTTTGACTTTCTTTGACCCAGGTAAAAAGCTAGTTCTCACATGCGATGCTTCAGCGTATGGGGTCGGGTGCGTTGTGCAACATGTCAATAGTGCGGGCAAATTATAACCCATTGCTTATGCCTCCAGGTCACTTTCGTGGGCGGAGCGCGGGTACGGAATTGTAGAAAAGGAGTCGCTCGCGTGCGTGTACAGTGTCAAAAAGATGCACCAAAGCTTTTCGGGGCCAAGTTCGCGTTAGAAACCAACCACAAGCCCCTCACGTCCCTCCTGTCCGAGAGCAAGGCAATAAACGCCAACGCCTCACCGCGAATTCAACGGTGGGCACTCATGCTGGCGTCCTACGACTATACCATAAGGCACAGACCAGGCACAGACAACTGTGCCGACGCGCTCAGCAGGCTACCTCTGGCGACCACGGAAGGATCTGACGAACAGGACTGTGAGATAGTCATGGCAATCAATGCTTTTGAGTCCACAGGTTCACCCATGACGGCTCGCCAAATCAGAGCCTGGACAGCCAGCGACCCCTCGTTATCCTTAGTAAAAAGATGTGTCCTAACCGGTAACTGGGCAGAGGCTCGCGATGCCTGCCCCGAGGAATTAAAACCCTTTCACAGGCGCATGCATGAGCTATCACTACAAGCAGACTGCCTGATGTGGGGTAGAGAGGCATTTGTCCGGGAGCTCCACCGCGAGCACCCGGGGATCGTTCTCATGAAGGCCATAGCCAGATCCCAAGTCTGGTGGCCTGGTATTGTCGCGGACCTGGAGCTCTGCGTCCGGCAGTGCACCATTTGTGCCCAACTCAGCAATGCCCCCAGGGAGGCTGCACTGAGCCCCTGGCCCTGGCCTACCAAACCGTGGTCTCGGGTGCACGTAGACTATGTGGGCCCATTCATGGGCAAAATGTTCCTCGTAGCTGTAGATGCATTTTCAAAGTGGATCGAATGCACCATTTTAAACTCGAGCACACCCTCCACCACTGTGGAGAGCCTCGCAACCATGTTTGCAACGCACGGAATCCCTGACATATTGGTCAGTGACAATGGTCCGTGCTTAACCAGCGCAGAATTCCAAGACTTTATAATTGACCACGGCATAAATCACGTCAAGACGGCACCGTTCAAGCCGGCCTCCAATGGTCAGGCGGAGAGAGCAATGCAAATCATTAAACAAGGCATGCTTAAAATCCAAGGTCCCACGCTGCAGGGTCGCCTGTCGCGACTGCTGCTGCTGGCATACAGATCTCGTCCGCACTCACTGACTGGGATTCCCCCCGCGCAACTATTGATGAAAAGGACTTTAAAAACAAGGCTCTCATTAATCCTCCCAGACATGCACGAAATTGTTGAGGCAAAGTGCCGTAAGCTGACTGAGTACCATGACAGAAATTCGAGGGGGAGATGGAATGAGATAGGGGACAAAGTGTTTGTACTAAACTATGGCAGGGGTCCCAAATGGCTTGCAGGGACAGTAATGGGCAAGGAAGGAAACAGGCTACTGGTAGTACAAATGGACAATGGCAAAACCTGCCGGAGGCATGTAGACCAAGTCAAAAGCAGATTTACCAACAACACTGCGGAACCAGAGGCAGACTACAATGTGGAACTCGCACCACACCTGGTGGACAGACAGAGAGAACAACCTGAGGAAAAGGCAATCCCAACAGACAGCCCAGGCGAGTCAACAACAATCACACCAATCGAAACAGACAGCCCAAGCGAGATACCAGCAACCACACCCAAAGAAAAACAGACACCAAGGCAAACAACTGAACCACAACTCAGACGCTCCACGCAAGAGCGTAGACCACCTGAGAGACTGAACCTATAAAGACAATAAGACCTTGGGGGAGGGTGATGTCATGTATCTTACATTATTATATATAACTGTATCCTAACGTGCAATACATGACTGTAGTAAGATATGACCTGTAACCACCAGCATACCTTACCACCAGGGGTGCACTTGCAAGAGACAGGTATATAAGGACAGGTCTCAGGCAAGTGCAGCATTCCAGAGCTGTGAAATAAAGGTGCAGGTCCAGAGTGACATTGACTTCACTACATGCCTTGTGTGAATCTGTACTGAGGGGACAGGACTTTACATGAACATAGTCCATGACTCTTAAATGTGGAAGTGTTGAAGCTGCAACTTTTAATTAATTTATGTCCTAGACATGTTTACAAGGATTTAGCTGACTTGAATACTGCTGATATAACCTAGAACATGAAATCATTGTCTCTGGGGGGGAAAAATACAGTTAAGATAAAATCCTACAACTGTAATTGAAGGAAACTTAGTATGCCATGTGCATGTTTTATTATGAGCCATGTTAATGAGACTTATTAAAGAAAGACAGCCTCCATGCAAGGGCTAGCCATCTACCCTTTATAGAACTTTCTCAATGTCATCACTCGGGTTAAGCAACAGCAAATATGTGGTCCTACCAATGATAGCAGAATGGATTTCTTACATAAGGACTATGTGGTGATGGAATTTTTGAACCTTGTGATATTTGCATACAGAAAAATTACAATTCAATTTGTGTAATTTACTGGAATGCCCTATGAAAAGTATATCAAAGTGTTACCGATTGAGTTTGCTCCATGTTCAATAATATGCATCATCATAGGCAGTCCCTCGAATCGAGGATGACTTGTTTCCACGTCAAAACGTTCACAGGTGTTTCAATGATGGACTTAAAATTCCAGGTCCGAACTAAATCTTTAAGGGTGGAAGCTGCCTGTGCTTGGATTTTTATAACGCGTGGTGACCATTGCACACCAGCAACCACACGGGCTTGGCAGGGCTAGGTCGTGGTCCAGTAGCAAGGATTAACCAAGACGACTGGAGACCAGCTCTGCTGCACGGACCTAGTGCGCACATATATCGCAGTGTGGGCTGGCCTCTCCTGGGCCCCGATCACATTCCTCTACAATCTCTCGCCGCTCCTTCGCCCCGACCTCGCCGGTCCTTCAGTACCTGCCCACGCTCCAATCACCGACCTGGACCTTGATGACGTCCCTTTTCACTGCTGTTGCTCTCCTGCTCCAGCACGTGCTGCTCCCTAGAGTGGTATGCCACCATGCTGCTCCTTCTGCCCCCTGGCCTGCTCCGATGGTGCTCGCAGGCCGGGGGCTGTGCCGAAAAGGGACGAGTTCACAGGTGTTTCAATGAAGGACCTAATATTCCAGGTCCCGAACTACATGTTGAAGGGTGGAAGATGCCTGTGCGTGAATTTTTTAATATGTTGTGGTCGTTGTACACCAGCCACCACACGGGCTTGACAGGGCTAGGTCTTGGTCCAGTGGCAAGAATTAACCAAGACGACTGGAGACCTGCTCTGCTGCACGGACCTAGCGCGCACACATATCGCAGTGTGGGCTGGCCCTCGCCTCTTCTGGGCCCCAAACTCTTGCCTTTCCTGGGCCCCAATCACATCCCTCTACGAACTCTTGCTGCTCCTTCAGCCCAACCTCGCTGCTCCTGCTGTACCTGCCCGCACTGCAATCAGCCGTCGCCCTCCTGCAGCAGCACGCGTTGCTCCTTGCAGTGGCATGCCGCCGCACGCTGCTCCCTCTAATGGGCCATGAGAGGGAGCAGCGTGCAGTGGCCCGGCCTGGTAATTGGCGCGATCCCGGCCTGCAAGACCCTCAGCAGGCCGGGGCCATTAGAGGCGCATAA
The DNA here is from genome assembly GCF_044704955.1 of Pristiophorus japonicus. Taxonomy (NCBI): domain Eukaryota; kingdom Metazoa; phylum Chordata; class Chondrichthyes; family Pristiophoridae; genus Pristiophorus; species Pristiophorus japonicus. Next base: position 80,781,910 of record NC_091988.1, on the reverse strand, counting down.
TATGCATGCATGAACAACCTTAAGAGAAAGCCTCTTCAGCAATCAGAATCACCTCAAACCGCTCCACTTTTGACTGGACATTTAATCAAGTGACAAATCCATGTGTTGCAGCCACTAAATCATTCATTCAGCATCGCAATGTAACTGAAGAGATACATAATTTACACAAATGTGATTAGCTTCTGAAGTGCAACGCCATCTTTAGAGGGAATTGGGAGAAGGCTGATGAAATTTTCATATACTGTTCCTTGATAAATGGTCTCAAATTAATGGTTCGATCAAGAGTATGAGTGAATTGGAAGTTCACACTTGATTTTTTGGATTTTTCACGCTCAAAAATAATCTTAATTAGCTGAGCCAGTGAGCTATAATTGGGGTTAAAATCTGACTTTTTAAAATCTCGTTGTTGGGAATCTGAGATTTAGGTATTGTTACAGTCAGAAGTTGTAATCCCAATGGCTATTACTTAGTGCACTCAGACAGCAGGCACAACAAAAAGAAAATTAAGAATAAAAAAGGCCATTCAGTCCATTGGAATTCATCTCCCTACTATCACAAATCCCCTATTATAGCATCTATCTGTGTTTTGACCTTAATTGATTTTGTTACTGCCACCATGCCTGGTAGATTTTTCAAACATTTATGGAGAAGTTGATGTTAATAGCTGTTTAACTTTGCTCTTCACTAATCTAAATTTATATCCTCTGGTCTTCCTCTCATGGTGTATTTAAGTAATATTTTACGCACCTCAGTGGGTTTCCCTTAACCATGATCTTCTATAGAGTTTTGCGTCTTCAATTTTTCTTCATAGCTCATCCTCCTGTAGGTGTCAGCCATGGCTCAGTGGTAGCATTCTTGCCTCCGAATCAGAAGGTTGTGGGTTTGTCCCATTCAAGAGACTTGGGCACAAAAATTTATGCTGACACACCAATGCAGTACTGAAGGAATACTACACTGTCGGAGGTACTCCTGGCTGGCCTCCCACATTCTACCCTACGTAAACTTGAGGTCATCCAAAATTCAGCAGCCCATGACCTAACTTGCACCAAGTCCTGATCACCCATTACCCTGGTGTTCGCTGACCTACATTGGCTCCTGGTTAAGCAATGCCTCGGTTTCAAAATTCTCATCCTTGTTTACAAATCCTTCCATGGCCTCGCCCCTCCCTATCTCTTTAATCTCTTTCTGCCTCACAACCCCATGAGATATCTACGCTCCTCAAATTCTGCCCTCTTGAGCATCCCTGATTATAACTGCTCAACCATCGGTGGCCGTGCTTCCAGCTGCCTGGGCTCTAAGCTCTGGATCTCCCTCCCTAAACCTCTCTGCCTCTCTCCTCTTTCCTCCTTTAAGACGCTCTTTAAAACCTGCCTCTTTGACCAAGCTTTTGGTCAACTGCTGTAATTTCTTCTTGTATGGCTTAGTGTCAAATTTATTTGTTTTGTCTTATCATCATCATAAGCGGTCCCTTGAACGAGGATGACTTGCTTCCACATGAGTTCACAGATGTTTCGATGAAGGACCCGATGTTCCTGTCCTGAACTCCAATTGAGGGGGTGGAAGATGCCTGTATATGGATTTTTTTTAAAGTGTGGTGACCATTGCATATCAGCCACCACACGGGCTTGACAGAGCTAGGCCTTTATCCAGTGGCAAGGGTTAACCTGGACAACTGGAGACCTGCTCTGCTGCACGGACCAGCAGTGTGGGCTGGTTCCCCTATCCCCCATTTACTGATGCCCCTCCCCAATCTGCTTTTGCAAAGCACCTTGTGATGATTAGCTATGTTAATGGCGCAATATAAGCGGATGTTGTTCTTGTACTGTGGGCAGGAAACGTGCAGCATATGCACACATTGTTGGGGTTTGCATTCAAAATAAAGAGGCATCGAATATAAAAGCAAAGAACTTATGCTAAATCTTTACAAATCACTGATTAGGCACTGACCTCAGCTAAAGTATAGTGCCTGGTTTAAGGCACACACTTTAGGAAGGATGTCAAGGCCTTGGAGAGGGTGCAGGAGAGATTTACGAGGTTGGTAGCAGGGATGAGGGACTTCAGTTACGTGGAGAGACTACAGAAGCTGGGGTTCTTCTCCTTAGAGTAGAGAAGTTAAAGGGGAGGTTTAATAAAGGTGTTCAAAATTATCAAGGGTTCTAACAGATTAGATATGGAGAAACTGTTTCCACTGGCAGAGGGTCACAGATTTAAGGTAATTGGAAAAAGAACTGGGGGGGGGGGGGGGGGGGGTGGAGAGGAAGATGATTTATTTTTGCACAGTGAGTTGTTGTGATCTGGAATGCGCTGCCTCAAATAGTGGTAGAAGCAGATTCAATAGTTACTTTCAAAAGGATAGTGGATGTATACTTAAAAAGGAAACATTTGCAGGGCTGTGGGGTGAAATGTCCTGGGGTGCTTCACAGGAGAGTTGTAACAAAAAAAAGTTGACATCAAGCCACACGGGGAGAAATTGGGGCGGATGGCCAAGGGCTTGGTCAAAGAGGGAGGTTTTAAGAAGGAAGGAGAGGCAGTGAGTCGCAGAATTTGGAGGGGGGGGGGGTGCGGAGGGATCCAGAGCTTGGGGTCTTGCCAGTTGAAGACATTGCCATCTATGATTGAGCAATTAAAATCAGGAATACTCAAGAGACCAGAATTAGAGGAACGCAGATATGTCAGGGGGTTGTGGGGCTGGAGGAGATTGCAGAGATAGGGAGGGGCGAGGCCAGGGAGGGATTTGAGGACAGGGATGAGAATTTTGAAATCGAGGCGTTGCTTGACCAGGAGTCAGCGAGCACAGGTGTGATGGGCAGCGTGGAGGCATACTACTTCAGGGAGCAGCACGAGCTGCGACGGCAGCGAAGAGTGATGTCATCAAGGCCCTGGTCGGTGATTGGAGCGTGGGCAGATACAGCAAGAGCGGCGAGATCAGGGCGAAGGAGCCTAGACCTAGCTCTGTTAAGCCCGTGTGGTGGCTGGTGTGCACACATTAAAAAAATCCACACACAGGCATATTCCACCCTTCAGGATGTAGTTCAGGACCTGGAAGTTTAGGTCCTTCATTGGAACACCTGTGAACTTATCCATTTTTGGCATGGAACAAGTCATCCTTGTTTCGAGGGACCGCCTTTGATGATGATGGATGGATGGGACGGTGCAAGTTAGGACACGGGCAGCCACGTTTTGGATGACCTCAAGTTTGTGGGAGGCCGGCCAGGAGTGCCGTGAGATCTTTTACGTTCACCTGAGAGAGCAGACGGGGCCTTGGTTTTAATGTCTCATCCAAAAGACAGCACTTCCGACAGTGCTGCTCTCCCTCAGTACTGCACTGGAGTGTCAGCTTAGACTTTTGTGCTCAAGTCCCTGGAGTAGGTTCTGAACCCACAAAAGGGGGGGAAACAATGTAGAGATGTGAAGGGACAGTGATGGGAAGTAGCCCTTTCAAACACACGTCAGCCTGTGTCCAGTTTGCGTTCTCGGATAACGTGAGTAACTGCAGTGCAAAGTTATCTGTTTTCATCAATGGAGGCGAGAGAGAAAAATGAACTTGTAACTCAGTAAATGACAAGAGGGTCAGGATGAACTGCAGCCTTCTGTGAGGTCTCTCGGAAGCTTTTGTACTTCACAGTTGCATAAATATAACACGTCATTATAATTCACTACTGACCATATTTAAATGTGGATTAAATCTTAAATGTAGACTACATCCGCGCTGCTAAGTTTTTAACAAAAGAACAAGAAAAGCAAATTGGTCCAGTGCAAAACTATCCTGAGGTTAGCAAAATCGAACTTGGTAATTTACTGTGAAGATGCACCACCAGGATTGTAGTTAAAGGAGATAGTGCCATTGAATTACATGAGTTTCCTTCTTCCCACAGAGCTGGCCTGTAATCATGTCGAATCATAGAATCTCACAGCACAGAAGAGGTCATTCGTGCCTGTGCCGGCTCTTTGAAAGAGCGATCCAATTAGCTCCACTCCCCTGCTCTTTGTCTTATAGCACTGCTGCGAAGGGCCTTGGGATAGTTTACTACATTAAAGGCACTATATAAATAATAGTTGTTGTTGTACTGTCTCGAAGGTGCCATCTTTTGGATAAGACGTTAAACCGAAGCCCCATCTGCCTTCACAGGTAAACGTAAAAGATCCATGGCACTATTCCAAAGAAAAGCAGGGAAGTTCTATCCGATATCCTGGCCAATATTTATCCCTCAACCAATATTACTAAAAGACAGATTATCTGGTTATTTACTTCTTTGCTGTTTGTGTGTTTTGCTGTCTGCACATTGACTGCCATGTTGCCTACATTACAACAATGACTAGACTTCAAAAGTACTTTGTTAGCTGTAAAACACCTTGGGACGTCCTGAGTTCATAATAAGTGCTATGTAAATGCAAATCTTCTTTCACTTTAGATTGCTTTAATCTTAGATGTGCTTTTTTAGTGTGGTGATCAGAATGGAGCATATTACAGTAGATGTGGTCCAACCAATGCATTAAAGAACCTTAACATAACCTCTGGACACTTCAGTACTGAGGCAGTGCTGCATTATTGGAGGTGCTTTCTTTCAGGTGAGCTATGAAACAAAGGCCTTCTCTGCCTACATGAGAATATAAGAAATAGGAGCAGGAGCAAGCCAAACGGTCCTTCAAGCCTGCTCCGCCATTTAATACGATCATGGCCGATCCGATCATGGACTCAGCTCCACTTCCCTGCCCACTCCCCATAACCCCTTATTCCCTTATCTCTGTCTTAAATCTATTCAATGACCTAGCTTCCACAGCTCTCTGAGGCAGCGAATTCCACAGATTCACAACTCTCTGAGAGAAGAAATTCCTCCTCATCTCAGTTTTAAATGGGTGGCCCCTTATTCTAAGATTATGCCCCCTAGTTCTAGTCTCACCTGTCAGTAGAAACATCCTCTCTGCATCCACCTTGTCAAGCCCCCTCATAATCTTATACATTTCGATAAGATCACCTCTCATTCTTCTGAATTTCAATGAGTAGAGGCCCAACCTACTCAACCTTTCCTCATAACTCAAGCCCCTCATCCCTGGAATCAACCTAGTGAACCTTCTCTGAACTGCCTCCAAAGCAAGTATATCCTTTCTTAAATATGGAAACCAAAACTGTATACCATATTCCAGGTGTGGCCTCACCAATACCCTGTATAACTAGCAAGACTTCCTTGCTTTTATACTCCATTCCCTTTGCAATAAAGGCCAAGATTCCATTGGCCTTCCTGATCACTTGCTGTACCTGCATACTATCCTTTTGTGTTTCATGCACAAGTACCCCCAGATCCCGCTGTACTGCAGCACTTTTCAACTTTTCTCCATCCAAATAATAACTTGCTCTTTGATTTTTTTTTCTGCCAAAGTGCATAACCTCACACTTTCCAACATTATACTCCATCTGCCAAATTTTTGCCCACTCACTTAGCCTGTCTCTGTCCTTTTGCAGATTTTTTGTGTCCTCCTCACACATTGCTTTTCCTTCCATCTTTGTATCGTCAGCAAACTTGGCTATGTTACACTCGATCCCTTCATCCAAGTCATTAATATAGATTGTAAATAGTTGGGGTCCCAGCACCGATTCCTGCAGCACCCCACTAGTGGGTAAACATTTTTTTATTCATTGGATGTGGTTGTTGCTGGCAAGGCCAGTATTTATTGCCCATCACTAATTGCCCTTCAGAAGGTGGTGGTGAACTGCCTTCTTGATAACTGAGTGGCTTGCTGAGCTATTTCAGAGGGCAGTTAAGAGTCAACCATATTGGTGTGGGTCTGGAGTCACATATAGGCAAGACTGGGTAAGAACGGCAGATTTCCTCCCCTCGAGGACAAAGTGAACCAGAGGGTGATTTTTGACAATACAATAGTTTCATAGTCATCATTAGCTTTTTATTTCAGATTTATTTAATTAACTGAATTTAAATTCCTCAACTACCATGGTAGGATTTGAATTTGTGATTTTTGGATCATTAGTCCAGCCTCTAGATTACTAGTTCAGTAACATAACCACTATGCTACCGACACCTGCAGCTACTAGGTCATGTCGGGCCACAGCAGAAGACTGGCCACGATTGACTCTAAATTGGTATTATTTAGGACATGAGGGAGGGTGAGAAGTGGAAAGATTTATACAGGTGCAGTGGGAGATACAATTCTGAGAGTGGGGCTAAGACCCATAGTTCAGGCTACCTAACATTTAAGTTTTCTGGTTAGAAATTTTATTTTCAATTACATCAGTTAAACTTTCCTATTGAATGCACGAAGATTTGTGTCCTAAAACTAGACATAAATAACCAAGCTGTAAATGGCCATCCTGTGCAATTTAAAAAGTGTTGAAATATCCTTGGCGTGAGGAATGGAAGTACGAAATATCTTCTAAGTTGTTGCTTTGTGGGAGCTAATTATAGTAAGTATCCATTTAGCACAGCTCCATGTACAAGTGGGGTGGCAATGCCCTTTAATACATGCCATGTAAACAAGTGACATTGCCAAGGAAAGCAAGCTCCGAATCAGCTAATCGATAAAGTGTCACTGCATATTTTAAAGCAGCACAAAGATAGGTTAGTGAGTGTATAGAATATGGACTGGGTATGGAAATGAAATCTGTCTTGTATCCTGTTGGTACTATCACAAGGTGTGCCACCAGAGGACACAGCAGTGGGAGACTTGTAGGTTACCTGTACAGGTGTGCCTGGCCTAGTATAAAAGGCAGGCCACCAGGTGTGATCCTCACTCTAGAGTTATCAATAAAGAACTTAGGGCCCCAAGTTTCCACACGCGGCAAAACAGGCGCCCCTCTGAGCTGGGCGCCCGTTTTTCGCGCTGAAAACGGCGCCTGAAAAAAAACGCGCTATTCTCCACCGCCCTGCAGGTCCTCTGGCCCTCGGCGCAGCGCAGCAGGAGCTGTAGGGGGGCAGAGCCAGGTCCCTGCGCTGAAAACAGTGCCGGGACCTCTGCACATGCGCGCTACAGTGGGCACGCAAGTGCAGTAGCTCCAAGCGCCCGAATCTGTGTGGGAGGGGCCCGAAGCACGCAGCCCCTAGCCCTGGCCGAATGGCCTCACTGGGGCTGCGTGAATAAGGCTCCTCCCATGGCCAGCTCCTGCTTCCTCCCGACTCCCGCTCCTGCTCCACCCCCCCCGGACCCGACCCGACCCGACTCCCGCTCCCCCCCGACTGGACCCGACCCGACTGCCGCTCCCGCTCCCGCTCCCCCCCGACTGGACCCGACCCGACCCGACTGCCGCTCCCGGTCCCCCTCCCCCCCGACTGGACCCGACCTGACTGCCGCTCCCGCTCCCCCCCGACTGGACCCGACCCGACCCGACTGCTGCTCCCGCTCTCCCCCGACTGGACCCGACCCGACCCGACTGCCGCTCCCGCTTCCGCTCCCGCTCCCCCCCGACTGGACCCGACTTGACTGCCGCTCCCGCTCCTGCTCCCCCCCGACTGCACCCGACCCGACCCGACTGCCGCTCCCGCTTCCGCTCCCGCTCCCCCCCGACTGGACCCGACTTGACTGCCGCTCCCGCTCCTGCTCCCCCCCGACTGCACCCGACCCGACCCGACTGCCGCTCCCGCTCCCCCCCGACTGGACCTGACCCGACCCGACCCGACTGCCGCTCTCGCTCCCGCTCCCCCCCAACTGGACCCGACCCGACCCGACCCGACTCCCGCTCCCGCTCCCCCCCGACTGGACCCGACCTGACCCGACCCGACTGCCGCTCCTGCTCCCCCCCGACTGGACCCGACCCGACTGCCGCTCCCGCTCCCCCCACCCGACAGGACCCGACCCGACTGCCGCTCCCGCTCTCGCTCCCCCCCGACTGGACCCGATCCGACTGCCGCTCCCGCTCCCCCCCGACTGGACCCGACCCGACTGCCGCTCCCGCTCCCCCCCCGACTGGACCCGACCCGACTGCCGCTCCCGCTCCCCCCCGACTGGACCCGACCTGACTGCCGCTCCCGCTCCCCCCCGACTGGACCCGACCTGACTGCCGCTCCCGCTCCCCCCCGACTGGACCCGACCTGACTGCCGCTCCCGCTCCCCCCAGACTGGACCCGACCTGACTGCCGCTCCCGCTCCCCCCCGACTGGACCCGACCCGACCTGACTGCCGCTCCCGCTCCCCCCCCGACTGGACCCGACCTGACTGCCGCTCCCGCTCCCCCCCGACTGGACCCGACCTGACTGCCGCTCCCGCTCCCCCCCCGACTGGACCCGACCCGACCCGACTGCCGCTCCCGCTCCCCCGCGACTGGACCCGACCTGACTGCCGCTCCCGCTCCCCCCCCGACTGGACCCGACCCGACCCGACTGCCGCTCCCGCTCCCCCCCGACTGGACTCGACCCGACCCGACTGCCGCTCCCGCTCCCCCCCGACTGGACCCGACCTGACCCGACTGCCGCTCCCGCTCCCCCCCGACTGGACCCGACCCGACCCGACTGCCGCTCCCGCTCCCCCCCCGACTGGACCCGACCCGACCCGACTGCCGCTCCCGCTCCCCCCCGACTGGACTCGACCCGACCCGACTGCCGCTCCCCCCCGACTGGACCCGACCTGACCCGACTGCCGCTCCCGCTCCCCCCCGACTGGACCCGACCCGACCCGACTGCCGCTCCCGCTCCCCTCTGACTGGGCCTGACCCGACCCGACCCGACTGCCGCTCCCGCTCCCCCCCGACTAGACCCGACCCGACCCGACTGCTGCTTCCGCTCCCCCCCCCGACTGGACCCGACCCGACTGCCGCTTCCGCTCCCCCCCCGACTGGACCCGACCCGACTGCCGCTCCTGCTCCCCCCCGACTGGACCCGACCCGACTGCCGCTCCCGCTCCCCCCACCCGACAGGACCCGACCCGACTGCCGCTCCCGCTCTCGCTCCCCCCCGACTGGACCCGACCCGACTGCCGCTCCCGCTCCCCCCCGACTGGACCCGACCCGACTGCCGCTCCCGCTCCCCCCCCGACTGGACCCGACCCGACTGCCGCTCCCGCTCCCCCCCGACTGGACCCGACCTGACTGCCGCTCCCGCTCCCCCCCGACTGGACCCGACCTGACTGCCGCTCCCGCTCCCCCCCGACTGGACCCGACCTGACTGCCGCTCCCGCTCCCCCCAGACTGGACCCGACCTGACTGCCGCTCCCGCTCCCCCCCGACTGGACCCGACCCGACCTGACTGCCGCTCCCGCTCCCCCCCCGACTGGACCCGACCTGACTGCCGCTCCCGCTCCCCCCCGACTGGACCCGACCTGACTGCCGCTCCCGCTCCCCCCCCGACTGGACCCGACCCGACCCGACTGCCGCTCCCGCTCCCCCCCGACTGGACCCGACCTGACTGCCGCTCCCGCTCCCCCCCCGACTGGACCCGACCCGACCCGACTGCCGCTCCCGCTCCCCCCCGACTGGACTCGACCCGACCCGACTGCCGCTCCCGCTCCCCCCCGACTGGACCCGACCTGACCCGACTGCCGCTCCCGCTCCCCCCCGACTGGACCCGACCCGACCCGACTGCCGCTCCCGCTCCCCCCCCGACTGGACCCGACCCGACCCGACTGCCGCTCCCGCTCCCCCCCGACTGGACTCGACCCGACCCGACTGCCGCTCCCGCTCCCCCCCGACTGGACCCGACCTGACCCGACTGCCGCTCCCGCTCCCCCCCGACTGGACCCGACCCGACCCGACTGCCGCTCCCGCTCCCGCTCCCCTCTGACTGGGCCTGACCCGACCCGACCCGACTGCCGCTCCCGCTCCCCCCCGACTAGACCCGACCCGACCCGACTGCTGCTTCCGCTCCCCCCCCGACTGGACCCGACCCGACTGCCGCTTCCGCTCCCCCCCCGACTGGACCTGACCCGACTGCCGCTCCCGCTCCCGCTCCCCCCCGACTGGACCCGACCCGACCCGACCCGACTGCCGCTTCCGCTCCCCCCCCGACTGGACCCGACCCGACTGCCGCTCCCGCTCCCCCCCCGACTGGACCCGACCCGACTGCCGCTCCCGCTCCCGCTCCCCCCCGACTGGACCCGACCCGACCCGACCCGACTGCCGCTCCCGCTCCCGCTCCCCCCCCGACTGGACCCGACCCGACTGCCGCTTCCGCTCCCCCCCCGACTGGACCCGACCCGACTGCCGCTCCCGCTCCCCCCCGACTGGACCTGACCCGACCCGACTGCCGCTCCCGCTCCCCTCTGACTGGGCCTGACCCGACCCGACCCGACTGCCGCTCCCGCTCCCGCTCCCCCCCGACTGGACCCGACCCTACTGCCGCTCCCGCTCCCGCTCCCGCTCCCCCCCGACTGGACCCGACCCGACCCGACTGCCACACCCACTCCTCCCTGACTGGACCCGACTGCCGCTCCCGCTCCCGCTCCCGCCCGACTGGACCCGACCCGACCTGTCTCCCGCTCCCGCTCCCCCCCGACTGGACCCGACCCGACCCGACCCGACTCCTGCTCCCGCTCCCGCTCCCCCCCGACTGGACCCGACCCGACCCGACCCGACTCCTGCTCCCGCTCCCGCTCCCCCCCGACTGGACCCGACCCGACCCGACCCGACCCTACTCCCGCTCCCTCTCCCGCTCCCCCCCGACTGGACCCGGCCCGACTGCCCCCGGACTGGATCCGACCTCGACCTCCCCCTCCCCGACCTGACCTCGACCTCCCCCTCCCCGACCTGACCTCTCCCTCCCCCTCCCCGACCTGACCTCTCCCTCCCCGACCTGACCTCTCCCTCCCTCCCCCCCCCCGCCGACCCGAACCGAACCTCCCTCCCCGACCCGACCCAACGCCACCTACCTGTAAATCTGGTGCTGGGGACGGGCCCTGCCCGAAGTCTCGGGCCCGGCCCGTTCAGCCTTCGATCCCGATGGCAAACCGCTGCCTGAAAGGCCTGCCTGAAGCACTTTCACACAGGTAGGAACATGGTTTATTTAATCTTTTCTTTGCTTCTAAATTTTTATTCAGGTTTGATTTATTTGTATAATATTTGTATAAGGATAACTAAGGATTGATTGTAGAATTTAATGACTTCCCTTCCCCACCTCGTTCCCGACGCCTAATTTGTAACCTGCGCCTGATTTTTTAATGTGGAGACAAGGTTTTTTCAAGCGTACAAAAATCTTCACTTACTCCATTCTAAGTTAGTTTGGAGTATGTTTTCACTGTGGAAACTTTCAAATCAGGCGTCAGTGGCTGGACACGCCCCCTTTTGAAAAATAAATTCTGTTCCAAAGTGAAACTGTTCTACCTGACTAGAACTGCAGAAAACTAAATGTGGAGAATTCCGATTTCTAAGATACTCCGTTCTCCACCAGTTGCTCCTAAAAATCAGGAGCAAATCATGTGGAAACTTGGGGCCAAGGTCACTACAGTTCAAGTACAACACATTGCCTCGTGGAGTCATTATCAGAGCATCCAAGGGACATAACAAAATCATTTTCAGTTTATTGCGTTGCTGCTGCCAATGCTGTGAATCACTATTGAAACCACAAAATCTGCTAGAGTATGGCTGGGAATATTAATTTTTAATGTTAGTTTCTTCCTTATGCCTCAGGTTCCAGCTGTTACAACTAGAATCAAAATCCTGCTTGCCCTAACTTTTCTGTATACAATTGCATTTTCCCATTTTCTAAAACCTTTCTGGCATAATGAGCATCTGGGATATGGATCCATTTCCAATAATCAATCATTGGGCAATTTTACATATATCTTCCCCCTCACCTAATGTACTCTTGTTTCTGAAAGCACTGAAACATACTGGGGTATGGTCCCTTGGCTTCAGCCAACCCTCTAATATTTCACCGGATTGGCCATCCTTCAGGTTTCAAGCCAAACAGGATTTTGGTTGAAATGCAACAACTAGAACTGAAAGCCAGAGGTCATTTTAGCTGCGGAGGCCGCACAGCTGACCCCAACCTGTCCTTGCCCTAAATGTGCACCCATAAAATAACCTGCTTTTCTCGTTCCAGTCGCTAAAATATAACTGTATTTCTGGCATTTTCTGTTTTTATTTCGGATTTCCAACAGTTTTTCCTTATTGCGTCTCTTTTATATATAGCGCAATAAAACTTTTCTCAGTTGTAGAGAAATCATGTCACCTTCTCTTTGACTAGCCCTTTGCTGTAACAGACTGATGCACGAAGGTACAGGCTATGTGGTTTGCAGCTTCCTCATTAACAGGAAATAAAAATCCTCTGGATGCCTTTTCAGAACCTGATCCTTTGTGTATTATGCTTTTATATAACTCCGAGCCCAGAGAGATGTTTTATTTTGTTTAGCTGTTTGCAGAATATAGGTGTTGCATCAGTCGATGCACCATGGAAAACTAAAATGTTATTGTCATGTATTCAACCAGCATTGTAACCCATGTATAAACTGACCTAAGTTGTACACTGTGAGAACACTGACCACTAGGTGGGAGACACTCCTAACCTGGGCCTTCAGGTACAAAAGGGAAAGCTCCACCCACCTTCATCACTTGGAGTGCTAAGGAATAAAGGACAGTTCACAGACTGACCTTCTCTCAAGCATGGGCCTCGTGTGCATTTATACTGTATAGTAAGGACCTATCAGTTATTATTGACACTCTAGTAATCACCTTTCTCAATTAACAGTCCTCTCATGCCCTCTTACATAAGCTGAAACAAATGGTGATGACCTTTGTCACGGAATTTTATGACATAATACTGATGTAGTATCGGTTGTTTATTTGTAATGTCATGACCATAAGATTCCATGGGTTTCCTTTTATTATTTATTCAATTATTTTTGTTAGATATTTATGATTAACTAATGGAATCACCAACACTTTTATTTTTCTACTTTTATAAAATCGTTGCAAAGAGTTATAACTATTTTACATTGTGAAATGCTTGCATTTGATTTGTGTGTAGTCTGGAGAATTGGCTTGGCAGGTAATTGGAATTACTGTTTCCCTTCAGTATGAAACAAACAAATTAACATTACACTATTAAAGTGTTATGATTGTTGAACTACTCTGAGTTAATGGACCATGTACAGTAGACACCTCAAATCACCAACGATGTCTCCGCAAGATCCTACAAATCCCCTGGGAGGACAGACGCACCAACATTAGCGTCCTCGACCAGGCCAACAACCCCAGCATCGATTCACTGACCACACTTGATCAGCTCCGCTGGGCAGGCCACATTGTTCTCATGCCAGACACGAGACTCCCAAATCAAGCGCTCTACTCAGAACTCCTTCACGGCAAACGGGCAGAGGAAGCGTTACAAGGACACCCTGAAAGCTTCCCTGATAAAGTGCTACATTCCCACTGACATCTGGGAGTCCATGGCCAAAGACCGCCCTAAGTGGAGGAAGTGCATCCAGGAGAGCGCTGAGCACCTCGAGTCTCATCGCCGAGAGTGTGCAGAAATCAAGCGCAGACAGCGGAAAGAGTGTACGGCAAACCTGCCCCACCCAACCTTTCCTTCAACGACTATCTGTCCCCCTGTGACAGGGACTGCGGTTCTCGTTTTGGACTGTTCAGCCACCTAAGGACTCATTTTGAATGGAAGCAAGTCTTCCTTGATTCCGAGGGACTGCCTATGATGATGATCATGATATCTCTACAGATTCCAATTTTACACCACTACACCTTTAGACCCTCCTAGGTGTACGTGTATATATATATTTTGTTTTCTCTTTTTATTCTCTTACCCACCCCCACCTATAATCTCATTAAGATTTGCTCTTTGAAAGAATATTTAATGTTACATTTTAATCATAATTGTTTGTAATTTTGTTGAGTAAAGCAGTCATGAATGTGTTTCCCTCTGCAAAATGCATCTGTATTTCATTGCAGTTATATGTTTCTCTTGTATAATAGCTACATTGTGCAACTAATAATTTAAAAAAATGTTTAGATTTTCTCCGCTCTTCTCCCAAATGCATTGACTCACTTTAGGATAAAGCTCTGCAGTGGCCAGCCATGCTCTGGCTCTTCCCTCAAGTGGTGATTCTTGGATGTCTGAGCCCATAAGGTATCAGCAGACTATTGTGGGGATATTGCAAACAAACCAAAAACTCTGTTTACCTGACATCTATATGTGGCACTTGCCAGCAAGAGGCTACTGGTTAGTGATCATGAGAAGTATTCTTGGATGACTTTCCCCCACAGTTCAGGGCACAGTGGCCAACTATAGCAGGCCTAACCTTATTCCAGTTCAAATTAGTTAAATCAGCATCGACCAAAGGTCAAAAGTGGGACTTTCTGGCTTGTACCTGTTGCACACTAATTATTCTACAACAGGTCAACAGTGTTCTGGTCTTGCAATATAAACTTGCATTTTATTCAGTGCCTCATCATGGGTTCAATTTTCTCCAGGAGTTGCTCCGTTTTTTTTTGAAGTAGGCTGCTTTTTCTGGCCTAACTTAAAAATCCCCAGTTTCCCCAATCAATTTGCACTCACTTAGTTACGTTTTTTTAGATTAGTTTTTTTTTCTCAAACTGGGGCGTTACCAGTCACCTACGCCAGTTCTGGCCATTTAGGCAACTTTGGCCAGCTAATAGTTACTCCATTTCTACTTAGGCCAGCATATGTGGTCACTCGAGAAAACCCTTGCGGAGAGTTAAAGAAATCGGCGCAGGCAAGTACATTGGAGGCCATTCGGCGTGGGATGGGGCAGAAAGCAGAGAGGACATGTACCTGAACCAACCAAGCCTTAGCAATGTTAAATAAATCAATGCGGAGTGCATTTGCAAACAAGAAATAAAAAATTGAAGTCCTACCTTCAGCATCAAACACGAATTCACCTTTCTGCACTCGGCCCGGGAAGGCAGTGGGCCGATGCAGGAGGTCACTCGGCCTGGGCTAGAGGTGGGAATGAATGAACTGGCTGGCATCGGGGCCCACAGAGCAGCTGCAATTCAACAGAGATGCTGGGGGGAGGGAGGTCACAAGACTCAAGGGGGGAGGAGGAGGGAGAGAGGTCACAAGACTCAAGGGGGTGGGGGAAGAGAGAAGAGGACAAAAGACCTTTGGGTGTGGTCCATCCATACAGACCTTGGGGAGAGAGAGAACTGCGAACCTGTGCTGCCTGCTTTCCTGCCGTTTTGAGCTTTGAAAGTTTAACCTTAAGTATGGGGGCAATACTGACCATGCCATACCTTGTGCGAGCCTTCTGCATCATTGTGCTACATAGGAGTCAACTGATGAGAGCTCATCACATCAGAGCTTGTAGGGTGCTGGGCAGGAGGCCTTACCCACCTCAGAAATATCGAGACAGGTGTTCGTACCTGCACCTGAGTGATGCAGAATGCGTCAGAAGGCTACGTTTCTGCAGAAAAGATGTCCGTGAGATCTGTGAGTTGCTGAGACCAGACCTGCAGCTGAGAAGCGCCAGGTGGACTGCATTGTCAGTTGAAGTGAAGGTTACAGCTGCACTTTCATTCTATCCCTCCGGATTGTTTCAAGCTACAACTGGAAATGTGTGCGCCATCTCTCAACGTGCAATACATGTCTCCATTAATCAGGTCACGGCTGCACTGTATGCGTGGAGGAATGACTTCATCAAGTTCCCAATTACCGCCCAAGCAATCCATGACAGGGCTGTGGGCTTCTCCAGGATTGCTGGCTTCCCAAAGGTACAGGGCTGCATTGATTGTACTCACATCGCCTTGCGAGCACCTTTGAAGGATTCTGAGATGTTCAGGAATAGAAAAGACTTCCACGCCATTAATGTGCAGCTCGTGTGTGACAACATGCATCGCATCATGTCAATCAATGCAAAATACCCTGGCAGCACCCATGATGCGTTCATCCTACGCGACAGCGTTGTATTTGCCATGTTTAAGCTGCAGCCAGAAGGGCAGAGCTGGCAACTGGGAAACAAAGGGTAAGACCTCACCACCTGGCTCAATACGGCCCTACGTGTAACCCGGATGGAAGCTGACTGTCAATACAACATGTCGCACATTGCGATGCGCAGCATCATAAAGAGGACCATTGCGATCTTAAAACAGCGTTTCCGATGCCTGGACCATTCCGGAGGCTACTTGCAATACTCCCCTGAGATTGTCTGTCAGTTCACTGTTGTGTGCTGCATGCTGCATAACTTAGCCATCATGAGGCAGCAGCACCTGGTAGTGGAAGAAGACCCATCTGAGGTGAGAGTGGCTGATGATAATGATGTGGAAGATGCAGGTGACGAGCAGGAGGAGGAGGATGGTGACGAGGATGAGGAAATCATGCAAGTGCCTGAGGCTGGAGCACGATGGCGGAGGAGGGCGGGCCATCATGCTCCTTTAACGATTGCTCGAGCCATGCGCCAGCAGCTCATCCGTGAACGCTTTACTGATGCCTGAGGGCTCTGTGACAACTATTCCACATGGACATGTTTATTTTTTGGAGCTGTTCCGTAATGTGTTGTGTTAATGGAACATGATTCAGTTTTAATGTAAAATATATTTTATTTAAAAGTTTACAATGTACTTATTCTTGTATCAAACTTTACTTTAATATGACTCTTTACGATCACTTAAAAATTTTAAGGTCACTTATAAAGTTATAAATTTACATAACTTACAAAAAAACTTTTAATGTGAGAACAGTTAGTAATGACATCAACAACAACAACAGCAGCAAAGAAAGGCTGCACCCATCTCTCATCCCCCTTAGTCTAACACCGCCCGTGCGCTTGGTCTTGTACTCTCCACCACCCATGCCCGCAGGCGGTGGCGCAGTGATTTTGGGCTTGGTACCAAGCTTATTCCATCTAACATCTCTGGTAATGCGCACTTCTTCATGGCGGGGTGGAGGGGGGGGGCGTCAGGTGGTAATGTGGAGGGCTCGGCTTGGGGCTCTTCAGAAGCTGGTGTGGGGATTGTAGTGGGAGTGGCAGTTGATTCTGTCAATGGGAGCATGGTCTGGGTGTGTTCCCTTATTGCAGCAGCTAACTCACACATGCCCTCCCTCATGCACCCTGACAGTGTCTCAGCGGACTGAAACATTCCCTTCCTGATGGCCTGTATCATTGCCAGTGTCGTCCTTTGCACTACCTCTGACATTCCGTCCCTCATGGACACCATTCCCTCACTGATGGTCCTGGACATCGTTCCCATTTCCCATGTCATTGCTGTTACTTCGCCCGACAGTCCCACTACCTCATCACTCACCCCACTGTCCAGGAGTAATCGGGTAAGGTCAATGCTCTCCGCACTCAGTGACATGATCTGAAACACATCTGTTGCATCCTGCATCTCAGGAAAGCATGGTCGATTTCTCCTTCCCCTCACCCTGGGTCAGAATCGCTGCATCCCACTGGGACCCGCAGCCTCGGTCGGTGGGGCCCTGGGTGTGACTTGCTGCACCCCACTACTGGGACCCGCAACCTTGGAAGGTGGGAAACCATGGAATGTCCCACCAGTACTCAAACCACTAGTCATGGAAGGGGCTGCCAACTCCATGAGCTGCACCTGCTCCATATTTAGTACAACAGTGGGGGCTTCTCCAGCTCAGGCCACTCCCCCTCCCCCCCATGTTCTTGGTCTGGAGGGTTGGATTGGAAGATGTTCTCTTCAGGCTTATCCGCGTCTGAATCTTCTTCTGCATCTTCAGGATTGGCCTCAAGTTCTGTAAAATATAACAGAACAGTCAAATGGTTAGCAGCAGAGGAGGGGGCAGGATGGGTGGCATGAGTAGGCTCGCACATCACAGGCCAGGTAGCAGGTTGATTTGAAGGGCCACGATGAATTTTCAGGACTTACCCTCTCCCTCGAGTGTGGACCCAGCTTATGCAGTACCGATTGTTTTTCTCCAGGCAGGACCCATCAAAGCAGTGACCCTGTCTTCCAAGGGTATCAGTGTGGGCATATTTGCCGGGCCTCCTCCTGTTCGAGTTCTTTCCCTTTTGTTGTGGGACAATTTCTTCTGCAAAGATGAAAATGCAACTTTTTAGAGAGGGTGTCTTTCTGCAAGGTGGGACATATACAGCTGGTCACATTTACAATTGCAATTGCATTCATAATTGAAAATATTACTTACACTAACAACTTGACCAAGGTCCTGCCATTTCTTTTTACACTGGCTTCCAGATCTCTTGGTTTTCACTGCGCAGAAATCTTCTGCAACTTGGTTCCAGCATTTCTTCATTTCTTTTGCTGGCATTTTTATGTGACCTCTGCTGGTATCCAGTTCCTGCCATCTGTTCTCAATGACAGTAACTAGTGTTTTCACTTCTTCCAGCAAGAAATTCTTCATCCTTGATCCACATTGCTATATTGCTGCAGCTGCTCTGAGGCACTCACAGCACTTTTCCAATGCTCTTAGACATATAGTACTGATTTTGCATGCAGCAGTGATTTTTCCAAACACAGCACTCCTTCTGGCACGCAGACACAAGTAGCTCTTTAAAAATGGCCGATTGCCAACTCAGAGCGCTATTGCGCATGCGCGGCCTTCACTTTTCTCCACCGCGCATGTGCAGACGTCCTGGCACATTTTCCAATGCCGAATGCAGGCTCCACCCACCCCCACCCCCCCCCAGAGGCGACTGGCCACACTGCGCGGCTGCACAGAAGAGGCCAGACAGCGGCGAAAGTTGGAACATTTTTTTCTGGAGCATCTCCAGACGTACTTAAGCGGTGCAACTCGGATAAGTACGCTAAAAAACGGGCTCGGCCAAAATTGATCCCCACATCACTCAGAAATGTCCCAAAGTGCTTGACGTGTAATAACTTCCTTTGACGTGCCTATTACTGTTCTATAGGTAGCTGTAGCAACTCTTTTTTTTGCAAGGAAAAGTCATTTCACATAAAAGAAAACCGTGAATACGTTTAAGTAATCAGACCACCAGTATAACACTATGTGGAACTCTATAACCAGCGTTTGGTTCTATGCAGCAGTTTGGTAGCAGAACTCAGATCTACTATAAAATTTGATATTGTGTGTTTGTTTTCCTAATGACTAAATCATTATTGGGGACCGTTCTTTTGTTGTTTCCAGAGCATTTAGTCTGCTCGGGCCTTTGGGATAACTCGGGTATCTAGGTTGTGGTAAGCTCTACTTCTATGGAAGGTGCTTTGATGGCAGAATGTTGGAGTGCTGGGTAGTTTTGAGGATGTGCTCCCATTATCCAGTCAGTCCAGGACGAGCATACTTTGGGGAAGAGTGATGGGAAGCAAGGAAGAGTTCATGAATGCCGGTACTAAATACTTGGACACTGCACTGGGATCCATATATAACCCCAGTCGAGCAAAAAATATTTCCATTTTAATACAACCCATTATGCACATGCAAACATGTTCCCAGATGGGTGGAGGTAACACAGCAATTTAGAGAGGAAATCTCCCTACAACCCAAGTTCTGGTCTTTATTGACTTTCAGGGCCTTGAGATACTGCAGATTCAGAAGTATAATGTTTCCGCCAGTGCTTTCTACAATTCAAAATGATTCTTTTCAAGATGTAGCACATGCTTCTTGTCAAATTTATTTACAGGGAGAGGAGGATATATTACCCACTCAGTAACACCAAGTTTTGGGGCTTAAAGTTAGCGTCACCAATTGGAGCATGGGGTGTTGATCCATCACACCACGTCACTTTCCATTTTCACATCACGCACATTTCCAGGTTATCTGGTTGCATGAAGCTTCTGCCTGGAACAGATGGGAACTCAATTTATAATATTGAAATAAAATCCCAATGACATAATTTGGACAGTGATGCATTTTTCAAATGCTCGCATCCATATAGTGCTAATTCATGTTCCTGTTAATTGAAAGTGGGTGACCAGTATTGCTAGGTACAGGCATATGTGGAAATAGACTACATAAGTCCTGCCAGAAGATTACGATGAACTTTTTTAGAACATTTTTCAATTTTTTTTCCTCTGCTGTTGCATGGGTAATGCTGGCTCAGCCATTTCATCCAACAACAATTGTGGCACAATGGATTTCCCCGTGGGAATCCCTCTATACTTATTGGAGGACTTTGAGGAATATCACGCAGGTGAGGCCACACCAGAAGGCCACCCTTCACCTTCATATTTGCATCTACGGACATAGATACATATCCCTTGCTCTCTCAGAAGATTACTGCATGCAGAGGCTCCAACTCCCAACAGAGACTATGACTATATTATATTTTGCAACTTTGGTAGTCTCCTGCACTAATATCCGTAGCCCTTCACCTTGATTTTGCAATTTAAAAAATTAACTGAGCGGCTGGATGAGCAACTCGTTGTCAGCTCGGTACCATTACCACTGTGAGCCAACCAAAATTGACTTGCTTTCCTTTTTTCCTCTTTTCTTACTCTAGCTAGATACATCATTATTTCATGGCAGGTATTTTATTGAAGGTAGGAAAGTCACCTTGTGAGAAATTACAGCTTTTCTATTCCGCCACACCGCATGTCAGTGCACTAATGTGTTTGGGTAACTTATTCACCTGATACACATATTGAAATAAAACCAGGAAAGCATTTGCGCAGACAGTTCTCTGCATCCCACTCAGCAATAATTACAGTAGAAGATTTTAATCTATCACTTATAGTGCCGTGTGCTGTAACCTACAGAGGAATCAACCTTGTACAATAATTACTGAGCTCTTTTTTGGGGGTTAGTTGACATTGCTATTGCTGGAGTCTATTCCATCTCGTTTCTCGCCTCGCTTCAGATAGTTTGTTAATCTTGTATTTGTATCCTCGAGCTCTGCATTCAACCCAAGTTAAAATGATATACTTATATACACTGGGGCTGAAATTCAACAAGTTACCGCACACTGCCGCCGACATTCCTCGTAAAGATCCGCCCAGTGCCACTTTCGACGTGGCCTGTAGCGGGGGGGCGGGGGGAGAGAGCTGCCGGGAACCGCCCACTAACGTCAGCGGACGGCCGAGTAGCGCAACTGACCCCCCTGCCCGCCGAGCTCCCAGATTCCTGCGTGCGGAACTCGGCAGCAGAACGGGGGTGGACCGCTAGCTGGAGGCTGGTCTGTCCCCAACGGTAAGTAGGAAGAACCTGAAAAAAAGGTAAGTGAACATTAAAAAAAAATGTCAACAGCGACTTACCTGGATGGGGTCCCCTGAAGGTCTTCGGATACTTTTTTAATTTTTTACTGTTGATTTTTTTTTTCAGGTCTTTGACCCTCTGTGGGCCCAACTCCATCCTCAGCTGCCGAGAATGAGGCCTCCCCTCCCGCCAGCTGCCACCGAGATTGGCGGGCGGCCTATGTTGTCCATTTGCCACCCGCCGACCTTCGAGGGCCCTCGGCGATGAATATCCTGCCGAAAGTGCCGTCCAGGAACTCAGTGGCACTTTGGCAGGCAGAGGCCTTGATGAAAATCGGCCCCATTATGTCATTCATCACTTTAAAATCTTGTATCATCTCCTCCGAATCTCTTCTCCATCCTGATTTACTAGAATGGTACCAGGGATGAGAGACTTCAGTTATGTGAAGCGACTAGAGAAGCTGGGATGGTTCATCTTCGAGCAACGAAGGTTATGGGGAGATTTAATAAAGGTCTTTAAAATCATGAGAGGTCTTGATAGAGCAGATAGGAAGAAACTGCTTCCATGACAGGGGGGTCAATAACCAGAGGACACAGATTTAAGATAGTTGGTAAAAGAACGAGAGGCAAGATAATGAGAATTTTTTTTACACTGTGTATTGTGTACTGCCTGAAAGGGTGGTGAAAGCAGATTCAATAGTAACTTTCTAAGGGGAATTGGATAAATAATGAAATGGAAAAAAATTGCAGGGCTATGGGGAAAAAGCAGGGGAGTGGCACTACTTGGATAGCTCTTTCAAAGAGCCGGCACAGGCTCAATGGTAGAGTGTTTGTTGCTCGGGATATGAAAGCCCGAGCTATCATGATGGCCTTGCTCAGATCTAGGGATTCAGCAGACAGCAGTTTGCGAAGAATGACCTCGTGGCCAACTCCAAGCACGAAACAGTTCCGCAACATTTCCCCCAAAGATCCGGCAAATTCGCACTGCCCCGCAAGGCGTCTTAGGTCGGCGACAAAGTTCGACACGTTCTGGCCCTTGGAGCGATGGTGCGTGTAAAAGCGTTATCTGGCCATTAAGATGCTTTCCTTCGGCTTGAGGTGTTCCCGAATCAGCGTACACAGCTCTGTGTAAGTCTTGTCCATTGGTTTGACCGGTGCCAGCGGTTTTTTGACGAGGCCATATATCGAAGATCCACCAACGGTGAGGAGAATCACCCTGCGCTTGACCGTCGTCTCAGTCATGTCCAGCTCGTTGGCTACAAAG